>NC_143251.1:82068484-82371515 GCF_984573655.1 Nuphar pumila | reverse complement strand
ATTCTTACATACCATTTGATTTTCTCAGTCTATTCCAATTTCAAATTTCAAAATCTAAATTCAATTCCATCTCAAGTATTCATTTCCTTTCCTAAATTCAAGTTCAAAATTCAAAGTCCCTTTTCCGACTTTGAAACTTCATTTCCTTTCATTTTCAAAACTTCAAATCATTCTTTCTCAAAATCAAGATTTATTCCTCCAACTTCAAAGACTTAGAACTTCTCTGATCTATCTCAAGTTCAAAGTAAAATTCAATTATTTAGAAATCATTTCTTCATTCTATTATCAAGTCTATCTCAGAAAAACTTGGAGATTTTCAAAAACATCTTTCAAAAGAGCATACATCCTTGCATTGCACAAGTATGATTCTTTGTGCATTTAGAGTTACGATCAATTCTTAGATTATATTTAGGCAAAGCAAAAGGCATAGATTCGATCCTTGGTTCGATTACCCCTAGTAAAGGCGCCAGGAACGGTCGAACCTCGTACCGACGAGCGAATCTCGTCTCTCCATTTTCCCGCAAATTTTCAAAACGGAGGCGAGTTATTTGCTAAATATTTTCAAATCAAGGTCAAGTGAGACCGCGCAAGATAGTTCATCTTCTCTCTTTCTTTCTTTCTTTTATCTTCTCTCTTTCTTTTCTGTCTTTTATTTCTCTCCCTTCAAAAAGGAGGAAAATAGAGGTTAGAAAAGGAAAAGAGAAGGAAGAGAGAGAAACCACGAGAGAGGAAAAATTTTGCGATGATCACAGTTTTGGCGACCGAGATGGGACAGCGTCTCCGTCTGGTCGAATTATGCCTTTGCTTTGCTTTTATATAATCTAAGTCTTTTTTTCTAACATATGTCAGCTACATTTTCCATGCAAACCTTAGGAGCCTAGACTCTGTCCTAAGCTGACATCATTGCATATAGGATTTAAGTATGGTTTGGTAGGACCATATTGAGAAGATTATTCCATGTTCACATTAGACTTAGGTCTGAAATACAACTCTCCTCAATTCTAGGGATTGAATGCAAAACAATGTATGCAAGTGTATGCTTCTCTTTATTTAAATCTATCTCTCTAAGGACTTGCATTAAAGCCTTCTGGTTTTATTTGCATGTTGATCATGTTTTTGAAAACATCCCTACCTATATTGTCCCGGTCTTCACGTTGCTGGGCTGTCATACTGAACCATAGTTCGGGAGAGAGCCTCACAACTGGACCACTTATTTGGGTTTGCGCCCCCCTACCACGTACCTAAGGGTCATAGTCCGAGGTATATCGGTAGGTGCTCAAGGATGTTGGGAAGCCATTACCTTAGAACCGGAGAAATATCTTATATGCCACGTACTTCGAGCTTCGACTTGAGTATATCGGCATACCTTGATTGGAATCAGATGATATAAAATTCTTAGAGTTAGGATTAAGATCCTATCAGCCATTTCAAATATTGCATATAGAGTCAGCTTTAGGGAGTGCTGTTTGCGCATCCTTGCTTGTATATCTGTGATTGTATGATATTTTATATATATATCTTCCTTACATTTTCCAAAACCCTGGGTATATATTATTCAAAATTTCCTCCTTGTTTTAAAACCCATGTGTATTTTCCTTTTCTTCTCTTAATTTCTTCTAAATTCTTTTTGATCCTGCCTGCTATTTTTCAAAATTTTTAAATCCTTGTCATCTATTTTCAAAATTTGTTTTCCTCCATCATGAGAGAAATGATATTGCCTATGAGGATTTTCAAAATCATAAAATTTCTTCTAAAGAGTCTTCAAAAGATTCAAATATTTTGATCTAAATCCCTTTTAAATAAACTAACATATTGATTTTCCTCTTTCAAATTAGGTTTTGAAAACCATTTGTCTTCAAAATCATCACCTCATGTTTGTTTTCTCTTTTTTTAAACCACTATCCTCTAAATCAAACCTCATGATGATCTCTCATGATGATTCTCCTTTTTAAAAGGATCAGATCTCGCGCTGATCGTTCTTCTTACAAATGAATTTTCCTCCCAAAATGATTTCTCACTTATCTTTTAAATAAACATTTTCCTTTCAAGATCCCATATGCAGGCAGGATCAGAAAAACTCTTTTTTCTCAAATCTTGTAAATCTTCAGTTAATTTTGATTTCTTCATCAGTTTCATTCATTTTATTCATATTTTTATCAAGTTTACATCAATTTTATTAAGTTTTATCAAGTTTATCAATATTTCCTCAATTCTATTAAATTTTATCAATTCTTTACCCTTTCAGGTTAAGGGATAAACCTGACCCTCGTTGTCCGAGGTGTACCCTTTCAGGTTAAGGGATAAACCTGACCCTCGTTGTCTGAGGTGTACCCTTTCAGGTTAAGGGATAAACCTGACCCTCGTTGTCCGAGGTGGTACCCTTTCAGGTTAAGGGATAAACCTGATGCCTCTTTCCCATGAGGTATTTTCTAAATATTCTTTGTAGCCCCTTTCAGGTTAAGGGATAAACCTGACCCTCGTTGTCCGAGGTGTACCCTTTCAGGTTAAGGGAAAAAACCTGACCCTCGTTGTCCGAGGTGTTTCCCGCTCAGGTTAAGGGATAAACCTGACCCTCGTTGTCCGAGGTGCTCCCATTCAGGATAAGGGAAAATCCTGAGACCCCTTGTAGGAGCAACAACGCTACCTATGAGGATTCTTTTGTAAATACAAGTTTTGTTAATCTTTATCGATTTTCTAGATTTATATCAATTTGCCTTCGCTAAATTTTATTAAATTCTATTCTTTTCCCATTCAGGATAAGGGATAATCCTGAGACCTCTCGTAGGGGCAACAATGCTACCTATGAGAATTCTTTTTGCAAGTACAAGTTTTATCGATCTTTATTGATTTCTAAATTTATATCAATTTCTCTTAAATTCTATTCCTTTCCCCATTCAGGATAAGGGATAATCCTGAGATCACTCATAGGGGCAACCATGCTACCTGTGAGAATTCTTTTTACAAAAATAAAATCAATTTCCTCAAATGTTCTATATTTTTTTTTCAAAGTTCTATATCCTTTTGTCTTCTCAAAGTTTACAGGCACTGGATCCAAAAGGAAGTCTGAGTCGGAACCCGGAACTGCAAAAATAAGAATATACAAAAGGGGAAAATCTGAGTCGGGGGCTCAGATCTTCCAAAAATAAAATAGAATGAGAACAAAGCCTGAGTCGGAACTCAGATGGGAGGAAAATAGCTCCTTCCCAAAAGTCGGGTTCTAGAAGGATTGACAAAAAGCATGAATAGATTCCGACGATGAGGATGAGAAACTTATTCAAAGTCCTTGACCCAAGATGGCCTAAGACCTGAATTTTATTTGGAATGGTTTTCAGGATTATCCCTGACCCTGAAGAGAATTTGGTAAAATTTGAAAAAGATTGGTAGAAATGGATAAAGGATAAAAAAATTGATAAATTAATGGTATTGACAATAAAAATTTAGTAGAAATCGACAAGGATTCGAGGAAAATTGATGATAGAAGGTTTTGGGATTATCCCCTGTTTTGAAAGAGAATAAAGGGCCTCGCGGGACGAGGCTCAGGTTTCATCCCTTAACCTGAAAGGGAAATACCCCATTGAAACGAGGCATCAGGTTTGTCCCTTAACCTGAAAGGGTTTTATAAAGATTTGATAAAATTTAGTAAAATTGATAAAACTTGATAAAATTTTGGCAAAAATTGATAAAATTGGCAATAAGCTGATGAAAACTTGATTAAATTGGAAAAATGAAGTGAATGCAATTTAATAAAGATAACAAGATTAACCGAAAAGTTGATAAGATTTTTAGAAAGAGATTCGTCTGATCCTGTCTGCATATGATGAAGGAAGTATAGATCAAAATAAAAAAATGCCCCAGTATCATGGAGAAGAATGTGAGAATTTGATAAAAGATTATTGTTTTCTTGAAAAGGACTCTTGAAAAGTACAAAAGGCTAGGATGAAAAATTTAAGTGTAAAATTTCTTCAAATGTAGAGCATTGATAGGATCTGGCAGTTCTACTCCGTTTGCGTTAATCAGACGATAGGAATTGCGAGGCAGTGCTTCCTTAACCACATAAGGGCCTTCCCAATTGGGTGACCACTTGCCCTTCGACCGATGCTTGAGATGAGCTGTCGATCTAAGCACAAGATCACTGACTTGAAATCTTCTCTCAATAACTGATTTGGTGTAGTGCCGAGCTATCCTCTGACGATAGGCCTGAGCATGCTCTGCTGCGTTGAGCCTTTTCTCATCTAACAAATCAAGTTGTACTAACCTCTGCTGCTGATACTGATCAAGCGGAAGTTCGATGAGCGACGCAAACTTGAGGGCGGGCTTCTGAACGTGGAGAGGTAATACTACCTCGGTCCCGTAGACAAGCTTTGAAGGAGTAGCATTGGTTGGGGTCCGAATGGTGGTTCGGTACGCCCAAAGCGCATCATGCATTTTCTCAAGCCAATCACGGTCCGTTTCCACAGTTCTTTCTAGAATGCGAATCAAAATCTTGTTGGTGGCCTCTGCCTGGCCATTTCCTTGGGGATAATATGGAGCTGAGAAGTGGTGATGAATCCTGAAGTTCGAGCAGAAGGTCTTCATCCTCTCATTCTTGAAATGACTGCCATTGTCTGACACGATATCATGTGGGATGCCGAAGCGGCAAAGAAGATTCTTATAGATAAACAAAACCACATGCCGACCTTCTAGTGTTCGCAGAGTTACAACCTCGACCCATTTGGTGAAGTATTCTATAGCTGCGAGGAAATATCGGTGGCCCTTAGAAGCCGAAAGAGTGATCGGACCCACCACGTCGAAGGCCCACATCGAAAAAGGCCAAGAAGAAACCACAGATTGCAGATATGCGGCTGGCGCATGAATGGAAGGTGCGTGCATCTGACATTTGACACATTTCCTTATAAAATGATGACAATCCTGCTGCATGGTTTTCCAATAATACCCTGCTCGGATAATCTGCTTGACGAGTGTTTGGTAGTCGACGTGACCACTACAAATTCCCTCGTGTGCCTCTTGGACAACTTCCATGGCTTCATCTTTATCTAAGCATCTGGCGTACTCAGAACTGAACCCACGATGGTAGAGAGTATTGGCGAGGATGAAATATCGGGCAGACATGCGTTGGATCGCATGTTGCTCCTTTCTTGGCATTTTTGATAGAAATTTACCAGTTTCGATAAAATTTTTGATGTCTTGGTACCAAGGCTTCTCTTTCTGAGCGGCTTGGTTCACTTGCTCAGCTAGAATGTAGGCAGGTTGATCAAGTCTGCCGATCTCGAAGGAACGACAGGATTCACTGTCTTTGAATGACAAGATAGAGCCTAAACAGGCTAGGCCATCAGCTATATGATTGTATTCCCTCTTGATATGGTTGAGCTGAAATTCTTCAAAGTTGCCTGTGAGAGCTAAAGCAATCTTTTGATAGGGAATCAATTTTGAATCTTTGACTTGCTATTCAGCATTAACTTGACTGACAACAAGCAGAGAATCGCCGAAGGCATGTACTCTCTTGACATTGAAGTCTTGCAAAATTTTAAGGCCTTGTATTAGAGCTTCATACTCAGCCATATTGTGAGTACATTGGAAGTTGAGCTTGAGAGAATAAGGGATCATCTCCTTTTCGGGAGTGATTAACAAAATCCCAATCCCTATTCCAGACATGTTTCTGGCTCCATCAAAGAATAAAGTCCAAACTGGGGACTCTTGAATGCTGCAGATGCGATCATCAGAAAAATCATCTTCCGCTTTGATCTCTTCTGTCAATGAGAAATCTGCCAACTGATCTGCGATGGACTGACCCTTGACTGACTTCTAAGATACATATTCCAAGTCGTACTGCATCAGGAGGACTTGCCATTTTGCAATCCGTCCAGTGAGAAAAGGCTGCTCAAGGATGTATTTGAGAGGATTGAGTCTTGATAAAATTTTGATTTCTGATGCTAACAGATAATGCCTCAGCTTTTGACACATCCACACTAAGGCTAAACATGTCTTCTCCATCTGAGAGTATCTTTTCTCATAATCGATGAAGGTCTTGCTGATGTAGTAGATGGCATGCTCTATCCGGCTGCCTTCCTCGTACTGTGCAAGAAATCTGCCACACGCATTTTGATTAACGGAAACATATAAAAGTAGCGGCTTTCCAAGTTCTGGTGGCTTCAGAACAGGTGGATTGAGGAGATACCGCTTGATGCACTCAAATGAGAGCTGACATTTTAGTCCCCACTCAAATTTCACTTCTTTTCTCAACAAGTGATTGAAGGGCTCACATCTCATTGCCAAATTTGAGATGAAGCGCCGAATAGACTGAATGCGACCTTGAAGGCTTCACAGTTCTTTGAGATTGGTGGGAGGCGGCATATCGATGATTGCCTTTGCCTTGGCAGGATTCACCTCTATGCCTTTCTTGATGATCATATAGCCAAGTAGTTTGCCTGATTCTACTCCGAAGACACATTTCTGCGGATTGAGTCTCAACTTATAGAGAATAAGTCTTTCAAAGACTTGGCTGAGAGCATCAAGATGATCCTCTCCTTCTTTGGATTTGACCCGGATGTCATCCACATAGGCATCCATGTTCTTCTGCATTTGTTCATGAAAAATAACTGTCATTGCTCTCTGATAGGTTGCCCCAACATTCTTGAGCCCAAACAACATGACTGTATAGCAAAACGTACCCCAAGGCATGGTAAAAGAAGTTTTTGATTGGTCACGAGCGGCCAATTTGATCTGATTGTAGCCTGAGTATCCATCCATAAAGGAAAACATGGCATGGCCTGTCGTGCTATCGATCAAAAGATCGATGTTGGGGAGTGGATAATCATCTTTTGGAGTGGCCTTGTTCAGATCTCTGAAATCAATACAAATCTGGACTTTGCCATTCTTTTTGGGAACCGCCACGATGTTCGCCAACCAGTCTGGGTATTTGATAGTCCGGATGAAGCCTACTTTTAACAATTCTTCAAGTCCTTCTTTAACTTGCGGTGCTACTCGGGGATCCATCTTCCTCAATTTCTGCTTGATTGGCTTGCAATCCAGTTTAAGCACAAGACGATGTTCGACCAGCTTGGGATCCAAGCTTGGCATATCCTCATAAGTCCAAGCAAAGACTTCTTGGTGCTGTTTGAGGAAATGGATGAGTTTCTCCTTCTCATCTGAACTTAAGCTGGAGCCAATTTTGAGGATTTTCGGATCATCATCTGAACCAATGTTGACATCCTCTGTTGGATCCTGAACCAATGGCGATGGTTCGTCCTGCTTCTGAATACTGGCAACTCTTGAATCGCTGAGTCAAACTCTGCTAACTGTTCGATTTGTTCTGTTACCTTGCTGACCTCTGCCCCTGCCTTTGCCTTGCAGATTCTGGCCGGTTTGGATTTATTTTGAGAAAAGTTGGCATTGATAACAAGCCTTTTGAGCGATTTAGGAGCCATGATTCCGACAATCCTGTAAGCGCAAAGAAGGTTTTTGAGAGAAGGATAAAAAGTTTGAAAATAGCCTTTTGTACAGAAACAAAGAAGGAGAATCATAGAAAAGGATATAAGCAAAGAATTCGTGTACACCAAGATGAGAAATAGGAAATCAAAATTTCATTGATTGAAATATTTTTGATATTTACATATGCTTTGTTTGAAAGAAAGAAGGAAAATTGGGGTGGATCTTTTCCCTTACAAGATGACACTAAAAAGAAAAGAAAAAGCAGAAAACACTGGCATTGTCTTCATTGCACTCCTTTGATGAAGGTAGTGCGCTTGCCGGATGATTGTCCTGAAAAACCCAAGTCTGTGCCCTCAACATGTCGGGCGGGGAAGATTGGCTCCAGAATGTCGTCTTCATTTTTACCCAGACCCCTGAAGAGCTGATAACCGTGTTTCATCAGAAGATCAAATCCCTTCTTGGTTTTTGCAAATTGGCGAAACAGAGGGTGATCTTTAAATGGAGTGCAATTGAGGCACCCACCTAGCTTGAAGAAGTGAGGTCCCTACCACTGAACTACTGCTGCAACGTTTTCTGTTGGCTGGACTTCTTTCAATTTTAGCATGTCCAGACTTTCACTCAGATTGATTTCATCGACTTTCCGGATGCTCGGGATGTCGGCAGTGAAAGTAGGATGGGGAATCATTGGCTGCAGGAGTCTTTCTTCGGGATCCTCTCCTAGGACCGTGGTAATCATGCCTCCCTTCGACCATTTGATGCACTGGTGAAGGGTTAAAGGAACTGCATTGGCGTTGTGGATCCAAGTGTGTCAGAGTAAAAGGTTGTATGTGGGCGGCACATTGACCACATGGAAGAGTACAGTGTGCACAGAGTAATTGATGAAAATTTCAAGAAAGATTTTTCCCCTGGCTATCTGCCCGTGGTTATTAAAACCATAGATTGTTATGGGATCTGGGGTATATTCTTCTTCTTTCAGACCCAAAGCCTTGGCCGTCATCTCCGAACAGATATTGAGGCTGCTGCCTCCGTCAACCAATACGTGAGGGACTGTCATGCCCCTGATCCACACCACTATGTAGAGAGCGTTGTTGTGGAAAGAATGAGGCTTTGGCAAGTCCTCATCCAAAAATGTAATGGGTGCGTTTGTCATGGCCTGATTGACGATTTGTGCCATATCTTGCAGAGTCGTGCTAGGCTTGACTTTGATCTTTCTGAGCAGGTCTTCTAACACTTGCTGATGTTCAAGCGAAGCGTGGGTTAAATCCAGGATAGAGATATTTGATAAAGCAGTGATTGGTTTCTGAACTAACCCTGAAGTTTCACCCTTCTTCGAAGCTGCTTTGACGAAGCGCTTCAGAATCCTGGAGACTAGCTTGGCAATGTCTGCCGCTACTTTGGCTGGTTCCTTGCTTGGTTTCTTATTGCTGGAAAATGCAGTAATATCCACCCTCTTGGCGGAAGACTGCGCTTGACGGAGGACGAGGACCTGATGTTGATCTTGAATGTCCTGACTGGAACATGGTTGAATGCTGCCTTGTAGAAAAAAATGTCTGTTCTGTGATGACTGAAGCTGAATGCTTAGGAAATTGTTTGGACAAGATTTTCGGTTGTTCTTCCTCATCCTCGATTAACAAGTTCTTGTCGATGCAATCTTGGATGATGTTCTTCAGGACAAAACAGTGTTTGGTGTCATGTCTAACAGTCCGGAGGAACTTGCAGAACTTATCAGTCCATTTTCCCATAGCAACGGGAGGATCTGCCACCTTGGGGAGTTTTACCATTCCCTTCGACATCATATATTCCAAGATGTCTTCACGGGACTGTTCTAGAGCTGTAAACTCTCGATCATAACTCCATCCCTCATGTTTTTGCTTTTCTTGTTGCTTTGCTTCTGGCTGAGGCGCTGACTGTGGCTTAACAAACTTTCCCTTCTGGACTGTAGAGTTTGTCCATTCGGCCCTAGGGTGTTCGGCATTCTTGTTATGATTTTTCTTCTTTTCTTGCTGCCAGAACTACCGCTGTTTTCTGAAAAATCCATGGAGTAAGCCACATGGGACTTTTTCTTTTGATCAGGATTCTCTCTGACAAAAGGATATCCTTCATACAGGCCGTTGTCCAATTTGGTCTTGAGCCACTTGGCTCTCTCAATCAGCTTGATGAATGATTTGGCGGGCAATGTAGAAATGCGGTTCCTCAGAGGCTGAGCAAAGTTGTTCAAAATAATCTATAAGGCGTACTCTTTTGGGACGAGAACCTTCATTCTGTTACAGGTGCTCCTCCACCTGTGGATGAATTCGCTAGCCCTCTCATTCTCGTCCTGCTTCAGATTGTACAAATGGTTAAGACTTGGTGAGGCTTCAACATTGAATATGAAGCGCTTAATGAACAAGTTTACGACCTTATCGAACTCTTGTAGTTCGATAGGATTGATGTGGTCTGCATACCACCTGGTCGTTGTTCCCTCTAGGCTGCGAGGAAAGCAAATGAATAACGCTCGATTGTCTTTCCTGAAACAGACGCACTCTGCATAGAATGTGACCAAATGTGCCTTGGGGTTGCTTGTTCCGTCAAACTTGAGGAACTTGCAAGAGAGATTTTCCAGATTGTCATCCCCATCTAGGCCATTATAAAAATCCTCACCAGAGTAAGTCTGTTTGCCTTTGCTTTTGCCCTGAATATCCTTAATGACTTGAGTCATTCCCTCATCTGCTCGTGCATTGGATCATTAACTAGAATATGCTTATTCATAGATTCAGGCTCTGCGACGATCTTTACGAATTGGTGCGGAGGATTCTGATGGCAGACGAACTGCTCTTCTTCCTCTAATTCTTCCTCAGCCGATTCTGATTCCTCAGAAGTGGTGTCAGGCTGGACTTTCTTTCTAACGATCCTGACTGGCTTTTTCATAGTTTTCTTCTTTGGTTTGCTCTTCAGAACAACCTTTTCTGACTGGCCTCAGCTTGCTCTGACATCATTCTGGCCATCATTATCTGAAACAGGTTGTATATGGCAGGATCGATATCATCGCCTTTGTTCTGATTCTGCCCTCTGACTGACTTAGTAGAGTTCGTTGCTTGGACTTCGTTCTCGCTGTGCTGAGGGGCAGTCTCCTTTCCAGCTCTGGTCTGAACCATTTTGTCAATGCCAATGATCTCTACGGAATAAAGGGAATGGTTAGAGCTCAGAAGATTTTTTTTTTAAAAATACGACTTTTTGAGAAAAAGACAAGAAAAGAGGAATTGATAGACAATTAAACAAGTTATCCCATCACCAGGGATCGGGTCACCACAAATTTTGTGATAATTGCGTTACCATTTTGTGATAATAAAAAAATATGCCTTGTTACCTAGGCGAGGTCATCCATCATGATAAGAGATAATTTGAAGAAGAATTGTGATCATCGCAAAATTTTTCCTCTTATGGTTTCTCTCTCTTCCTTCTCTTTTCTTTTCTAACTTCTATTTTCCTCCTTTTTGAAGGGAGAAAGATAAAAGAGAGAAAAGAAGAGTGAGGAGAAAAGAAAAGAAGAGAGAAGATGAACACTTTTGCGGGGTCTCACTTGACCTTGATTTGAAAATATTTAGAAAATTACTCACCTCTGTTTTGAAATATTGCGAGAAAATGGAGAGACAAGATTCGCTTGTCGGTACGAGGTTCGACCATTCCTGGCGCCTTTACTAGGGGTAATCGAACTAAGGATCAAATTTATGCCTTTTTGCTTTGCCTAAATATTATCTAAGAATATATCCTAAGTCTA
This sequence comes from Nuphar pumila, assembly GCF_984573655.1. Classification (NCBI taxonomy): domain Eukaryota; kingdom Viridiplantae; phylum Streptophyta; class Magnoliopsida; order Nymphaeales; family Nymphaeaceae; genus Nuphar; species Nuphar pumila. Next base: position 82,360,330 of record NC_143251.1, on the reverse strand, counting down.
AATGCACAAAGAATCATGCTTGTGCAATGCAATGATGTATGCTCTTTTGAGAAAATGTTTTGAAAAATTCCTAAGTATTCTGATATGAACTTGATAATAAAGTGAAGAAGTGGTTTCTTGAAGGGAAAAATCTAACTTAGAAATCAAGATGGATCAAAGAAGTTCTAAGTTTTTGAAATAATCAGAGTTGAGAAAATAAATTTGAACTTTGAAAGGAATGGTTTTGAAGTTGGGATTAAAAGGAGAGGAAAGAAAATTTCAAAGTCATAAGTGGACTTTGAATTTAGAAATTTGAATCAGGATAGAGAGGAAATTTGGAATGTGATTTAAATTTCAATTATAAAGCTTGAAATCAAAATAAGATTTGAGAAATCAAAATAGAATTGAGAAATAGAAAACTTGGAATGGAATTTAGATTTGGAGATATTTGATTTGAAATTTGGAGTTCAGAATGGAATTTGAATCAAAGGTTTGGATTCTAAATAGAGTTGAAATCCAAGATGAGATTGAATTCTGGATTTAGAATCCTAAATGGGAATTGGATCTGAAATCCGAGATGGAATTGGATTCTGGATCCTAAAATAGAATTGGATCTGAAGTCTGAGATCCAAAGTGGAATTTGGGTTCTGGATCCTATACTGGATGTTGGATTTGAAGTCTGATATCCAAGATGAAATTTGATCCGAAATTTGGAATGGAATTTGGATCTGAAATTTGAGATCCAAGATGGAATTGAATACTAGATCCTAAATGCAATTTGAATCTGAGATCCAAAGTGGAATTGGGTTCTGGATCCTAAAATGAAATTAGATCTAAAGTCCGAGATCAAAAGGTGAAGATTGTACTTGGAAATCTGGATCCAAGTTGGGATTAAGATCTAACTTTGGATTTGGATTCTGAAAGTCCAAATGGGACTTTTGAAGATGGATCTGGGTTTTGAAAACCCATATTAAATTTAAAATTTAGAAAAAGACTTGAATGTGGAATCAATCTCAAAACTTGGATTTTGAAGATAAGAAAATAAACTTGATTTTGAATTTGAAATCAGAAGATGAATCAGAGGTTTCAAAGTTTAAATTGAACTTTGAAAATAGAATTTTGAGATATTAAATTGAATTTTGAGTTTAAATCTTGACAATGAATTTGGAATTGTGATTTAAAAATTGAATTTTTAGTATACAAATGAGTTTCAAAGTCAAATTGGACTTTGAATTTAAAGTTTGAATTAGGAATCAGAAGATGAATCAACAATTTCAAAGTTAATTTAAATTTTGAAATTTGATTTGAATTAGAATTAGAATTTTGGATATACCAATGAATTTTAAAATCAAATTAGACTTCGAATTTAAAGTTAGAATCTGAAAATTATATTTGAATTTACAAGAGTTGAAAATTGATTTGAGAAGTGAAGAAGATATCTGAAGGAAATCACTTGGATTTCTGAAAAAGAATTTTGAAAATATAATGCAATTCTATCCTAAATGATGAATGAATTTAAAGAATTTAAAATTGGATTTTGAAAAGCATATCTCATTCTTTAAATGAATTAAAATAAGTTTGTAAATATAATACATCCTTGACTATGGTCATTGAATGTATTATATAATAATCATATTTCAATTCAAGTAAAGAATAAAATATATTTTGGTGCTTTTATAAGGTTTAAAATGAAATTAACTCTCGATATATCCTGACTATGGCCATTGATATATATTTTGAGTTAATTTTAAGTTAAACTCTGATAAAAGAAGAAAATATTTAAAAATATGATGATTTTTAGAAAGAGATCCAGTGTGGATCCAATGTTATTCCATAAAAAATGAAAATCCTAAGTTTTGTTCACATCATGACTATGGCCATTGATGCAAATCATCAACTTAGGATTAATCACCTCCTATTAGAATGGTGCACGTGCCATTCGTGGTTCCATTGTGAGATTTTTGGAAAAATAAAGGCAAAAAAAGCATGAAAACAAGCCATTTATGGCATTTACAATGCTCATTCATTCTAAAAGCTGGAAATTTAAATTTCTCATTTTATATCTAATTTATTACAACTTTGAATTGTAAATATCAAAAATTTCTAGTTCAAGAGAGAAATTCAAGCTTCTTATATCTTCCTGCAAAACAGAGTTAGTACAGGACATTGTATATATAATAGACGGATGTTACATTAAGAACTAATATATATCTATGTAGGCAATGTATATATATATACACACACACACACACACACACACACACACATATATATATATATATGTGTGTGTGTGTGTGTGTATATATATATACATTGCCTACATAGAGAGAGAGAGTGTTGGATATTGGTGGTGCACAGGGAGTGGAATGCCTAAATGCAATGTATTGAGAGTAAATGTGATGATACCACAATGGTGAACATAGTGTGCAGTAGTGGTAGAGGTGAGAGTGTAAGTGGTGATGGAATGTAATGCTACAATAAGTAGTGCTGGTAGTGAATACTATAGGTAGATGTGAGGCAATCTGGTAGATGCAACAGGAAGGTACAACCGTGGATGCTGTGTGAATTGTAGAAAATGGTATATTTTGGATTTATATTCAGTAAACAACTTACCTTTGCGGGGTAGCTTTCAGCAATTGTTAACAAAGTACGTTTGAAGAGCAAATGTTCACTGAATGCTAACAAGGTGCAGTGGTGGTTGGAGCTTGTTATAGGAGTAATTAGCAGATATTGTGATAGTAAAAAGGGGTTGTGAGGAGCAATACCTGTTTGCAAAGGGGTAGATATTGAATGATACATGACCCATGTGTGAGGGAATGTAATATGCATGTGGCACTTGCCCAGATAAATCATGATATGAAGAAAAAAAAAAGAACAAACCAGAGAAATTTCTAATTATCTGAATCCAGGTCTCGGGGCTCTCAGCCTGTGGACTTAGAGCATAGTGATTGTTTTCCTTGCACTTGATTTTGGGCATATTGTCAATGTGTAAACACCCCAAATTTTTCAAAATCTTTTTAATATTCCCTTTTTGCCCCTAAATTCATTTTTTTAGCAAACGAGTCATTTTTAAATCTAAATTCCAGTTCACTTCTCTAGTTTTATTGAAATAAAATTCATTTCATATGTTTAAATTGATTTCGGATCTGGATCCGTTGTCCAGATCCAAATCTGAGTCTCCTTGTTCAAATTTTAAATTAAAGTTATAGAAAATACCAAAAATAGTCTTTAAATAGCTTGGACAGTCCATTCGACATCCGTTTGGATCCATCACATTGTATTTCTCGATTCGAGTGTCAAAACCTGGGTCAAAAACCCCTTTTCTGAAGAAATTCTCTCGAAATGAATTAAAATTCTCAGAAAAATACTTTTGTAAATATCTCTCAGAAAAAACACAAAAAATTAGTTTTCTCGTAAAACTTTAGGACCTTATTTCAAAAAAATGGAAAATACAAAATATATATAAAAGAAAAGAAACAAAAAAAATCGGTTTTTGAAAAACCTCCTTTTGAAAACCTCTTCTAAAACCATTTTTTTGAAAAACACTTTTTGAAAAGGACCACCATTTTGACCCTTTGATAAAAAGCTTTTTAAACAAAAGTTTTTAGGGTTACAGAAACCCTCTCTCTCTCGCATACTCTCGGCCCTCTGGAAGCCTCTTCCTCCCCTTTACCGATTTCCCTTCTTCCACTTTTCAACAAACTCCAGCCAACCATTCATCCGCAAACAACCTCCATCCAGCCACCCATCACCAACCGCATCCTCCTTCTTCCTCCTTAAAAGGGGACTCAAGAAACCCTAAACGGGATCGCTTTTCACCCCTCCATGTTCACGCATCAACACCTCTTCTGAACCCCAATCTTCTTCCCTTCATTACTCTTCTTTCTTCTTCTTCCCCTTTCCCTCAGCAATCCTTCTTTCTCCTCACCGCTTCTTCACCTCCCCACTTCTCCATTACGATCCGTCTTCACCTCTCCTGACTCTAGTATCATCCATCTTCTGCCTCTCCACCTTCTTCTCCTTCACGACCGCGTTATCACCCTCCCACATCCGGCCATTTTCCAGAAATTTGGCAGCCGAACATCATCCCTCTAGGTAAGCGGACATTCGCCTTCCTTCTGTGATTTTTTTTTACTTTGCCCTTTACCAAACTACCTCGAGGCACCATCCAGAAGATCGAACTGCATAGTTGCAGCGTCGACCTAGGCGTGCGATATCAAAAGGAATGAATCATTCAGAATTTTTTTTTTATTTGCTGGTTTCATTTCTTTCTTTCTTCTTCTTAGTTTGCTTCTGAATTCCTTGATATTTCAGGATGATTTACTCAGTTTATAATTCCTTTTCTGCATTTCATTTTGGTATTTTTACTATCTATACTTTCCGTGTGTTGATTATAGCATTATGGGGGAGCATTTTTGAGCTTCATTCTTGGCATGAGCAGGTAGTCAGTCGTTGTTGCTATTCGATCGAATACCAAGTCTGCAAGCTTGCTAGTCTCAGATTGGTGCTGATCGCTCATTTTTTTTTTCTCCAGTTCATTTCATCAAATTGATCCTTCTCTTTATTCACTATTGCTTTATGGTGTGATCTCTTTCATTTAGTAATTGATACACAAGGGTATTTGGTTTTATTTTGGTCGAAAACCTTCTGTGATGAGCTTGTCCCATTTTATTGTTGGTTACAAATCAATACCATCGGCCTTCCAGCGCCTGCTGCAATTTGTTCACTATGCTAAATAATGGATCTTCATTTGATTCGTCAAAAGCAATCAGATTCCGGTGCTATATTGGTTATATTAATGTGAGCTTTACCATTAATTTATTGTCTTGATATTATCTCTCCCAAGAAAGCATCGCATGAGTCTCCACAGGTTTCACCAGCAACTGAGCATGATTCACGGTAAGATCTGTTATAAATTTCATGAATATTCAATGCTTCGTAGAACCTGATGAGTCCGGCATCCACTCCAAGTCCGGCATCCACTCCATAACCCTCAAGGTGCTCTTCCTATCTTCTTTAAAGTTCATGCCCTGCATGCGAACCCCCTGTGTATTTTGCATAAACTCCTTATGCTTATCAATCCTAGATGGAATTCAATCATAATGATCCAGTCAGAAAACATGAGCTGATCATCCTCTTGATTTTCATTTTGGTATTGCTGATCACTCTGATTTTTCAGCATAAAGTTGAGGGGCTATAGCATCAACCTGAGCTTCCAAGCATGAGCACACTATAACACAGGATTGCTTAAGAGTTCCCATGGATTTTCTTTTGTGAACATCGATTGAAGGTAACTCCATTTTCAGTTATTTCATCTGTGACTGATTTGAATAATTATAAAGATACAAGGGATAAGAATGGCGAAAATGCTTTAACAGTGGTGATAAATGACAGAAAGGTTAGATTGTTCGATGGTGCATCAACATCTTTCTATGCACTTTGTCGTTTATGAGTTCAGAATGATATGCCTCAAGAAACTCAGCAATAATATCTTTGGTGTTGGAGATGCTTTGTGAATCTATATAGGATTCATGGTTAAGTGAAACTACTTTCAAGCAGTCTGAGCTGAGCTAGCTTACAAATTCATTTTCCGAGAACTAGTCTTTAAAACACCACAATTTGGAGAAGGCTTAAAGCTTCTTCCGAGACTGCTACCTACTGCCACATACATACACCCTGTTTCAACAAGTCGCATTCAATTATGTGTTCACAGTTTTGATCCTTTAGTTTATCACATCATTTAGTTTATGTTGTTTGTATTTTAGTCTGCTACATCTCCATCAATCCTATGAGGGGTATTCTTTTATCTGTTATATATGCTGCATGGCACATCCATCATATTGTGTTTGTTTTAGGTGGACATCATCCATGTGTAATCTGTCACGTGGTTAATGTATTCAAGCATGGTTGTAGATCATATTACATGATATTTTCCTTCATTGCATTTGTGTATTTCGAGAATCATTACCCTTGGAGGACCATTTTTGGCAGATCCATATATGTTCAAGGTTTGAATTGTGACCCTTGGATATTTGAGTGTGTGGATGGACAACTTATTAGAAAATTGCAGGATGTGATAAATTGTTCCTGCTGCAAGTATGCCATAGTGATTTTTAAGCCATATCCTCAGTTGAATATGACAGTGGTTGTTCGAGATTTTGGGGTCACCCTCTGTGGGAGCATTTGCTGATATGAAATGAACTTCTGTGCTGAATTTCATTGAGAAACGCTTCATGTGTTGAGAGATATAACTTGGCAAAGGCGGGTGCAGAAATAACATATATATACTGTGTATTATGCATTTCTCTTGCAAATCACTCAATTGTGTATCATAGTTCAAATACATTAGGGTATGTGATCTCTATGTTAGACACTCACAAACCACTAGTCTCAAATCACATCCTCAGGTACGTCCCTTATCTTCCTTTCCTTATTACTTGTCATATATGTTGCACCACAGTGCAAAAACCACCCTTGCATCGCCACTCACCATTTTTTTTTTTTATATTTTACAGCACCCTCAACCACTTCAGACATTAGAAGTGCTGTCTCAGTAATCATTGTGTTTGGCTATGTGCATCGGGTTCTATAAAGTAACCATTTTCCCTATCAACTACGTTCAGGTATGTCAGAATATTTTCACCTGTGTAGTTTTGCATTTTATTTCCTTAGCATTAAAGATTGACAATCCATGATTTTCATCTGTAAGAGCCATTTGCTTATCATTCGTGACATACAACTCCTAAAGACTAGGTCTATTTGAGACCTGTGAATGTGAGTAATTGGAGGACTGTATGTAGTTTTTCTCGTAATAATCAGGAGGCGAAATCCAAGATTTTTCTTTTTTTTGCCTTCCGTGTCTTGCAAAAAAAAAAAATATATATATATATATATATATATATATATATAGCTGCCAACCCATGTTTTCAACCCTGATTCCAAATGAAACAGAGCATCAGGATTTGTCCCAAGACTGTTAAAAGAAAAATACCATGGGTTTAGGCTCTTTCAGTCGAGCTTATGGTATAAGCATAGGGTGACCAGATTAGGATCCTTTGAGATATTTCCCAAAGAGGTTTGGTTAGCCTCGTGTCATCATGATTGCACCAAGATGTGAGCCATCTTTTGCTGCTGACAGCTGCAGAGGGTCATTTTCTGTCTCTCCCAACAGACAGAGTGATTTGTAAGAAGGTTTGTTAAAGCTAATATGCTGGAGTCTCCCTTTCACCGCGGGTCTTTGAAAGCTTTGAAGGGCGTTGCAAAGGATGCTTTGAAATATGATGATTTGGCCCTCATCCATGATGTCTCACTGCTCTCATCGGATTCATTTAACTGAGTCCATCAAGTTTTTACATAGCCAGGGGATATCATTTGGGTTGGATCTTGGGAAAACATGATTACGGTTCAAATCAGATTCCTGTCACCAGTGGTTATTCACCCATAACATGGTTCCACTTTGATATTAGGGCACCGTCCATTAGATGCCTACAACCACCACTATAGCTTTATTAGGAGTATCATTACATTAAGTCAGCACACCATATCATTCATTGTTATTTCCATTGCCCATGCACAGCTGTCCTCCTTTTCTATATGAACATCACTTACATTTCCACGTTCAGCTTAGATATAATGCTCATGGTCCTATATATGTGTATATATATACCTATATATATGTATATATATAGACATATTCTTTAGCTAGCATAAATATCATTCCATGCATCCCTTAGATATAAAAGTCCTTTCCTTTCACTTTATATAGGCATTATAAGATGGATTATGCATATTCATTCCACATATCCACATCCTCAGGTAGCCTGGTCATGTGCATATTAGCTCTAATATGATGTTCCTTTTGCATACTTACCTTTCTATTGCATTGTACTAACTTTATTTTTGCAGGAAATGTGTAGAAAATGTTACCTTATTTCTTAGCTTAGAAACTGTAATGTCAAATTTGATTCAAGTTTGCAAATGGCTAAAATTCATAGCTTTTTAAGATAGAATGAATAAGCATTATAAATATCATGAATCACTTGTTTTCATATCTTTTTCCTTTATTTCTCAAATTCTCACATGGCGACACGAATGGCACGTGCACCATTTCGTAAGAGGTAAATTAATCCTAAGTTAATGATTTACATCAACGGCCATAGTCATGTAAACAAGACTTAGGATTTTTATCTTTTATAAAATAACATTGGATCCACACTGGATCCTCTTCAAAAATCATCATATTTTCAAATATTTCCTTCTTTTATTAGAGTTTAACTTAGAATTAATTCAATATATATACCAATGGCCATAGTCAGGGTATATTGAGAGTTAATTTCATTTTAAACTCTATAAAAGCACCAAAATGTATTTTATTCTTCACTTGAATCTAAATATAGATTATTATATAATACATCCAATGACCATAGTCAAGGATGTATTATATCTTCAACCTTATTTTAATTCATCTAAAGAATGAAATAGCTTTTCAAAATCCAATTTCAAAATTCTTCAAATTCATTCATCATTTAGGATAGAATTGCATCATGTTTTCAAAATTCCTTTTTTAAAACTCCAAGTGATGTAAATATCTTCTTCAATCAATCTTCAATTCTTGTAAAAACCAATTCATCCTTTCATTTTTCAAAATTCTATTTCATTTTTAATCTCAAAAGATCAACTTTGAGATTTCAAATATACTTTATATTCAAAAAATCCAATTCAAATCAGATTTCAAAGTTCAATTTGAACTTTGAAATTCCAAATTCAATTTATATATTCAAAACTACAAATCAAATCCAAAGTTCAATTTAACTTTGAGATTCTCTTCATCTTCTAAATTTCAAATTCAAACTTCAAAATTCAAAGTCTAAATTGACTTAGAAATTCATTTGTATATTCAAGCTTCAAATTATAAATTTCAAGGTCAATTCAAATTTGGAAATTCTTGATTCATCTTCTGAATTTAACAAACTCCAAATACAATTTAGGATCCAAGATTCAACATTCATATCGGATCTCAGACTTCGGATCCAAATCCATCTTAGGATCCAGAACCCAATTTCATCTTGGATCTCAAATTTCAGATCCAAATCCATTTTAGGATCCAGGATTCAACACTCATATTGGATCTCAGACTTCAGATCCAATTTTCTTATAGGATCCAGAATCCAATCTCACCTTGGATCTCAGACTTCAGATCCAAAATTTCTTTTAGGATCCAGAGTCCAACTTCACTTTGGATCTTAGACTTCAGATCCAATTCCATCTTAGGATCCAGAATCCAACTTCACTTTGGATCTTAGACTTCAGATCCAATTTCATCTTAGGGTCCAGAGTCCAACTCTATATTGGATCTCAGACTTCAGATCCAAATCCATCTTAGGATCCAGAACTCAATTTTACATCGGATCTCAGATCTTAAATCCATTTTGAAATCCAATTTCATTTCGAAATCTAGATTTCAAATCCAAGTCCATTTTCAGATCTCATTTGAACTCCCTAAATCCATTTCTATTCTTAAATACCATTTGATTTTCTCAGTCCATTCCAATTTCAAACTTCAAAATTTAAATTCAATTCCGTCTCAAGTATTTGTTTCCTTTCCTAAATTCAAGTTCAGAATTCAAAGTCCATTTCCGACTTGAAACTTCATTTTCCTTTCATTTTCAAAAAGCTTCAAGACAGTCTCAAAATCAAGATTTATTCTTCCAATTCTGATTTACTTCGAAAACTTAGAACTTCTCTGATTATCTCAAGTTCTAAAGTTAAGATTCAAACATTTCTTCACACAATTACCAAGTTCATCTCAGAATACTTGGAAATTTCCAAAAATATCAATTTTCGAAAAGAGCATACATCCTTGCATTGCACAAGCATGATTCTTTGTGCATTTAGATCTTTAGGATAAATTCTTAGATAATATTTAGGCAAAGCAAAAGGCATAGATTCGATCCTTGGTTCGATTACCCCTGGTAAAGGCGCCAGGAACGGTCGAACCTCGTACCGACGAGCGAATCCCGTCTCTCCATTTTTCCCGCAATATTTTCAAAACGAAGGCAAGTAATTTTCTAAATATTTTCAAATCAAGGTCAAGTGAGACCACGCAAAATAGTTCCTCTTCTCTCTCTTTCTTTTCTCTTCTCTCTTTCTTTTCTTTCTTTTATTCCACTCCCTTCAAAAAGGAGGAGAATAGAGGTTAGAAAAGGAAAAGAGAAGGAAGAGAGAGAAACCACAAGAGAGAGGAAAAATTTTGCGATGATCACAGATTTGGCGACCGAGATGGGACCGCGTCTTCGTCCGGTTGGATCTGTGCCTTTGCTTTGCTTTGATATTATCTAAGTCTTTATTCTTCTATGTCAGCTACATTTTCCATGCAAACCTTAGGAGCCTAGACTCTATCCTAAAGCTGACATCATTGCATATAGGATCTAAGTATGGTTTGGTAGGACCATATTGAGGAGATTACATCCATGTTCACATTAGACTTAGGTCTTAAATACAATTCTCCTCAATTTTAGGGATTGAATGCAAAACAATGTATGCAAGTGTATGCTTCTTCTTATTTAAATCTATCTCTTTAAGACTTGCATTAGAGCCTTCTGGTTTTATTTGCATGTTGATCATATTTTGAAAACATCCCTACCTATATTGTCCCGGTCTTCACGTTGCTGGGCTGTCTCACTGAACCATAGTTCGGGAGAGAGCCTCACAATTGGGCCACTTATTTGGGTTCGCGCCCCCCTACCACGTACCTAAGGGCCATAGTCCGAGGTATATCGGTAGGTGCTCAAGGATGTTGGGAAGCCATTACCTTAGAACCAGAGAAATATCTAATATGCCACGTACTTCGAGCTTCGGCTTGAGTATATCGGCGTACCTTGATTGGAATCAGATGATCTGAACCATAGAGTTAGGATTAAGGTCCTAGAAGCTATTTCAAATATTGCATTTAGAGTCAGCCTGTAGAGAGTGTTGTATGCGCATCCTTGTTTTTGCAGCTATAAGTATATAACATCTTCTTGTATGCTCCTGTGTATATCAAAAACTTCTTTAAAACCTTGGGTACACTATTTAAAATTTCCTCTATTTTTTGAAAACCCCAGGTGCATATTTTCCCTTTACCTATATTCTTTTCCCTTTTTCTTTTATGTCAATTTTTTTTTTCTTTTTTAAAAAAAAAAACCCTGGAAGGTCTTTTTCAAATCCCCTGTTCTTTCCAAAATTTCCAGGATTGATGTTTGTCCTCTTCTTTCATCAAAAAGTCTATCCATAAGTCCTACATTCTATCTAACTCTTTTTTTTCTCTTGCCTCAGTATCATTTCGATGGCATCCAAATCTCCCGATGCTATCTTTCCCAGGGATCATGTCTTCTATCAAATAAGGGATGGAACCCCAGATCATCGGGTTATCCAGTCTCGTACCTTCTTCCCTCGGTGGTACTATTCTTGGTTTGCCGCCTTCTCGCGTATGTTCTCAGACCACTTGGATGATTGTGGATTGGAAATGGCATCGGCGGTTGGCAAGCGAATCATCAACGACAGTCTGATTCAAGCTATGGCAGAGCGGTGGAATCCGCGTACCTGTACGTTTTGGTTTCCATGAGGAGAGATGACTTTGCTAATGGATGAGTTCAGTAACATCATGGGGTTGTCAGAGCCAGCCGGTCAACCAGACGATCCGGTCGAGCAGCAGTTCTTGATCAATGTCAAAGGGATAGATGTTCGAGAAGCATTGGCCAGAGCCACAGGGAGCAGATCTTGGCCTCTCACAAAGATCAACGGAAGTCAGTTCATCGATCTGTTCGAACTCTATCAAAAGTATAAGGCCTACGAAGAAGTCGATACCTTGTCTCGAGCAGCAAAAGAAAGAATCCAGCATGCCATGGTCCTATGCACAGTGGGACTAGCGTTCTTTCAGGATGGTCAAAATTTCATCGATGTCAGAGTCGCCCAACTCTTTCGAAGATGGGGAAGCAAGTAGACCCGTCAGCTTTCAGTGTCCATGGCAGCTCTAGCCTTTCTCTACAGAGGTTTAACTCATTTCGCCTCAGAGAGTCCATTTTGGTGGAAGGATGCACATATGCCTTACAGTTGTGGTTCCTGCGACATATGCCGTCGAAAGCCAGTTCTTTCAGATTCAGCAGTAAGCAGCCAAAGTCAGCCATTCAGTGTCGAGCTTTGATCGAGAAACTACATCGGGAGGAGATCGTTTGGGATTTCTTCGACAGAAGAGAAATCGTTACTCGATACACCTATGCTCGTGACAAGCGCTACAAATTACTCGGCCCTTTCTTCTGCGTCGATTATCAGCCAGAGAGGTATCTCCGACAGTTCTCGCAGCCGCAAATTCGTGTCAACACCCGCTTCCCGACGGGCCGCATGCCAGAGTTCGATCTACGGTCGGATCAGTGGTCTGGAGCATACCACGTCGCCAAATACACTTGGGACTCTTTTATTTCTTTGTCTATATTTCCTGGTCCTAATGTATCGTCAAAGTATCAAGAATGGTGGCAAACTGTCTGCCCACCTTCTCATTGTATTTAAATTTTGTCATTAATGAAAATGCAAACTTTTGTTCTGATAAAAAGCTTTTTATAGCCAAATCTTATTTTTGTTTCATATGGTTACAAATTCATCCCCAGTGATGAGACCCATTTTATATATTCTTTCTTCGATTATCTCTCATCATGATGGACGACCTCGCCTAGGTCATAAGGCGCATTTTGTTGCCACAAAAGGGTGACACAATCATTGCAAAAATTTGTGATGACCCAATCCCTGGTGATGGGATAACTTATCTAAATTGTCTATCAATTCCTTCTTTCATGTCTTTTCCTCAAAAATCGCATTTTCAAAAATTCCTCCGAGCTCTAACCATTACTCTACTTCTACAAAAATCATCTGGCATTGTCAAAATGGTGCAAACCAGAGCTGGAAAAGAGACTGCTCCTCAGCACAGCGACAGTGAAGTTGAGGCCGTCAGCTCTCCTAAGTCAGTCAGGGGGCAGAATCAAAATCAGGCCGATGATATAGACCCCGCCATGTACAACCTGTTCAAAAGAATGATGTCAGAATAGGCTAAGGCCAGTCAGAAGGAGGTTGCTCTGAAAAGCAAGCCAAAAAAAAAGGTTGTAAAGAAACCAATCAGGATTGTTAGAAAGAAATTACAACCCGACACCACTTCTGAAGAAACAGAGTCAGTAGAAGAGGAAGAGCAGATTGTTTATCATCAGAATCCTCCTCCGCAGATTGTAAAGACCGCTGCAGAGCCTGGATCAATCAACAAGCCCATTCCGGTTAATGACCCGATGCAAGAGCAGATGAAAGAAATGAATCGGGCCATCAAAGATATCCAGGCCAAAAGCAAAGGCAAGCAGACCTACTCCGGCGAAGATTTTTATCATGGTCTGGACGGGGATAACAATCTGGAAAATCTCCCTCGCAAGTTCCTTAAATTTGATGAAACAAGCAACCCTAAGGCTCATTTGGCCACCTTTTATGCCGAATGCAGCCGTTTCAGGAAAGACAATCGGGCGTTATTCATTTGCTTTCCTCGCAACTTAGAAGGGGTAGCGGCCATGTGGTATGCGGACCACATTAATCCTATCGAACTAAGAGAGTTCGATAAGGTCGTGAACTTGTTCATTGAGCGCTTCATGTTCAATATCGAAGCCTCACCAACCCTCAATCATCTATAGAATTTAAAACAGATGAAGAATGAGAAAGCCAGCGAATTTATCCACAGGTGGAGAAGCACCTGTAACAGAATGAAGGTTTCCATCCCAGAGGAGCATGCCCTACAAATTATTCTGAATAATTTCGCCCAGCCTCTGAGGAACCTCATTTCCACTTCACCCGCCAAATCATTCATCAAGCTAATTGAGAGAGCCGAATGGCTCGAGACTGGCTTAGACAACGGACTTTACGAAGGATATCCTTTTGTTAGAGGGAATCCTGACCAAAAGAAGAAGGCGCACGTCGCCTATGCTGCAGAATTTTCAGACCAGGGCAGTGGCAGCTCCAACAACAAGAAAAGCAAGAAAAATCGCAACAAAAACTCAGGACGCTCCAAGGTCGAAAGGACAAACTCTGCAGCCCAGAAGGGGAAATTTGTCAAGCAACAGCCTGCTCAGTCAGCACCTCAGCCAGAAGCAAAGCAGTCAGAAAAGCCGAAGCACGAGGGTTGGAGTTACGACCGAGAGTTCACAGCTCTGGAACAGTCCCGCGAAGACATCCTGGAATATATGATGTCGAAGGGAATGATAAAACTCCCCAAGGTAGTAGACCCTCCCGTTACTATGGGAAAATGGACGGATAAATTCTGCAAGTTTCACCGGACTGTGGGACATGACACAGAGCACTGTTTTGTCCTAAAGAACATCATCCAGGATTGCATCGACAAGAACCTGTTAACAGAGGATGAAGAAGAGCAAACATAAATCTTGTCCAAACCATTTCCCAAGCATTGAGCTTCAGTCATCACAGAGCAAACATTTTTTCTGCAAGGTAGCATTCGACCATGTTCCAGCCAGGACATTCAGGATCAGCATCAGGTCCTCGTCCTCCGCCAAGCGCAGTCTTCCGCCAATAGGGTGGATATCACTGCATTCTCCAAAAAACCAACAGAAACAGCGACAGAAATTGCCAAAATAATCCCCAGAATCCCGAAGCGCTTTATCAAGGCAGCTTCAAAGAAAGAAGAGACTTCAGGGTCAGTTTAGAAGCCGATTACTGCTTTATCCAACATTTCTATCTTGGACCTGACCCACGCTTCACCTGAGCATCAGCAAGTGTTAGAAAACCTACTCAGAAAGATCAAGGTCAAGCCTAGCACCACTCCGCAGGATATGGCTCAGATTGTCAATCAAGCGATGACAAATGCACCAATCACCTTTTCGGATGAGGATCTGCCAAAACCTCATTCATTCCACAACAATGCACTTTACATAGTAGTGCGAACCAGGGGCATGACAGTCCCTCATGTGCTCGTTGATAGGGGAAGCAACCTCAATATATGTCCGAAGATGACAGCGAAGGCATTGGGCTTAAAAGAAGAGGAATATACCCCAGATCCGATCACGATCTACGATTTTTATAACCACGGGCAGACAGCCAAGGGAAAGGTATTTCTCGAAATCTTCATCAACTATTCGGTGCATACTGTACTATTTCACGTGGTCAATGTGCCGCCCACATACAATCTATTGCTTGGACGCACTTGGATTCACAATGCCAATGTTGTTCCATCAACCCTGCACCAATGCATCAAATGGTCGAAGGGAGGCATGATCACTACGGTCCTAGGAGAGGACCCGGAAGAGCGACTCCCACAGCCAATGATCCCCCATCCGACTTTCACTGCCGACATCCCGAGCATCAGGGAAGTCGACGAGATCAATCTAAGTGAAAGCCTGGATATGCTGAAATTAAAAGAAGTACAGCCGACAGAAAGCGTAACGACAGTAACCCAGTGGCAGGGACCCCATTTCTTCAAGTTAGGTGGGCGCCTCGACTGCACCTCCTTTCGAGATCATCCTCTTTTTCCTCAATTCTTAAAAACAAAGAAAGGATTTGACCTTCTAATGAAGCACGGTTATCAGCCCTTCAGGGGCCTGGGCAGAAATGAAGACGGCGTTCTGGAGCCAATCATCCCCGCTCAGCATGTCACCAGTACCGGCTTAGGCTTCACGGGTCAGTTATCCGGCAAGCACACTATCTTCGTCAAGGGAGCCCAGTGATGAAGACAATGCCAGTGTTTTCTATTTTCCTTCGTTATGTCATCTTGTAAGGGAAAAATCCGCCCCAATTTCTTTCTTTTCTTCAACAATCACTTGTAAATGTCAAAGTTTTCTTAATCAATAAAAAGTTTGTTTTCTCTGTTCATCTTGGTGCACACGAATTCCTTACTTGTCTATGTTGTCAATCTTTGTTTCTGTACAAAAGGTTGTTTTCGAACATTTTACCCTTTTCTCAAAAACCTCCTTTGCGCTTACAGGATTGCCAGAATCATGACTCCTAAATCGCTCAAAAAGCTCGTTATCAATACCAATCTTTCTCAAAACAAATCCAAACCGGCCAGAATCTGCAAGGCAAAGGCAGGGGCAGAAGTCAGCGGAATGACAAAGCAGTTCGAAGAGTTGGCAGATTTCGACTCAGCGATTCAAGATTTGCTAGAATTCGCTAGTATTCAGAAGCAGGACAAACCATCACCATTAGTTCAAGATCCGACGGAGGATGTCAACATCGGTTCGGAAGATGATCCGAAAATCCTCAAAATTGGTTCCAGTCTGAATTCGGATGAGAAGGAAAGGCTCGTCCATTTTCTCGAAAAGCATCAGGAAGTCTTTGCTTGGACTTACATGGATATGCCAGGCTTAGACTCCAAGTTAGTCGAGCATCGCCTTGTATTAAAGCCAGATTGCAAACCAATCAAGCAGAAACTCAGAAAAATAGATCCTCGGGTGGCATTGCAAGTCAAAGAAGGACTTGAAGAGTTGTTAAAAGCAGGATTCATTCGAACCATTGAATATCCAGACTGGTTGGCAAACATTGTGGCAGTTCCCAAAAAGAATGGCAAAGTCCGGATTTGTATTGATTTCAGAGATCTAAACAAAGCAACCCCGAAGGATGATTACCCACTCCCCAACATCGATCTTCTGATTGATAGCACGGCAGGCCATGCCATGTTCTCCTTTATGGACGGATATTCAGGCTATAATTAGATCAAATTGGCCGCTCGTGACCAATCCAAAACTTCCTTTACCACGCCTTGGGGTACCTTTTGCTATACAGTCATGCCATTTGGGCTCAAGAATGCTGGGGCAACCTATCAGAGAGCAATGGCAGTTATCTTTCATGACCAGATGCACAAGAACATGGATGCCTATGTGGATGACATCCTGGTCAAATCAAAAGAAGGAGAAGATCATCTTGAGGCTCTCGGCCAAGTCTTCGAAAGACTTATTCTCTACAAGCTGAGACTCAATCCACAAAAATGCGTCTTCGGGGTAGAGTCAGGCAAGCTGCTTGGCTACATGATCAGCAAGAAAGGCATAGAAGTAGATCCTACCAAGGCAAAGGCGATCATTGATATGCTGCCTCCCACTAATCTTAAAGAGTTGCGAAGCCTTTAAGGTCGCATTTAGTCAATTCGACGCTTCATCTCCAATTTGGTCATGAGATACGAGCCCTTCAATCACTTGCTGAGAAAAGAAGTGAAGTTTGAGTGGGGACCAGAATGTCAGCTCTCATTTGAGCGCATCAAGCAGTATCTTCTCAATCCACCAGTTCTGAAGCCACCAGAACTTGGAAAGCCGCTTCTCTTGTATATCTCCGTCAACCATAATGCTTGCGGAGGATTTCTTGCGCAGTACGAGGAAAGCAGCCGGATTGAGCATGCCATCTACTACATCAGCAAGACTTTCATCGATTATGAGAAGAGATATTCTCGGATGGAAAAGACATGTCTAGCCTTAGTGTGGATATGTTAGAAGCTGAGACATTATCTGATGGCCTCAAAGATCAAAATTCTGTCGAGACTTAACCCTCTCAAGTACATCCTTGAGCAACCTTTCCTTACTGGACGGATTGCAAAATGGCAAGTTCTACTGATGCAGTACGATTTGGAATATGTTTCTCAGAAGTCAGTCAAAGGTCAATCCATCGTAGATCAGTTGGCAGATTTCCCATTGACAGAAGAGATCAAAGCGGAAGATGATTTCCCTGACGATCGCATTTGTAGTGTTCAGGAATCCCCGATTTGGACTCTATTCTTTGATGGAGCCCGAAACATGACTGGTATAGGAATTGGGATCTTGCTGATCACTCCTGAAAAGGAGATGCTCCCTTATTCCCTCAAACTCGACTTCCAATGTACTCATAACATGGCCGAGTATGAAGCTCTAATACAAGGCCTCAAGATTTTGCAAGACTTTGATGTCAAGAGAGTACACGCCTTCGGCGACTCATTACTTGTTGTCAGTCAAGTTAATGCTGAATGGCAAGTCAAGGATTCAAAGTTGATCCCTTATCAAAAGATTGCCTTAGCTCTCATAGGCAACTTTGAAGAGTTTCAGCTCAACCATGTCAAGAGAGAATACAATCACATAGCCGATGGCCTAGCCTGCTTAGGCTCTATTTTGTCTTTTAAAGACAGTGAATCCTGTCGTTCCTTCGAGATCGGCAGACTTGATCAACCTGCCTACATTCCAGTTGAGCAAGTGAGTCAAGTCACTCAGAAAGAGAAGCCTTGGTACCAAGACATCAAGAGCTTTATTGAAACTGGTAAATTTCCATCGGAAATGCCAAGAAAAGAGCAGCACGTGGTTCAGCGCATGTCAGCCCGTTACTTCATCCTCGCTGATATTCTCTACCGTCGTGGTTTCAGTTCTGAGTACGACAGATGCTTAGATAAAGATGAAGCTATGGAAATTGTCCAAGAAGCACACGAAGGAATTTGTGGTGGTCACGTCGGCTACCAAACACTCGTCAAGCAGATTATCCGGGCGGGATATTATTGGAAAACCATGCAGCAGGATTGCCATCAATTCGTAAGGAAGTGCGTCAAATGTCAAATGCACGCACCTTCCATTCATGCGCCAGCCGCATACTTGCAATCCGTGGTCTCTCCTCGGCCCTTTTCAATGTGGGCCTTTGATGTAGTCGGTCTGATCACTCCTTCGGCTTCTAATGGCCACCGATATTTCATCGCAGCTACAGAATACTTCACCAAATGGGTCGAAGTTGTCACTCTGCGAACGGTAGAAGGCCGACATGTGGTCTCGTTTATCCATAAGAATCTTTTTTGCCGCTTCGGCGTCCC
This sequence comes from Nuphar pumila, assembly GCF_984573655.1. Classification (NCBI taxonomy): domain Eukaryota; kingdom Viridiplantae; phylum Streptophyta; class Magnoliopsida; order Nymphaeales; family Nymphaeaceae; genus Nuphar; species Nuphar pumila. The sequence continues at coordinate 82,341,531 of NC_143251.1, read as the reverse complement.
ACATGATATTGTGTCAGACAATGGCAACCATTTCAAGAATAAGAAGATGAAGACTTTCTGGTCGAAGTTCAGGATTCATCACCATTTCTTAGCTCCCTACTATCCTCAAGGGAATGGCCAGGCTGAGGCCACCAACAAGATTTTGATCCGCATTCTGGAAAGAACAGTGGAGACAGGCCGTGATTGGCACGAGAAGATGCATGATGCACTTTGGGCATACCGAACTACCATTCGGACCCCGACCAATGCTACTCCTTCAGAGCTCGTCTACGGGACCGAGGTGGCGTTACCCCTCAACGTTCAGAAGCCTGCACTCAAGTTTGCATCGCTCATCGAGCTTCCGCTTGATCAGTATCAGCAGCAGAGGTTGGTACAGCTTGATCTATTAGATGAGAAAAGGCTCAAGGCAGCGGAACACGCTCAAGCCTATCGTCAAAGGATAGCTCGGCACTATGCCAAATCAGTCATTGAGAGAAGATTTCGAGTCAATGATCTTGTGCTCAGATCGACAGCTCATCTCAAGCATCGGCCGAAGGGCAAGTGGTCACCCAATTGGGAAGACCCTTATGTGGTTAAGGAAGCGCTGCCTCGCAATTCCTATTGTCTGATCAACGCAGATGGAGTGGAACTGCCCGATCCTATTAATGCTTTACATTTGAAAAGATTTTACACTTAAACTGTTCATCATAGCCTTTTGTACTCCTCAAAAGTCTTTTTAAATAAAGCAATATTCTTCTGTTAAATTCTCACATTCTTCCCCCTGATACTGGGGCATTTTATTTTGATCTATGCTTATCTTCCTTCATCATAATGCAGGCAGGATCAGACGAATGCTTTTCCAAAAATCTTACCAACTCTTTGATAACTTGATTATCGTTATTAAATTGCGTTCATTTCATTTTTCTTTTATCTAATCAAATTTTATTTGTCAGAATTTCGTTAAGTTCTATCAAATTTTACTAAAATTTTATTTCTTTATCTTTAAAACCCCTTCAGGTTAAGGGATAAACCTGATGCCTCTTTTCAATGGGGTATTCTTTTTATTTTTTTCTTTTTTTTCCCTCAGGATAAGGGAAAAACCTGACCCTCGTTGTCCGAGGTGTTCCCATCCAGGATAAGGGATAATCCTGATACCCCTCATAGGAGCACCGCTGCTACCCATGAAAATTCTTCTTCAAAATAAATTTTCAATAAATTTCTTTAAATTTTTCTCCATTTATTCTTCTTCAGGTTAAGGGATAAACCTGAATTATTTCCTATAAATTCTTCAAATCACCTAAAATTTTTTGTTCTATACTCTCTCAGGATAGAGGAAAATACTGAAGTCATCATAAATAAATTTTGGTCTTAGGCCACCTTGGGTGAAGGATCTCGAATAAATCTCTCATCTTCATCATCAAAATCTATTCATGCTTTTGTCAATCCTTCGAGTTCCGACTTCCGGGTTGGAATCGTGTCCTTCCCATCTGAGTTCCGACTCAAGATTTCATTTTTCCATTATCTTTATTAAAAACTGGGTTCCGACTCAGATTTTTCTTTTTGTATATTCTTATTTTTGAAATCTCAAGTTCCGACTTGAACTTCCTTTTGAAACCAATGCTCGTGTTGGGCAAATCATTGTTTTGAGAATTCGAGTTTTTCCAAACTCAATTCTCACTCATTTAAAAACCGGGACCCGACTCGGATTTTCCTTTTTGCATATTCTTATTTTTGAAGTCTCAAGTTCCGACTTGAACTTCCTTTCGAATCCAATGCTTGTGTTGGACAAATCATTGTTTTGAGAATCCGAGTTTTTCCAAACTCAATTCTCACTCATTTAAAAAAAAACGGGTTCCGACTCGGATTTTTCTTTTTGTATATTCTTATTTTTGAAGTCTCAAGTTCCGACTTGAACTTCCTTTTGAATCCAATGCTCGTGTTGGATAAACCATTGTTTTGAGAATTCGAGTTTTCAAACTCAATTCTCATTTTATTTTCTTATATTTAAAAACCGGGTTCCGACTAGGATTTTCCTTTTTGTATACTCTTATTTTTGAAGTCTCAAGTTCCGACTTGAACTTCCTTTTGAATCCAATGCTCGTGTTGGACAAACCATTGTTTTGAGAATTCGAGTTTTCAAACTCAATTCTCATTTTATTTTCTTATATTTAAAAACCGGGTTCCGACTCAAATTTTCCTTTTTGTATATTCTTATTTTTGAAGTCTCAAGTTCCGACTTGAACTTCCTTTTGAATCCAATGCTCGTGTTGGACAAATCATTGTTTCGAGAATTCGAGTTTTTCCAAACTCAATTCTCACTCATTTAAAAACCGGGATCCGACTCGGATTTTCCTTTTTGCATATTCTTATTTTTGAAGTCTCAAGTTCCGACTTGAACTTCCTTTCGAATCCAATGCTCGTGTTGGACAAATCATTGTTTTAAGAATTCGAGTTTTTCCAAACTCAATTCTCACTCATTTAAAAAGAAACGGGTTCCGACTCGGATTTTTCTTTTTGTATATTCTTATTTTTGAAGTCTCAAGTTCGGACTTGAACTTCCTTTTGAATCCAATGCTCGTGTTGGACAAACCATTGTTTTGAGAATTTGAGTTTTCAAACTCAATTCTCATTTTATTTTCTTATATTTAAAAACCGGGTTCTGACTCGGATTTTCCTTTTGTATACTCTTATTTTTGAAGTCTCAAGTTCCGACTTGAACTTCCTTTTGAATCCAATGCTCGTGTTGGACAAACCATTCTTTTGAGAATTCGAGTTTTCAAACTCAATTCTCATTTTATTTTCTTATATTTAAAAACCGGGTTCCGACTCGGATTTTCCTTTTTGTATATTCTTATTTTTGAAGTCTCAAGTTCCGACTTGAACTTCCTTTTGATTCCAATGCTCGTGTTGGACAAATCATTGTTTTGAGAATTCGAGTTTTTCCAAACTCAATTCTCACTCATTTAAAAACCGGGATCCGACTCGGATTTTCCTTTTTGTATATTCTTATTTTTGAAGTCTCAAGTTCCGACTTGAACTTCCTTTTGAATCCAATGCCCGTGTTGGACAAACCGTTGTTTTGAGAATTCGAGTTTTCGAACTCAATTCTCATATTTAAAAACCGGGTTCCGACTCGGATTTTCCTTTTTTGTATGTTCTTATTTTGAAGTCTCAAGTTCCGACTTGAACTTCCTTTTTAATTCAATGCTCGTGTTGGATAAATTGTTGTGTTGAGAGTTCAAGTTTTTCAAACTCAATTCTCAATCATTTCTTATATTTGAAAAACTGAATCCCGACTGGGATTTTCGCTTTTTGTATATCCTCATTTTCTCGAAGTTCCAATTGGAATTTCCCCTGTCAATCTAATGCTCACTTGTGGAGCGGAGTTCTCCTTGAACTTCCCTTTCAGGTTAAGGGACAAAATCTGAATTTCCCCCTTCAGGATAAGGGATAATCCTGAAACACCGACAATCATTCTCGCTTAATTCTCAAGTATCTTTGAATGTCGGTCTCATTTTTCAAATCCTCCTTTTGAAAAACCCTGTGCTCGTACTGGTATGCATTTCGAAAACCTAGTGCTCGTACTGGTGTGCATTTTTCGAAAACCCAGCGCTCGTACTGGGGCATTTTGAAATCCAGTGCTCGTACTGGTGAATCTAGCGCTCGTGCTAGTTGTTTGGCTGACTGATCAGTTAGCCATCCAGGTTCAGTCTTTCTACTAACCAATCCTCATCATTCAAGCTCTAAATTCTCAATTTCGACCTTCGGGTCATCATTTTATAAAAAAAAATCAATCATCTTTTCTTGCGAAGGACCCTCTCTAGGGTGAGTTCGAGGGAGCTCGTTCTTTTCGCATGCAACCATCTTTCGTTCGCAAGAACCCTCTTCTAGGGAGAGTTTGAAGGGACTCGTTTTCTTCGCGAACAGTTTGCAAAAAACAACCAACTTTACACAAAAGAACCCTTTTTCCAGGGAGAGCTTCGACGGAAGCCCGTTTCTTTTTGTGGCCCCTATTTTTCTCATCTTTGGCCAATCCCTTTACAGAGGACCCTCTTCTAGGGAGAGTGTGATGGACTCGTTCCTCTGTGATACTTTCTCAATTTTGTTTTTCGGCTGCCTTTTCATAAGAGAAGCCTAGAGATAAGGAGTTTTGACGAAAACTTAATTTCTCTTCGAAAGTTCCGTTTTGCAAACACCTCCTCTTTCAGGGAAGAGAGGAGTATTTCTAACTTCCCATTCAGATAAGGTGTGATCATCGCAAAATTTTCCCTCTGTCTCTTGTGGTTTCTCTCTCTTCCTTCTCTTTTCCTTTTCTAACCTCTATTTTCCTCCTTTTTGAAGGGAGGAAAAATAAAAGAGAGAAAAGGAAGAAAGAAGAGAAAAGAAAGAAAGAAAGAGAGAGAAGATGAACTATTTTGCGCGGTCTCACTTGACCTTTATTTGAAAAATATTTAGAAAATAACTCGCCTCCGTTTTTGAAAATTTGCGGGAAAAATGGAGAGACGGGATTCGCTCGTCGGTACGAGGTTCGACCGTTCCTGGCGCCTTTACCAGGGGTAATCGAACCAAGGATCGAATCTATGCCTTTTGCTTTGCCTAAATATAATCTAAGAATTTATTCTAACTCTAAATGCACAAAGAATCATGCTTGTGCAATGCAAAAATGTATGCTCCTTTTGAAAATTGATTTAGAAATTTTCAAGTATTCTGAGATGAACTTGATAAGAGAGTGAAGAAATGTTTGAATCTAACTTTAGGACTTGAGATAGATCAGAGGAGTTCTAAATCTTTGAAGTAAATCAGAGTTGGGAAAATAAATTGAGAAAGAATGACTTGAGCTTTGAAGTGAAAGGAAATGAAGTTTTAAAGTCAGAAATGGATTTTGATTTTTGAGCTTGACTTTGGGAAAGGAAATGAATACTTGAGATAGAATTGAATTTAGATTTTTGAAATTTGAAGAATAGATCTGAGAAATTCAAATGGTATAGAAATGAATTTCAGACATGATCTATAAGTGGGTTTAGATTTGAAATCTGGAAATGAAATGAAATTGGTTTTGAAAGTTGGATTTGAGAATAAGATTTGATTTGAAATCTGGAATTCAAATCCGAAGTTTGGATCTTAAGATGGATTTAGATCTGGAATCTAAGATCCAAAGTAGAATTGGATTATGGATCCTGAAAAAAAATGGATTTGGATCTGAGGTCTAAGATCCAAAGTAGAATTGGGTTCTAGATCCTAAGATGGATTTGGATCCGAAGTCTGAGATCCAATATGTGATTGAATTCTGGATCATAAAATAGAACTGAATCTGAAGTCTGAGATCCAATGTAGAGTTAGACTCGGGATCCTAAGATGGATTTGGATCTGAAGTCTGAGATCCAAGGTAAAATTGGATTCTGGATCCTATAAGAAAATTAGATCTGAAGTCCAAGATCCAAAGTGAAATTGGAGTCTGGATCCTTAGGAGGAATTGGATCTGAAGTCTGAGACCCAATATGAGTGTTGAATCTTGGATCCTAAAATGGATTTGGAGTTAAATTCAGAAGATGAATCAAGAATCTCAAAGTTAAATTGAACTTTGATTGGAGTTTTGAATATAAAATGAATTTGGAATTTCAAAGTCAATTTGAACTTTGAAATCTGTTTTGAATTTGGAAATTTGAAATTTGAATATAAAAATGATTTTGGAATTTCAAAGTCAAATTGGACTTTGAAATTGAATCTTGAAATGAGATGGAATTGGATTTGAATAAGATTTGATCTGAGAAAAGAAGAAGAAGAATCACTTGGAATTTTAAAAAGGAAATTTTGAAAATATGATGCAATTCTATCTTATATGATGAATGAATTTTAAAGAATCTTTGAAATTGGATTTTGAAAAGCTATTTCATTCTTTAAATGAATTAAAACAAGATTGAAGATATAATACATCCTTGACTATGGTCATTGAATGTATTATATAATAATCTATATTTAAATTCAGGTGAAGAATGAAACACATTTGGTGCTTTTATAGAATTTAAAATAAAATTAACTCTCAATATACCCTGACTATGGCCATTGGTATATATTTTGAATTAATTTTAAGTTAAATTCTGATAAAAGAAGAAAATATTTAAGGAAAATATGATGAATTTTGAAAACGGATCCAGTGTGGATCCAGTGTTATTTCGTAAAAGATAAAAATCCTAAGTTTTGTCCACACCCTGACTATGGCCATTGATGTGGATCATCAACTTAGGATCAATTACCTCTTACGAAAATGGTGCACGTGCCATTCGTGTTTCACCATTGTGAGAATTTGAGAAATAAAGGCAAAAATGCATGAAAACAAGCAATTCATAATGTTTATAATGCTCATCCATTCTATCTAGAACTGAAAAATGTAGAATTCTCATTAATCTAGTTATTACAATCCTGAAAAATGATAACATCCTAATCTAAGAAGAAAGGACAATATTTTCCATGTATCCCTGCAAAATAAGATTAGCATAGAGTAGAAAAAAATATGAAATGTAAAATACCGAAGAAATTAAGAGGTTACCAGAAATATCTAAGAAGATGCCAATATGCTAATAAGGAGAAACTGTATGAAAATGCATGTGCATTTAGTGAGTGTTGTAATAAGTGGTGCCAATAAATGAGTGGGTTGAAAGTAAAAATATCAATTAAGATGTAGTGATGTGAAACAGGGTTTAATATGGGGACGGTTAGCAGGTAAGTGCAACAGGGCTGTGGATGAAGGGGCGATTGCAATAGTGGGGCTGTTGGAATAGTGATATAAATAGGGAAGTGGCAGCATGGGTATACGTGTATTATGAAGTATGAGTATTGGGGAGTGCAGAAATAGGATGACCAAAGGTGGCAGCACAGGGTATATCGAGAATGGATTCCGTGCTGCCATGGATGGAAGGTATACAGGATATACATCAGCACAGCTGCTGTTTAAGATAATGTAACAGCGGAAGGAAGTGAACCTGCAGGTAGACATATGGCTGTGAGAGGTATTGTTGTGGAATGATGAAATATATAAAGCAAAACAGGTGCAGGCAACTTCCTATCATAACAAAAAAAAAAAAAATATCTTGAGGGCTATCTGCAGAACGCGAGGGATGATACAAAATGGTGTATTGCACTGATATAAAAGTGTAACACTTGGTAAGTCTTTGCCTAATAATCTGCAGCAATAAGGAAGAACTTAATGGGGTGGGGTATGATAGCATTAGGTGTAAATGTGGATGCTCTGTGAGACAGAAATACAAGTGTATTATGCTGGGATTCAAATGGGTTTAACTAACTTAGTGAAATGAAAAGAGGTAGAAGATGAAAGCATGGTAGGGTGGAGAATGTACAGTGAGAAGGAACCGACCCACTGTGTTGATATCTTTGACAGCAGAGGGTATAGTGCACAAGTAAATGGATGGCAATATGCTGTTGTAGGTGGTTCACAGCAGCTGGAGGTGGGTGTTGGGTAGTATAACTGTAGCAAAGTAAGGCAATTTACAGCAAGGTGCTGTAGATACAAGGTTGGGGAGCAGTAATATGGTGGAAGAGGCTGTGGAGTGCCAGCCCATGGTAGTTACAAGTGGATGGATCAGTATGATACACAGAGACAGTCGGTGTATTGTAACAAAATATACAATATGTGGTTGAAAGGGGTGGTATGTGCTATAGTGCCATAGTATTAATGAAGGGAAGATGCTATCTCAACAGGTTAAATGAAATGGAGGCTGAAAACAGGTAAAGTATATAGGGTATGAGGGTGGGGGTAACATTGCAGGAGGTTTGCTGCAGTACGAGTTGATGCTGATGATGAAAGTGCAGATAACATTATGGATTGTAACAACAAGGTATTGTTGGACAGGCACAACATGAAGTGTGGAGAAGGTGTTGGCTCCTGGAAGACAAGATATTGAATGGAAGGTAATGTTGTAAGTAATGTGAGAGGGCTGTAAGCGTTGGTGAAGGAAATGCAGGAAGGTAAATGAGAGAATGATGGAAATGGATAGTGGGTGTGTGAGAGATGGGTAACTCGACCAGGTGGCTAAGTCACAATATCAACATTATATATATATTCGGAACCTAAAACACTTGGAAGAAAATGTATTTCCAAGAGTCAAAAGAGTCATGGATGAATCAGCTACAGGCACTGAAAAGCCCATGTAATCCTACTCACGATCTTATATGCCATCATCTGAGTTAATAAACCTAGCATATATATTCTTGACAAAATCTGGTGAAACCTGGGAATCCTAATTGAACACAAGGGCTCAAAACATAATGGTATGACCATAAACTCATGCTAGAGTGTGGCCCTGGGATACATACCATTTATTACAAGCTTCAATATCCTTCTAAACATCATCGTGCTGTCAACTTATCATTAACAATGGTTAGCTTTGATTTGAGAACACCTCTGCTGGAAGAAAATTTTACCAACAACTGGAACATGCCTGGCCGTGGACTCAGAACATATTTTTATCTTTATGCTGATATAATACTAAAAGCCACAGACAAGTGGCAGCTAAGCTCAGCTAAGAACCTAATGATGGCCTGTAGAGGAATGAAGAAATGTTGAATCTGAGATATCAAATCTCTGATTTTTGTCTTCTTTTTTTTTAGTGTAGCAACATCAGGAGCAGCCGTAACTACTACAGCCACTGTTTTAACAGCTGAAACAGCATTTGCTACTGCAACAACTGCAGAAGCCAACTTTAACACCATCTTAGTAATGAGCCCAGCATTTTTTTTTTTTTTTACATAGTAAACTTACCCCATATTCCCAGCTGTGCTTAGCAGGGGCTGGGCAGTGAGGAAGAACTATGCTGGACGTCAGGGTTGAAGTACAATGCTAGTGGAAAAGGGGATTTTCCTTTAGCAGTGCTTATGCCACCAGGTTCAATATGTTGATTTCAGATCCTGGGAAAACTTGGATGGAGACCCACAGAGGATTTCAGCATAGATCCGCGCAAGCTCACCCTTGGTATGAAACATTAGAAATAAAATCAACATCCTGGGCGTATGCTGAGCTCGCCATTGTAATACATGGAACACCCCTACATGATGACTCGCAGATAACTGAATGACACCACTTCTTATATTCAATTCACAGATTTTGGTCATTGTTACCTAATGACTATCGATATGACAAAGGGTCATTCACAACCATCGTTCCAAGGAGAACACTTCAAGGAAAGAAAAGAAAAAAAAATCTATAGATACAGAAACCTTGATCAATCTTTTATTGAGTATGATGGTACAGAGGTCTTGCGTACTACTATTAGCAACGCAGAACAAAGTGCAAACAATACAATAAAATTCATAAAATGTATAACAAAACCCAAAGTGTATCAACTACAGACTGTACATGGAGTAGCCATGATGCAATCTAATGCTATTATAATTTACAAAACTGGTGATCTGATGGAAGCGATGGGGATTTTTGCACTAATGATGGCATGACTTATGTCAAAAACCAGTATATATTTAATAAGCTCAAAATTTGAAAACATGCACACAGAATAAGATCATGTGAGGATGGAAATACTTACACGATGGTGGATCATGAGCAGGGGATAACGAAATGCATGAGAATATTCTGTACCAATACTGGCTTCTGATTTCTCTGTTTACAGATGAAGATTTAACACCCACCAGAAAGCGATCGATAGGAATGGTGTTGGTCAGCTTGATGATACAAATAAACTACTAGGGCAACCAGAAATCCAAATAAAACAATGTAATAGACTAAGTGAGAGAAAATACCACAACACACAATGAAGCAAAGGATAATTAAATGGGGAAATCTAATAGACCATGAAATGTAAAGACGAAGGGCAAAGGTATTCCACAGAATATTTAAACAAAAAGGCAGAAGGAAAAACATCGAATAAAGATCAAACAAAAGTAAAAGAAATGACTCAAAACAGATTAGCAGAGGGGAATGTGAACAAAGATGGATTCAAATAAGATACAAGAGACCATCAGATTATTAAATACTCATTTACATTCATGTAAAAATGAAGAAAACCAGAATAAGTTGCAAACAAAAGAAAATAACGAGAGGGAGAACAAAACAAAGCAAAGTAACAATGTTGGAACGCAATGATCCTGGTGATGTCGCCATGGATGGGTCGGTCCTGCTATCTTGCAGGTCGATTCTATCCATTTGGCTTTTACAGTCGAAGAAGAGAAATAAAAAAAAACTAGAGAAATCATAATGGAGAAATGCTGAAGGTAAAAGGAATAGAAGAAAGGGGACAATGGTTACTTACCTGTAGATACCTTCGGTTTTTTTTTTAGTTGCTTGCAAGGGAAAACACCCGAGAGATGTAAAAGATGCAAAAGGGAGAAGGAAGGAGAAGATGATCGTGAAGGAGAAAGAGGAGACAATGGCAGGGTGAAAATGGATCCCCTTGAAGAGGCTCCAGGGCCTCTTCTTAAAGGGAAATCGAGAGCTTGAGCGTGAGGTCCGTTGAAGATGGGAGGCTAAGGGAAGAAGAAGTTGTTGAAGATGGAGGGTAGGCAAGAAAGAAGGGAAGTGTGCGGGAGATGTTTGTTGGAGATTTTCCAAATTTCCAGAAGAAGGCCCCCTTGAAAGAATTTTTTGTAAAAAATGGTTCAAAAAGAGGTTTTTGGCAAAAATTCAATTTTTCAAGTTTTAAAACCATTTGCCTTCCTCAATTTTTTTTTATTTTTATATTGCTTTTTCCATTTTTTGTATTTTTGTAGTAGAAAACTAAGATTTTAGAAGAAAACAAAGTTTCAAACACTAAATTTTTGTATTTTTTTGAGAAATATTTACAAAAGTATTTTTCTGAGAATTTCCGACCATTTCGGGGAAATTTCTTCAAAAGAATGGGTTTGGACCCAGGTTTTGAGGAAATGTTTGAGTTTTGACACTTGAATCGAGAAATACAATGTGATGGATCCAAACTGATGTTGAATGGACTGTCTGAGCTATTTAAAGGCTATTTTTGGTATTTTCTATAATTTTAATTTAAAATTTGAACAAGGAGACTCAGATTTGGATCTGGACAATGAATCCAGATCCGAAATCAAAACATATGAAATGAATTTGAGGAATGAACTGGAATTTAGATTTAAAATGACTCATTTTACTCAAAGATAAATTTAGGGTCAAAAAGGGGAATATTTAGAAAATTTTGAAAAATTTGGGGTGTTCACAGATGCCCCTCTTTGCTACTAAGCCGGTTGAAAGCCGAGCTTAGTGGCAAAGAAAACACTCCAAATTTTGAAAAATGCCCCAGTCAGCAGATCTGAACTGGGTGTGGAAGAATTTATTCAAAAGACATGGTTTTTCAGGTTTAAAATTTTATCCTTGAATGGCTTGGGGGAAATGATATGACTAAATAATAGAGATGAGGAAATCGTGATGGGACTTTGGGTGAAGATCCTGAAGTGATGAAAGATAAGAATTTCGATCAAGTCTCATGGGTGAGACAAAATCAACTTTTCAGAATGACTCAGGTTTAGCCCTTAACCTGGATGGGACGAATATATCTCAAAATAACCTGAATGGGGAAAGGAATATATGATGACCTTGATGGGACATTTTGGCAAATGTTTCACGAGATGAAGCTCAAGTAGGATTTTATTCTGGATGGATATACAAAGTATGGATTCCTTGATAGGAAGAGTCATGATGGGACTTGGAAGGAAAACACCTCGTCGAAACGAGACTCAAATTTAACCCAAACCTGAAAAGGAAAGTACCTCGAGGGGCGAGGTTCAGGCTTAACCCTTAGCCTGAAGGGGACGAAGATATGGAATCCTCGAGTGAAGAGACCATGGTGGGACCTTCGGAGTTTAGACGAACAAATTCGAAAGGGGTTTTGCGAAAGGAGGAAGAAAATGGGGTTCCCTAAGGCTTGAAAAGGGATGAACTTGGATGTCTCATTGCTGAGACTGAAATAGCTTTTTGAATTTAATGACCTCTCGCAGGAAGTATAGGTTTGACCCTTAGCCTGAGTGGGAACAACCACACGGATTTCTTGAAACCATGATGGGACAGGAGAGATATTTCAAATGAATGGGGTAACTCTTCTGGAAGATATAAACAACTCTAGGTTGCATCAAAATGGATATTGAATATTTACTTCATTCTTAGAATATCTAGAAAATTTTGCCAATAAGATAAATTTATAGTTGACTTCAACGCTTGAAAATGTGCACATGTGTGCAAAGATATCCCCTCTTTTACCTAGAGTATTTCCTCCAACGAGTTTAACTTCTCGGTCTTAAGAGTCAAATTCAAAATTTTAGCGCTGATGATTTTCTTCGAGGAAGCTATCTATTTCCTGGATATGAGAAGAGAAGAAATATTCTCAATTTCATAAAAGCAAGTAGTGCAAGGATATTGATAAAAGAATTTCGCATAAGAAAAGATGACTTCTGGCAATTTCGGCAGTTTGATATCTGAGTGTTTTCTCATGATAATCTTTCTTGCACTCCTTTTGAGTCATTGAACTTTTTCGGGCTTTTACATCATCCTTCATTTTGGATGTTCCTGACTTTTCTCTCTTTTCAGGGGAAGGGTACGTCACAAACTCCTTCATCTTGGAGATGTTCTGATCTTTCATTTTCTCAGGGATTATATATGATGGTATTGGCTCAGAGGTCTTTAGATGATAGTAGAAATCAAATATCATTTAGGGTTTATCGGTAGGTCCATCACACTCGCCTTCATCTTGACGGTGATCTGAACTTTCTCTGGAAGGATCCTTCACAAACTCCTTCATCTTGGTAGATGATCCAAATCTTCTTTGGCCCCGGGGGTCTACTCGCTTAATTCGCCTTCATCTTGACGACAATTGAGAGATCCCTTTTGCAGATATTTGATTGCAACTTTAGAATGAGAAGATATGGATTAAGTAGATTCTTTTATGGCTCAGGATATTTCCACTGTCTAATTGCCAGGAAATCGTCTTTAAACATGCATCATAGCTATGATCAATATCAATTCGCTTCTGGCTTTTCAATGTCATCGAATATTTATTTCACTAATCATACCGAGGATATTTCTTTCATCCTTTTGGTTGATCAACAGGAAAAAGATTTGAATTTTACCTCTTTTTCGCAAAAAGTTTTACCTTTTATGAGGAAAATACTAGAGGTAATCTGAGGTAATTCTTTTGTGCAGTAAAATTTATTTGGGATCAACAAATATTTTTAGCAAATTGGCAAAGTTTTCATGACTTCTATGTAAAATATTTACTCAATATAGATTTTGATGCGACCTTTAGTTGCAATTTATGATTTTGGACATTCTGACTAGTGAAACTGGAATCTTTCATTTAACGACCAGCGAAGTAGCTGGAACCTTTCATTTAATGACCAGTGAAAACTGAGACATTTTATTTAACGACCAGCGAAGGAGCTGGAACATTTCATTTAGCGACCAACGAAGTAGCTGGGACATTTCATTTAATGACCAGCGAAGTAGCTGGGACATTTCATTTAACGACCAGCGAAGTAGCTGGGACATTTTATTTAACGACCAACGAAGTAGTTGGGACATTTCATTTAGCGACCAACGAAGTAGCTGGGACATTTCATTTAGCGACCAGCGAAGTAGCTGGGACATTTCATTTAGCGACCAGCGAAATAGCTGTGACATTTCATTTAACGACCAACGAAGGAGTTGGAACATTTCATTTAACGACCAGCGAAGTAGCTGGGACATTTCATTTAACGACCAACGAAGGAGTTGGAACATTTCATTTATCGACCAGCAAAGTAGCCAGGACATTTTATTTAGCGACCAACGAAGTAGCTGGAACATTTCATTTAACGACCAGCGAAGTAGCTGGGACATTTCATTTAGCGACCAGCAAAGTAGCTGGGACATTTCATTTAGCGACCAGCGAAGTAGCTGGGACATTTCATTTAACGACCAACGAAGGAGTTGGAACATTTCATTTAACGACCAGCGAAGTAGCTGGGACATTTTATTTAGCGACCAACGAAGTAGTTGGGACATTTCATTTAGCGACCAGCGAAGTAGCTGGGACATTTGATTTAGCGACCAGCGAAGTAGCTGGGACATTTCATTTAGCGACCAGTGAAGTAGCTGGGACATTTCATTTAGCGACCAGCGAAGTAGCTGGGACATTTCATTTAGCGACCAGCGAAGTAGCTGGGACATTTCATTTAATCATTTAACGACCAGCGAAGTAGCTGGGACATTTCATTTAATCATTTAACGACCAGCGAAGTAGCTGGGACATTTCATTTAATCATTTAACGACCAGCGAAGTAGCTGGGACATTTCATTTAACGACCTGATTTAGGATTGAGATTTTTGAAAGACAACCAGTACGAGGACTGAGTTTTGTGACTGAACTTGATCTTTAGATTTTTTGAAAATTTAGAAAAATAGCTAGCGCGAACACTAGGTTTTCCAACTGAGAGTCGGGAAGGAGATCGACCTATTTAAGATATTTAGAGATCGAAGCAAGAGGAATGGCCGGGGTTTCAGGATTATCCCTTATCCTGAAGGGAAAATAGAATAGACATTTTGAAGAGAATTTAGAAAAAGAATGATTCAGGTTTATCCCTTAACCTGAAGGGGAAATAGAAGATTTTGTGACGAGATAACTTGAAACTTGAATTTAGAAGGGATATGACAAGATTTAGAATTTATGATTTAGATGGACTAGGTATGTGACGGAGAATATAAAAAGAATAAACTTTGAGAAGACAAGAGGATATAGAACTTTGAAAAAATGTAGAACATTTGAGGAAATTGATTTATTTTTGTAAAAAGAATTCTCACAGGTAGCATGGTTGCCCCTATGAGTGATCTGAGGATTATCCTTTATCCTGAATGGGAAAAAGAATAAAACTTTTTAAAGAAAAATTGATATAAATTTAGAAATCAATAAAGATCGGTAAAACTTGTATTTGCAAAAAGAATTCTCATAGGCAGCATTGTTGCCTCCCACGAGAGGTCTCAGGATTATCCCTTATCCTGAATGGTAATAGGATAGAATTTAAGAAAGTGAAGAGAAATTGATATAAATTTAGAAAATCAATAAAGGTTGACGAAAACTTGTATTTACAAAAGAATTCTCGTAGGTAACATTATTGCTCCTACGAGGGGTCTCAGGACTTTCCCTTATCCTGAATGGGAAAAAGAATAGGATTTAAGAAAATTTAATGAAGGAAAATTGATATAAATCTAGAAAATCAACAAAGATTGACAAAACTTGTATTTACAAAAGAACCCTCATAGGTAGCGTTATTGCTCCTACAAGGGTTCTCAGGATTATCCCTTATCCTGAATGGGAACAACAATAGAATTTAAAGATATTTAATGAAGGAAAATTGATATAAATCTAGAAAATCAACAAAGATTAACAAAACTTGTATTTACAAAAGAATCCTCATAGGTAGCGTTGTTGCTCCTACAAGGGGTTTCAGGATTTTCTCTTATCCTGAATGGGAGCACCTCGGACAACGAGGGTCAGGTTTATCCCTTAACCTGAGCGGGAACACCTCGGACAACGAGGGTCAGGTTTATCCCTTAACCTGAAAGGGGCTATAAAGAATATTTAGAAAATACCTCATGGGAAAGAGGCATCAGGTTTATCCCTTAACCTGAAAGGGTGTAAGAATTGATAAAATTTAATGGAATTTGAGGAAATATTTGATAAACTTGATAAAACTTGATGAAATTGATGTAAACTTGATAAAATATGAATAAAATGAATAAAACAGATAAAAAATACCAAAAATTAACTGAAAATTTATAAGATTTGAGAAAAAAGGAGTTTTTCTGATCCTGCCTGCATATGGGATCTTGGAAGAAAAATGTTTATTTAAAAGATAAATGAGAAATCATTTTGAGGGAAGAGAATCCACCACAAGAAGAATGATCAGCGCGAGATCTGATCCTTTAAATCAAACGTGAGAGATCATGATGAGGGTTAATTTTCGAAGGCAATGGTTTTGAATACCTAATTTTGAAGAAGAAGATCAACAATAGATCTGATTTTTAAAAATAACAGTTCGAAATTGATAATAAGATCAACACAAGGGTTGATCTTTGAAGGTAATGCTTAAAAACCAATCTTGGAAGATAAGACCAACACAGGGTCGATCTTTGAATATAATGATTTAAAACCCATTTTTGGAAGATAAGACCAATGTAATGATTGAAATATGATGATTTATAACCCATTTTAAAAGATAAGAACAACGCCAGGGTTGATCTTTGAAAAGTTTTGAGATCAATTTTGAAGGATAAGACCAACGCAAGGGTTGATCTTTTGAATAAAAAGATTTGAAATCCATTTTGGAAGATAAGATCAATAAAAGGATTGATCTTTGAATATAAAGGTTTAAAATCCATTTTGAAAGATAAGATCAACACAAGGATTGATCTTTGATTATAAAAGTTTAAAATTCATTTTGGAAGATAAGACCAACACAAGGGTTGATCTTTCAATATAATGGTTTGAAAAACTTATTTTTGAAGACATAATCAACACGAGGGTTGATTTTTTTTGTCAAAGGTTAGACCAAGGAGTATTTGAACTCCTTGGTCATAACGAAGATTTTTAAAATTTCATGATTTTTAAAAAAGCCCTCATAGGTAATATCATTTCTCTCATGAATGATGTCAGGATTGCCCCGCATTCTGAAAAGAATGGGAATTAAAATGCCCCAGTATGGCAAAAAGAAAAGAAAAGAAAATATATAAAGGAAATTAACATTTCATTTGATAAGAAAAAGGTTTGATAACAACTGAATATTTACAAGAACTTGAAAAGGAAAAAGACTCATAGAAGACTGGGCTGACTAGCCCCTACAAGACAACTGACAAAAAGAGACGAAAGCAAACAAAAACTTTGGCTTTATCAATTCTTTGAGTGGTCCGGGAATGGTTCTGTCAGGACTGCTGGCTGTTTTTCTTCCTCGTCCTCTATCAGCTCACTTCTGTCGATGCAGTCTTGTATCATGTGTTTGAGGATGAAACAGTGCTCTATGTCGTGCCCCGTTGCCCTATGGTATTTGCAAAATTGGTCCTTGAACTTTCCCAAGATTACGGGAGGATCCGCTATTTTAGGGAGTTTGATCATCTCGTGCTTTAACAGGTAATCCAGAATTACTTCCATAGTTTGATCTAAAGGAGTGAAGACTCGATCTTTCTCCCACTTGATGTACTTGGGCTTCTCTTGAAGATCCCCTTTCTGCTGGATGCCAATTGGAAGTGGTTTGTCATTGTTCTTATAAGATCTCTCCTTCTGCCCCTTGCCCTGATCTACTCTCAGACCGCTGCCACTGTTGTTCTTATTTTTTTTGCTGCTACTGCCGAGATTATTGCAGGAGGCATCAATTGAATGAGCGAACTGCGCCTTCTTCTTCTGGTCTTGGACATTCTTGACCAGAGGTGTGCCCTCGTAAAGTCTGCTTTCTATTCCTGCTTCGAGCCATTCAGCTCGCTCAATCAACTTGATGAAGGATTTTGCCGGGGAAGTGGCGATGAGGCTCCTTATGGGCTGAGAGAAATTGTTGAGGATCACCTGCAATGCGTGTTCCTCAGGAATGGGTACCTTCATCTTATTACAGGTTCTTCTCCACCTGTGAATGAAATCACCCGCCCTTTCATTTTCTCCTTGCTTCAGGTTGTAAAGATGATTTAATGTAGGTGAGGCCTCAGTGTTGAATAAGAAGCGCTCGATGAACAAATTTACTACCTTATCGAACTCTCGTAGTTCGATAGGATTCACATGATCAGCATACCATCTGGCTGCTACACCCTCCAAACTGCGAGGAAAACAGATGAACAGAGCCCTGTTATCTTTCCTGAAACGGCTGCACTCTGCATAAAATGTGGCCAGGTGGGCTTTAGGGTTGCCAGTCCCGTCAAACTTGAAAAATTTACGCGGGAGGTTCTCCAGGTTATCGTCCCCATCTAGGCCATCGTAAAAATCTTCGCCAGTGTAGGTCTGCTTGCCCTTACCCTTGGCTTGAATATCCTTAATAGCTTGATTCATCTCCTTCATCTGCTTGCTCATCAGGTCCTCTGCTGGAGCCCCAGACTTGGGCTTGTTGACGGATTTAGGCTCTTCTGCAGTTATTTTTACGGACTGCCTTGGAGGATTCTGTTTGTAGACAATCTGCTCTTCCTCTTCTGACTCTTCCTCGGCTGACTCTGATTCCTCAGAAGTAGTGTCTGGCTGTACCTTCTTTCTGATGATTCTGATTGTCTTTTTCACAGGCTTCTTCTTCAGCTTGCTTTTAGGAACTGCCTCTTTCAGCTTGGCCTCGGCTTGTTCCGACATCATCCTCGCCATCATCTTTTGGAACATATCGTACATAGTAGGGTCGATGTCATCCTTCTTGTTTTGACTCTGTCTTCTGACTGATTTAGGAGAGCTTATCTCTTCCGCCTCACTGTCGTTGAGTTGAGGAACTGTTTCTTTTCCCGCTCTTGTCGTGACCATTTTTGAAATATCAATGCTCTCTGTATGGAGGAAAAGTGGAGCTTTTTAGACCAAAGAGACTTTTGGGATAAGGATTTAGGTTGAAATCTAAAAATTGTATCCCACTACTAGGGATCGAGTCGCCACAAAATTTATGACAATTGCGTTGTTTACTCTACGAGGGAGAGTAACCAACTAAAAACATGAAAGAAAATACCATTTTGAAAAGGATATCTCTTGACGAAAAGAGATTTTTATGAAAATATAAACAAGAATATAAAAACAGAAAAAAAAATAAAAGGAAAAATGGAACTTGAGAATAAATGGTAAGGATTTAAAATTTTGAAGAACTTGCAGGCAGGATCAAAAGAATTTTGAAAAAAAAAAATTTAGAAGAAGAAGAAGAAGAGAAAGAAAAGTACACCTGGGTTTTAAAACAAAGAGGAAATTTTGAAATACATACCCAGGGTTTTGGAAAATATAGGGAAGATATATATATATATATATATATATATAATATCATTCAATCACAGACGTACAAGCAATGATGCACAAACAACACTCCTTAGAGCTGACTCTATATGCAATATTTGAAATGGCTGGTAGGACCTTAATCCTAACTCTAAGATTTATATCATCTGTTTCCAATCAAGGTATGTCGATATACTCAAGCCGAAGCTCAAAGTACATGGCATAAAAGATATCTCTTCGGTTCTAAGGTAATGGTTTCCCAACATCCTTGAGCACCTACCGATATACCTCGGACTATGGCCCTTAGGTACGTGGTAGGGGGGCGCGAGCCCAAATAAGTGGTCCAGTTGTGAGGCTCTCTCCCGAACTATGGTTCAGTGAGACAGCCCAGCAACGTGAAGACCGGGACAATATAGGTAAGGAGGTTTTTGAAAACATGTTCAACATGCAGATAAAACCAGAAGGCTTTAATGCAAGTCCTAAAGAGATAGATTTAAATAAAGAGAAGCATACACTTGCATACATTGTTTTGTATTCAATCCCTAGAATTGAGGAGAGTTGTATTTCAACCTAAATCTAATGTGAACATGGATATAATCTCCTCAATATAGTCCTACCAAACCATACTTAGATCCTATATGCAATGATGTCAGCTTTAGGACAGAGTCTAGGCTCCTACGGTTTGCATGAAAATGTAGCTGACATATGTTAGAATAAAGACTTAGGTTATATAAAAGCAAAGCAAAGGCATAGATCCAACCGGATGAAGACGAGTCCCATCACGGTCCCCAAAACTGTGATCATCGCAAAAATTTTCCTCTGTCTCTTGTGGTTTCTCTCTCTTCCTTCTCTTTTCCTTTTCTAACCTCTATTTTCCTCCTTTTTGAAGGGAGGAAAAATAAAAGAGAGAAAAGGAAGAAAGAAGAGAAAAGAAAGAAAGAAAGAGAGAGAAGAGGAACTATTTTGCGCGGTCTCACTTGACCTTTATTTGAAAAATATTTAGAAAATAACTCGCCTCCGTTTTTGAAAATTTGCGAGAAAAATGGAGAGACGGGATTCGCTCGTCGGTACGAGGTTCGACCGTTCCTGGCGCCTTTATCAGGTGTAATCGAACCAAGGATCGAATCTATGCCTTTTGCTTTGCCTAAATATAATCTAAGAATTTATTCTAACTCTAAATGCACAAAGAATCATGCTTGTGCAATGCAAAAATGTATGCTCCTTTTGAAAATTGATTTAGAAATTTTCAAGTATTCTGAGATGAACTTGATAAGAGAGTGAAGAAATGTTTGAATCTAACTTTAGGACTTGAGATAGATCAGAGGAGTTCTAAATCTTTGAAGTAAATCAGAGTTGGGAAAATAAATTGAGAAAGAATGACTTGAGCTTTGAAGTGAAAGGAAATGAAGTTTTAAAGTCAGAAATGGATTTTGATTTTTGAGCATGACTTTGGGAAAGGAAATGAATACTTGAGATAGAATTAAATTTAGATTTTTGAAATTTGAAGAATAGATCTGAGAAATTCAAATGGTATAGAAATGAATTTCAGACATGATCTATAAGTGGGTTTAGATTTGAAATCTGGAAATGAAATGAAATTGGTTTTGAAAGTTGGATTTGAGAATAAGATTTGATTTGAAATCTGGAATTCAAATTCGAAGTTTGGATATTAAGATGGATTTAGATCTGGAATCTAAGATCCAAAGTAGAATTGGATTATAGATCCTGAAAAAAAAATGGATTTGGATCTGAGGTCTAAGATCCAAAGTAGAATTGGGTTCTGGATCCTAAGATGGATTTGGATCTGAAGTCTGAGATCCAATATATGATTGAATTCTGGATCCTAAAATGGAACTGAATCTGAAGTCTGAGATCCAATGTAGAGTTAGACTCGGGATCCTAAGATGGATTTGGATCTGAAGTCTGAGATCCAAGGTGAAATTGGATTCTGGATCCTATAAGGAAATTAGATCTGAAGTCCAAGATCCAAAGTGAAATTGGAGTCTGGATCCTTAGGAGGAATTGGATCTGAAGTCTGAGACCCAATATGAGTGTTGAATCCTGGATCCTAAAATGGATTTGGAGTTAAATTCAGAAGATGAATCAAGAATCTCAAAGTTAAATTGAACTTTGATTGGAGTTTTGAGTATAAAATGAATTTGGAATTTCAAAGTCAATTTGAACTTTGAAATATGTTTTGAATTTTGAAATTTGAATATAAAAATGATTTTGGAATTTCAAAGTCAAATTGGACTTTGAAATTGAATCTTGAAATGAGATGAAATTGGATTTGAATAAGATTTGATCTGAGAAATGAAGAAGAAGAATCACTTGGAATTTTAAAAAGGAAATTTTGAAAATATGATGCAATTCTATCTTATATGATGAATGAATTTTAAAGAATCTTTGAAATTGGATTTTGAAAAGCTATTTCATTCTTTAAATGAATTAAAACAAGATTGAAGATATAATACATCCTTGACTATGGTAATTGAATGTATTATATAATAATCTATATTTAAATTCAGGTGAAGAATGAAACACATTTGGTGCTTTTATAGAATTTAAAATGAAATTAACTCTCAATATACCCTGACTATGGCCATTGGTATATATTTTGAATTAATTTTAAGTTAAATTCTGATAAAAGAAGAAAATATTTAAGGAAAATATGATGAATTTTGAAAACGGATCCAGTGTGGATCCAGTGTTATTTCGTAAAAGATAAAAATCCTAAGTTTTGTCCACACCCTGACTATGGCCATTGATGTGGATCATCAACTTAGGATCAATTACCTCTTACGAAAATGGTGCACGTGCCATTCGTGTTTCACCATTGTGAGAATTTGAGAAATAAAGGCAAAAATGCATGAAAACAAGCAATTCATAATGTTTATAATGCTCATCCATTCTATCTAGAACTGAAAAATGTAGAATTCTCATTAATCTAGTTATTACAATCTTGAAAAATGATAACATCCTAATCTAAGAAGAAAGGACAATATTTTCCATGTATCCCTGCAAAATAAGATTAGCATAGAGTAGAAAAAAATATGAAATGTAAAATACCAAAGAAATTAAGAGGTTACCAAAAATATCTAAGAAGATGCCAATATGCTAATAAGGAGAAAATGTATGAAAATGCATGTGCATTTAGTGAGTGTTGTAATAAGTGGTGCCAATGAATGAGTGGGTTGAAAGTAAAAATATCAATTAAGATGTAGTGATGTGAAACAGGGTTTAATATGGGGACGGTTAGCAGGTAAGTGCAACAGGGCTGTGGATGAAGGGGCGATTGCAATAGTGGGGCTGTTGGAATAGTGATATAAATAGGGAAGTGGCAGCATGGGTATACGTGTATTATGAAGTATGAGTATTGGGGAGTGCAGAAATAGGATGACCAAAGGTGGCAGCACAGGGTATATCGAGAATGGATTCCGTGCTGCCATGGATGGAAGGTATACAGGATATACATCAGCACAGCTGCTGTTTAAGATAATGTAACAACGAAAGGAAGTGAACCTGCAGGTAGACATATGGCTGTGAGAGGTATTGTTGTGGAATGATGAAATATATAGGGCAAAACAGGTGCAGGCAACTTCCTATCATAACAAAAAAAAAAAAAATATATCTTGAGGGCTATCTGCAGAACGCGAGGGATGATACAAAATGGTGTATTGCACTGATATAAAAGTGTAACACTTGGTAAGTCTTTGCCTAATAATCTGCAGCAATAAGGAAGAACTTAATGGGGTGGGGTATGATAGCATTAGGTGTAAATGTGGATGCTCTGTGAGACAGGAATACAAGTGTATTATGCTGGGATTCAAATGGGTTTAACTAACTTAGTGAAATGAAAAGAGGTAGAAGATGAAAGCATGGTAGGGTGGAGAATGTACAGTGAGAAGGAACCGACCCACTGTGTTGATATCTTTGACAGCAGAGGGTATAGTGCACAAGTAAATGGATGGCAATATGCTGTTGTAGGTGGTTCACAGCAGCTGGAGGTGGGTGTTGGGTAGTATAACTGTAGCAAAGTAAGGCAATTTACAGCAAGGTGCTGTAGATACAAGGTTGGGGAGCAGTAATATGGTGGAAGAGGCTGTGGAGTGCCAGCCCATGGTAGTTACAAGTGGATGGATCAGTATGATACACAGAGACAATCGGTGTATTGTAACAAAATATACAATATGTGGTTGAAAGGGGTGGTATGTGCTATAGTGCCATAGTATTAATGAAGGGAAGATGTTATCTCAACAGGTTAAATGAAATGGAGGCTGAAAACAGGTAAAGTATACAGGGTATGAGGGTAGGGGTAACATTGCAGGAGGTTTGCTGCAGTACGAGTTGATACTGATGATGAAAGTGCAGATAACATTATGGATGGTTACAGCAAGGTATTGTTGGACAGGCACAACATGAACTGTGGAGAAGGTGTTGGCTCCTGGAAGACAAGATATTGAATGGAAGGTAATGTTGTAAGTAATGTGAGAGGGTTGTAAGTGTTGGTGAAGGAAATGCAGGAAGGTAAATGAGAGAATGATGGAAATGGATAGTGGGTGTGTGAGAGATGGGTAACTCGACCAGTTGGCTAAGTCACAATATCAACATTATATATATATACATATATATATATATATATATATATATATATATATATATATATATATTCGGAACCTAAAACACTTGGAAGAAAATGTATTTCCAAGAGTCAAAAGAGTCATGGATGAATCAGCTACAGGCACTGGAAAGCCCATGTAATCCTACTCACGATCTTATATGCCATCATCTGAGTTAATAAACCTAGCATATATATTCTTGACAAAATCTGGTGAAACCTGGGAAACCTAATTGAACACAAGGGCTCAAAACGTAATGGTATGACCATAAACTCATGCTAGAGTGTGGCCCTGGGATACATACCATTTATTACAAGCTTCAATATCCTTCTAAACATCATCGTGCTGTCAACTTATCATTAACAATGGTTAGCTTTGATTTGAGAACACCTCTGCTGGAAGAAAATTTTACCAACAACTGGAACATGCCTGGCCGTGTCAGAACATATTTTTATCTTTATGCTGATATAATACTAAAAGCCACAGACAAGTGGCAGCTAAGCTCAGTTGAGAACCTAATGATGGCCTGTAGAGGAATGAAGAAATGTTAAATCGGAGATATCAAATCTCTGATTTTTGTCTTTTTTTTTTTTTAGTGTAGCAACATCAGGAGCAGTCGTAACTACTACAGCCACTGTTTTAACAGCTGAAACAGCATTTGCTACTGCAACAACTGCAGAAGCCAACTTTAACACCATCTTAGTAATGAGCCCAGCATTTTTTTTTTTTTACATAGTAAACTTACCCCATATTCCCAGTTGTGCTTAGCAGGGGCTGGGCAGTGAGGAAGAACTATGCTGGACGTCAGGGTTGAAGTACAATGCTAGTGGAAAAGGGGATTTTCCTTTAGCAGTGCTTATGCCACCAGGTTCAATATGTTGATTTCAGATCCTGGGAAAACTTGGATGGAGACCCACAGAGGATTTCAGCATAGATCCGCGCAAGCTCACCCTTGGTATGAAACATTAGAAATAAAATCAGCATCTTGGGCGTATGCTGAGCTCGCCATTGTAATACATGGAACACCCCTACATGATGACTCGCAGATAACTGAATGACACCACTTCTTATATTCAATTCACAGATTTTGGTCATTGTTACCTAATGACTATCGATATGACAAAGGGGCATTTACAACCATCGTTCCAAGGAGAACACTTCAAGGAAAGAAAAGAAAAAAAAAATCTATAGATACAGAAACCTTGATCAATCTTTTATTGAGTATGATGGTACAGAGGTCTTGCGTACTACTATTAGCAACGCAGAACAAAGTGCAAACAATACAATAAAATTCATAAAATGTATAACAAAACCCAAAGTGTATCAACTACAGACTGTACATGGAGTAGCCATGATGCAATCTAATGCTATTATAATTTACAAAACTGGTGATCTGATGGAAGCGATGGGGATTTTTGCACTAATGATGGCATGACTTATGTCAAAAACCAGTATATATTTAATAAGCTCAAAATTTGAAAACATGCACACAGAATAAGATCATGTGAGGATGGAAATACTTACACGATGGTGGATCATGAGCAGGGGATAACGAAATGCATGAGAATATTCTGTACCAATACTGGCTTCTGATTTCTCTGTTTACAGATGAAGATTTAACACCCACCAGAAAGCGATCGATAGGAATGGTGTTGGTCAGCTTGATGATACAAATAAACTACTAGGGCAACCAGAAATCCAAATAAAACAATGTAATAGACTAAGTGAGAGAAAATACCACAACACACAATGAAGCAAAGGATAATTAAATGGGGAAATCTAATAGACCATGAAATGTAAAGACTAAGGGCAAAGGTATTCCACAGAATATTTAAACAAAAAGGCAGAAGGAAAAACATCGAATAAAGATCAAACAAAAGTAAAAGAAATGACTCAAAACAGATTAGCAGAGGGGAATGTGAACAAAGATGGATTCAAATAAGATACAAGAGACCATCAGATTATTAAATACTCATTTACATTCATGTAAAAATGAAGAAAACCAGAATAAGTTGCAAACAAAAGAAAATAACGAGAGGGAGAACAAAACAAAGCAAAGTAACAATGTTGGAACGCAATGATCCTGGTGATGTCGCCATGGATGGGTCGGTCCTGCTATCTTGCAGGTCGATTCTATCCATTTGGCTTTTACAGTCGGAGAAGAGAAATAAAAAAAAACTAGAGAAATCATAATGGAGAAATGCTGAAGGTAAAAGGAATAGAAGAAAGGGGACAATGGTTAC
Organism: Nuphar pumila; assembly: GCF_984573655.1. NCBI lineage: Eukaryota > Viridiplantae > Streptophyta > Magnoliopsida > Nymphaeales > Nymphaeaceae > Nuphar > Nuphar pumila. The sequence goes on along the minus strand of NC_143251.1, from coordinate 82,315,764 downwards.
TTACCTGTAGATACCTTCGGTTTTTTTTTTAGTTGCTTGCAAGGGAAAACACCCGAGAGATGTAAAAGATGCAAAAGGGAGAAGGAAGGAGAAGATGATCGTGAAGGAGAAAGAGGAGACAATGGCAGGGTGAAAATGGATCCCCTTGAAGAGGCTCCAGGGCCTCTTCTTAAAGGGAAATCGAGAGCTTGAGCGTGAGGTCCGTTGAAGATGGGAGGCTAAGGGAAGAAGAAGTTGTTGAAGATGGAGGGTAGGCAAGAAAGAAGGGAAGTGTGCGGGAGATGTTTGTTGGAGATTTTCCAAATTTCCAGAAGAAGGCCCCCTTGAAAGAATTTTTTGTAAAAAATGGTTCAAAAAGAGGTTTTTGGCAAAAATTCAATTTTTCAAGTTTTAAAACCATTTGCCTTCCTCAATTTTTTTTGATTTTTATATTGCTTTTTCCACTTTTTGTATTTTTGTAGTAGAAAACTAAGATTTTAGAAGAAAACAAAGTTTCAAACACTAAATTTTTGTATTTTTCTGAGAAATATTTACAAAAGTATTTTTCTGAGAATTTCTGACCATTTCGGGGAAATTTCTTCAAAAGAATGGGTTTGGACCCAGGTTTTGAGAAAATGTTCGAGTTTTGACACTTGAATCGAGAAATACAATGTGATGGATCCAAACGGATGTTGAATGGACTGTCGGAGCTATTTAAAGGCTATTTTTGGTATTTTCTATAATTTTAATTTAAAATTTGAACAAGGAGACTCAGATTTGGATCTAGACAATGAATCCAGATCCGAAATCAAAACATATGAAATGAATTTGAGGAATGAACTAGAATTTAGATTTAAAATGACTCATTTTACTCAAAGATAAATTTAGGGTCAAAAAGGGGAATATTTAGAAAATTTTGAAAAATTTGGGGTGTTCACATAAGGGCTTAAGCCTGAGTCTCTCTTTTTGGGGAAAAAGAGAGGAGAATTTTGTCACGGACGTGTCGATTCGATATCGAGCAATTTCTTTCATCAAGGATTTCTAGAATACATTGCCAATTTGCTATCAAAAGTCATTTGTTGGTCTCAAAGCTTTCATCGCACAAAGAATTATCTCAAACTACCTTTAGTATCATCTTCAAAAGAGCAAGACTTTGGCGAAATGAGAACAAAATTCAAGCTTTTTCTGTTGGTCAACCAAGAGGACGAAGAAAAATCTTCGATATAAACGACGAAGAAAAATTCAATGATGTTGAAAAGCCATGAGTGAACTGATATTGATCATAGCTATGGCATATTCTTAAAGATTGTTCTATTTGGCAGTAAGACAGTGGAAATATCCTGGGCAGTAAAAAAGAACCTACCCAATCCATATCTCCTCAGTCAGTCAAGCTGCAATCAAATATCCGCAAAAGGGATCTCTCAATTGTCGTCAAGATGAAGGCGAATTAAGCAAGTAGACCCCCGGGGCCAAAGAAGATTTGAAACATCTCCAAGTTGACGGAGTTTGTGACGGATCCTTCCAGGGAAGGTTCAGATTACCGTCGAGATGAAGGCGGATGCGATGAGCCTCCCGACAAACCCTAAAAGATATTTGATTTCTGCTATCATTTAGAAACTTTAACCCAAGAACCTATGTCATCAAGCCTAACTCCTGAGAAAAACAAGGATCGGAACATCTCCAAGATGAAGGAGTTTGTGACGTACCCTTCCCCTGAAAAAGAGAGGAAAAGTCAGGACATCTCCAAAATGAAGGATGGTGTAAAAGAACCTAAGAAATATCCATGGTTCAAAAGAGTGCAAAAAGATCATCATGGGAAATGCCCAGGATATCAAACTGCCAGGAATCATCTTTATCTATGTGAAATTCTTTATCAATATCTTCTCACTTAATTGCTTTTATGAAATTAAGAATGTTTTCCTCTCTTTTCATATCAAGGAAATTGATGTCTTCCTTAAAGAAGCTCAACAGCAACAAATTTGAATTTGATTCTCAATTCTACAGAGTTAGCCCGATTGGAGCTAATACTCTAGGTAGAAAGAGGATATTTTCACACATGAGCACAATTCAATCACTCTGAATCAACTACAATTTTTGGCATCTTATTGGCAATATTTTCTCATTATCTCAACATGAAGAAAGAACTTGATGTTCGTTCTGACGTATCCTGATGTCATCCCTCCTTAGGACTGAAAAGTCCTTTCCTTCCGTCTTATCTGAGCGCTCTCAGATCTGCACACTTCCCTGTGTTCCCCACTGTCCCGCCATAGACAGTACCTGCTCAGGATAAGGGTTAAACCTGAACTTTTTGCAAAAGGTCTGTTATTGTCAAAAGCTATTTTCAGTCTCAGCAATGAGACACCCAAGAACAACCCCTTTTCCAGCTTTAGGGACCCCCATTCTTATCCTTTTTGTGAAAACCCCTCTTGAACTTGTTGTGCAAAGTCTAGAGGCCCATCATAGTTTCCCCGCTCTTCGAGGATGCTGTATTCATTCAGGCTAAGGATTAAACCTGTTACCTCGCTCTTCGAGGTATAGCCCAAAAACCTTCTGAGAGAGGTCGTCTGTTTTTAGAAAGCTGATTTAGTCTCAGCGATGAGACGCCCCAGATCATCCCCTTTTCAAGCTTTAGGGAATCTCTTATTTTTCTCTTCTCGCAAACCCTTTCTGGATTTGTTCGTCCAAAATCCGAAGGTCCCATCATGGTTTCTTCATCCAAGGATTCCGTATGGTTGGCCCTTTCAGGTTAAGGGTTAAGCCTGAGCCTCGTTCCACGAGGTATCTTTCCGTTCAGGTTAGGGTTAAACCTGAGTCTCATTTTCGACTAGATATCCTTTCTAGTCCTTCCACGGTTTCTTCACTTGAGAATTGTGTGCGATTTCCCCCACTCAGGTCAAGGATTAAATCCTAAATCTTCTTCTGATGATATATCCCTTCATGTCCCATCACGACGTTCTCATTCGAGGGTTCTGTATGGTCGTCCCTTTCAGGATAAGGGTTAAGCCTGAATCTCGTTCCTCGAGATATCTTCCTTCTTCAGGTTTTGGTTAAACCTGAACCTCGTTTCGATGAGGTAATCCTCCCATCCCATCCTGGTTTTCCCCACAAAGGAATCCATACTCTTTATATATCCATTCAGGAAAGGATCAATGCTTGAAATTCATCTCACAAGGCATTTCTCTCAAAATGTCCCATCGAGGTCCGCTTATATTCCTTTCCCCATCCAAATTATCTTGATATATCTTCGTCGCATACAGGTTAAGGGCTAAACCTGAGTCATTCCAAAGGCTGATCTTGTCTCACCCATGAGACTTGATCAAAATTCTTAATCTTTCATCATTTCGGGATCTTCTCCTATCACGATTTCCTCATTTTTATCATTTATTCATATCATTGTCGAGGATTTCGTCCCCTCAAGCCGTTCAAGACAAGGCTTTAAGCCTGAAAAGCCATAATTCTTCCACACCCAGCTCAGATCGGCTGACTGTGGCATTTTTCAAAATTTGGAGTGTTGTCTTTGCCACTAAGCTCGGCTTTCAACTGGCTTAGTAGCAAAGAGGGGCATCTGTGAACACCCCAAATTTTTCAAAATGTTGTAAATATCCCCTTTTTGCCCTTTGCACCCATTTTCTAGGTAATTGAGTCACTTTTAAATCTAAATTCCATTTTATTTCTCAAATTTGGTTGAAATTAAATTCATTTTACATATCTGACTCAATTTCGGATCTGGATCCAGATAAAAATTTAAATCTGATCTTCGTTATCCAGTTTTTAAATCAAATTCCCAAAATTTCCAAAATAACTTTTTGAAAAGCTCAAACAGTTCGTCCGGTATCCGTTTGGATCCATCGAGTTGTGTTTCTCAATTCGAGGTTTAAAGCTCGAATATTTCCTCAAAACTCGAGTCCAAACCCGTTTTTTGAAGAAATTTTCCCAAGATGGCCTTGAAAACCCTCTTTTGTAAATATTTCTCAAAAATAAAAAAAAAAATTAGTTTTAAATCTTTGTTTTCTCATAAATTTTAGGATTTTATTCCAAAAATATCGAAAAATATAGAAAATGAAGAATATATATATATATATATATATATATATATATATATATATATATATATATATAAATATGAAAATAAAATAAAATAATAATATATAGTGTTGAAAACCTCCTTTTTGAAAAATGTCTTTTTGAAAATACTTTTGAAAAAGACCCCCCTTTTAAAGAGGACTTTAGCAAAATTTCTTTGGGGTTTTTCTTCAGGATGTCTCGCTTCCTCTGTCTCATTTTCGGTCACCATTTTGGGTTCCCTCTCTTCATTCTCGCTGGATTCAAAAACCTTCTACTAACAGCCTTTCCTCCCTAAGCCATCCATCGGCCGCAAGCTACCCTCCAGAAAACTCCTCCACTTCCTCACCCTCGATCTCCAACGGCACCCCATCGCGTTCCTCATCCGCCCATCGCCTGTTCCTCTCTCACCCGAACCCTCGATGGCCAACATATGTGCGACCTTCCTTCTTCAACCCTTGGATCATCCTCGCTCGCCACAACCGTCGATGCCCAACCGTCGCTTCCCTTCCTGATCCTTCTTCACCCTCTATAAAAACAAGGGTATAAGGGAAAGGAGGGCATCGATTACTCTGATCATCCATCGCTCTCGCATCTTCTGGACACCAAGCGGTCCTCCTCTACCCCGATCTCTCTTGAGGTGATTGAAGGAAGCCAGTTCCCCAAAACAGCTCCTCTGCAAGAAACCGGTAAGAGCCCCTCTCATTTCCAATTTCCTGTCAATATCTCTTTACATTATTGTTTTTTTCCATTTCTTTCCCCCTTTTTTTTATCACCTTGTCTATCCCTCTGGTTTTTGCCTCAGTTATGCACCACTGAGTACGTTGGTTTGCTTGTAACAATACCAACCTCTCTTGTGCAAAATCAACGGGATCTTAGTATCCCAACATATCAAATTCTGGTTTATATCATTTTTTTTTTAGCATCAAACGATCACAAATTTTTAGTTTGTTTTTCTCTAAAGTCCAGTTTCTGTTCTTGCCTCTCCCTTATTTCAATCCGATTGCGATTTCTGTTTGATTTTAATTCCCATTTGTCTCTATTTCCATTTTTGTGCCTACTTGATTCCCGTTTAGCTGGGAATCTCTATTCATTTCTTTTTTTTTTATCTTTGGAACCTAATGATCTCTGGTATTCGGTAAGGTGATCATCTGATTGTCGATCAACCAATTTCCAAGGAATCAAAGGTGTGGAAGCATTTCTTTTATCTAATTTTGATTGATCTCTGGCAAATCGTTCCCCCTGTTAAGCTTGCCTGGATGCCGAGGTCGGATTTGAATGCCACTAACGGAGTCTCATTGAGTTTTACTCAATCTGTCAAGGATGAATGATGTGGCATTCTCGCTGATTTCACTCATTTTTTTTTTTTATTTCTTTTGCATCAATTTTGTCGATGTCGTCATATTCTCTTTCCTGTTGTATAACATAAGACTGACTCTGTGATATTCGATTTCAAGCTGTTTTGGTGATCTTTTTTTTTTTTATTCAGCATTGCTTCCATATCTTGACTCCTCTGAAAACTAGTTTATTTCCCACGCTTTTTTTTTTATTATTTTATTTTATTTTAGCTTTCCAAATCTTTTAGTCTGCTTGTTAAAATCTCCAACTTCATGTATTGGTTTCCCCTGTTCAGTATCGTTAGGTTAGTCCATAACATTGGGTTTTATTAACCAATCCACTTGGGATTAGGCTTGTGTCACCTTTTATATACACTCAAAATTTTAAAAAACTTAACGTTGTGTCTGTTGCTTTAAAGATTGGAATATATGTCTGGGTAAGTTTTACAGAGATTAATTGCCTCACCTGCAAAAGAAGAGAGTCTGCTGCCACATCAATGGAATCACCACGTTCCAATGTTTTATTATTTGGTTTCCATAATTTGTTTGTCTGGACTTCTTCCATTCATGGAGATTTAGACCTTTGTTTGTGCTATTCTAATTCAGTATTTCTTTTTTTTTTTAGCTAATAATTACAATCTCTGTATGTTTTATTATTATTTAGTATCTATGATCCCCTAGATGCTTAAGCATTGTGATTCACATTGGTCGTATATGAAGTTTGTTTGCGTTGTTCTTGTATCCTTTATGATCAATTATTGCCAGACTGCGAGATGATCTCTTACAGGAGACTGCTCTGCTGCCCATGATCAAACTGTGTGTTGACTTTACTATATGATCCAGTTGCATTTTATTATTTCATCTTCATCTCACAAGCCTAGGCATCCTTTTATTTTTTATTTTTTTTGGATTCATCCCATACCATGGCCATCACATTTATCCTCGCACCTTTCATACTTTAGTTGAGCATGTCCAGTTATCAGAAATAATCTCAATGCTAGCAGCTTCTCGTGGATTTCATAGCACTGTGAATTCAAAATGGGTCTGAAACTCTTATCAGAAATTTCACGATCCTCATGCTTTCAAGTGTTAAGACCAGATCTAGAAGAGTTGAGTTTTATAACGTCAATGTGAGGAAGTGGTTTGATTGAATAATTTCATCATCAAGGCCTTCATGTTTCCAAGCTATTAAGAATCAGCATGAAACCATGCTCATCCAAATGTTAAATCTGGATTAAACTCATGGTATTTTCAACAAATCTGGGTCATCTGTACCATTTTTTGTTTTATATATTTTAGGTTCATATTCTATAGTATGTATAGATTTTTTTTTTATCAAATTTTGACATTCAGTAGTCCCTGTGATTTGTCTTATGATATTATAGTTTTTCTGTCATTTTTTTTTGTGCCTCATTGATTCTCACACTTTTTGCATCCTGCAAATGTTGTATCACTGAATTTTGTTTTCATAGCTTCCTTCAGATCCATAGTAGTAACAGAATCTTATAGTTCGCCAGCCCCTGATATCCTCTGTTGTGGCAGAAGATGAAGAAAACCCCCATAAAGTGGTCAAATGTGAGTTTTATGAGAAAGAGGAGAAATGTCAGATAAATCTGGAAGCCAAAGAGCATACCAAAACATGATGCTTCCTTGGGCTCATATATGATTAATCAAAAGATATTTTGTTGACATGCCAGCCAATTTCAGCAGGAAGACGCTGGTTGATAGGATGAGCTGGGGAGGACTAGGGAGGAAGTTAAATTTTTTTTTTCTTTCAGTAGGTGTGCTAAGTAGTCTTGAGGAAATAATCATCGTGATTGCACAAGGATTCCAAACTCCATCAGCATTTCATAATCACTGTATATACAAACCACACTAGCATCCCCAGCAGTACCTGCCATCCATAGCATTTACCCAGCTCCAGCACCCGCACCCGACCTGTATTTGTCGTCATTTTAGCGCAGAAGCCAGGAAACATTTTTTTTCATTTGCACGCATATAGTAAACCCGTCCATTTAAGGCTGCCTTCTGCCCACTGTTTGCCCACTGCTACAGTGCTATCCAGATTCACATGGGTCCGATCTCTTCCCTCGCTACAACTATGCTATGGCGCCGTCCCCTGTACCACCCAGGTGAATGACCCCCATCTCATCCACTGCTTTCATTACAACTGCAGTTTATATGTGGAGCATTTTACTGGCAGGAATGTCTGAATTTGGGATGCATCATATCCCTGCACTGTATCGATTTTATTGCCCTGTCGATATATTTAACCCATCATTATTCTATTTTTTTTTTCACCTAAAGGAATTTGTTTCCTTGCCATATCCACCTACACCTGCATGTCATGAATTCCTCTTAATCCCCTCATATTCATTTCATCTTAGTATGTATATCGTCATACTGTCATCTCAGGTTTAGTCTGTATATAGAATCTGCTTCATTTTACCTTGTGAATACTTGGCCATACTAAACTGTTGTCATGACTTAGCCACTCCCCAACTGGGCAGCAGTAACTCCAAAGCACTTGTTAATTATCCACCACTTCAAACACCTACCTGCACCATAGTTACCATCCGGTGCATTCCTCATTTAGCTTGCACAGCACCACCATCTCAGCCATCCCTCACATACGAGTTTTGCAGTAAGCTCATAGCTGTTGCAACACTCTCCATGTTTTTTTTTATTATTATTATTAGCTGCACCTTACCGCAGCATGAACTTCATATCTATAGCCCTCCATGGTCATACATATGTAACGCCACCTTGATTCTTTATTTTAGCTGCATTTTGTGTAAATACAGACATGACCATTGCATCATACTTATGAATCTCCTGCACCTCCACTATGTGTCTCCCACAAGTACCACTCTGCTTACACCATCATCATTCTTATCCACCTATGTTATACACGTGCTGCATATATATATATATATATATATATATATATATATATATATATATATATATATATATATATGTAAATATATATATGCACACACATGTATATATATATATATATATATGTATATCGGCATGTCTCTATGTATATATATGTAAGTATACACATACACATCATCTTTTGTCTTCTCACATTCTAAGTATCTTGGCACATGAGCATTTTTTTTCATTAACCTTCGTATGATATGTGCAATGTTATTCCATTTTTCATACTAACCTAATGTCTTGCAGGGAATATGTGGAAAAGGATATCACTTGGAATTGTAAATCCAATTTTATGAAGTTGTAATAAGTTAGGATTTAATGAGAATTTATATTTCCTGTTTTAGATAGAATGAATGAGCATTATCATGAATTGCTTGTTTCCATGCATTTTTTTTTTCATTTTTTTCAAAATCTCACTATGGTGAAACACGAATGGCACGTGCACTATTTCGTAAGAGGTAAATTAATCCTAAGTTGATGATCCACATCAATGGCCATAGTCAGGGTGTGGACAAAACTTAGTATTTTTATCTTTTACAAATTAACATTGGATCCACACTGGATCCGTTTTTAAAATTCATCATATTTTCCTTAAATATTTTTCTTCTTTTATCATAATTTAACTTAAAATTAATTCAAAATATATACCAATGGCCATAGTCAGGGTATATTGAGAATTAATTTCATTTTAAATTCTATAAAAGCACCAAATGTGTTTCATTCTTTACCTGAATTTAAATATAGATTGTTATATAATACATTCAATGACCATAGTCAAGGATGTATTATATCTTCAATCTTGTTTTAATTCATTTAAAGAATGGAATAGTGTTATCATCGCAAAATTTTTAACTTTTTGCGAGTCAAACTGACCTTTGAAAAAGATTTTGAAAATAACTCGCCTCCGTTTTTAAAATGCGGGATAATTCCGAAGAATGGGACTCGCCTGCCGGTACGAGATTCAACCGTTCCTGGCGCCTTTACCAGGGGTAATTGAACCAAGGATCAATCAAATGCTTTGCTTTGTTCAACTTGTCTAAACCATATTCTAATTCCTAAATGCAAAAAGAATCAGGCATGTGCTATGAATTTCTAAAAATGCACATTTGAAAACATGATGTTTGCTTCAAAGATTGGAAAATATTTGGAAGATTCTTGGAAAAGATAACACTTGGAAAATCGTGAATCATGGTTGAGATATTGTATCTGAGAAAGTGAAAATCGATTTCTGAAGTATTCAAGAGATTTTTGTGAAAATCGATTTTGAGAAATATGAAATAACTTTAAAAAAAACTTGATTTCTTTGAATTCAAACTTTTGAAATTGAAAATATAACTTAGAAAATTGAATTTGGAACTTGGGAAATACTTAAAATATCATTGGCAAATCAATATTTTGAGAAAATCGATTTTGAATAAGACTTAGAAAAATTTGAGAAAACTGATTTCTCTGAATTGGAATTGGCAAATGCATGAAATGAATGAATATGGATTTGAGGAATTGAGAAATACTTTTTGTATTTTTGAGAAAAGCAGTGCATTTTGAAATTAGCCTAAGAGTGTAGGCTGAATGTGGCTAATGTGAAGATCATAAATCTGGGTATCATTCGTATTCTGACTATGGCCATAAATACAAATTCCACCAAGTTTATAAACTTCATAAAAGCTAGTGTATGTGCCATTCGTGTAGACCATAGTGAGTTTGAATATGCATGAATCATCATCCATCACACATTAACATTATTTAAAAAAATAAACTATATGCAATGCTGCCTAAGCTAAGCAGGAAATGTAAATTCTTATTCCAAAGTTTAATTTAGTTTACATCACTATTGAAATTTAAATACATGAAAAATAAAGTCTTTAATGTACCTGCAAAACTAGAAAAACTTGGTTAATGAAAATATGTTGGTTTTTCTAGGTTTATCCAGTAATATCTAGAAATTACTGGATTTTGCTAGATATAAGCCTTTTCCATGATTCCCTTAAATCAAAATTGATAAAGTATGAAATAAAATTGAATAAATGAGGAAGATAAGATATGAAATTTTGAAATTGGGGTCAAAATAACCAAAATACCCCTAATAACAAGACTATGGCCTTGAAATTAGGGTTTTCAGAAAGATATTTGGTAAATACAAGTTTTGAAATACAAATAAAAATAAATCAAACTAAATATGCTATGAAATGATTAAAAATAAGAAAATTAGGGTTAGGGATTTCGAAATTTAGGTCAAATGACCAAATTGCCCCCAATAGCAAGACTATGGCCTTGAAATCCCGGTTTTTAGAAAATATTTTGGTAAAAACTTAGGTTTTATGCACTAAATGAAATCAAATGAGCATCAAATTAAACCTAAAGCATTCTAATGTGATTATGAATATGATTAAACCCTAAAAAAACATGCTTATGCACGAAAATCCAAGAATATCACAATTTTTGTGAGTTTTGCAGTGTTTTGGAATTCTTCGGGTGCCCTGTTTTGCAATTCAAGCCATTCAAACATCAAACAGATTCTAAAAATCCTCAAAGTTGGTACCTGCACTTGTTATAACCCTAATATCAAATTAGAATTATAAAAATATTTTTTTGGCATTAAATTAATCCGAAAATAGCATCAAACCCTAAAAATATGCTATTTTTGACCTAGTTCACCAACCAGTCTCAGTCCAGGACCCAAACCAGGGGTCAAACCTCCATGGAAATCTATGAAATTTTACAGAGATCAAATAGACAGGAACACAAAACTTTTTCTTTTTACAGATATGAAAAAGCTGTTAAAACCAGGGAGATACCCATCCGACAATTCGGACTTGAATATATTGATTTTAACTTTGGTCATGACTGATACTTTCATATGAAAATTCCGGGATAAATAGCATAACTCATTCAAAATATCTTAGATTTTAAAAGTGAACAGTTGACAGAAAAATAATAATACTCACTTTTTACAGATCATGAATCGGATCTGTGGTTTGGGATTTATAAACAACACAAGTCTGATTAGGGTTTTGATAAACCCTAACGAATTTTAAATTGAAAATCGGAGTTTCTGACAGAGGAAAAATACTAAACAGTAATCAAAAATTCAGAAAATTTCACAGTAGCTAGATCTAATCAATGTGAATTCATGGCACTTTACATATCTAAAATCATATATAAGATGAGAAAAATATCATAACAGCAAGTTACCTTCTTGATTTTAACAACGATTTTAAAGTTTTAAAAACCCGATTTGATGTCTGATTTTTCTGACAGGGTTCCCAATATCCAAAAGCTCTGATTTTTTTACAGTAGATCAATAACATATGCATGCATCACATATAAAAAAATCCGAAATTAACAGCACATATTTCAATCCGAAACAGCATGCTCTTTTTTGTTCTAAACTAAAAAACACACAGAAATCTAAGAAACTTGAGAAAACATGCATTAATTAATGAAAAACAATAAAATAAACACTAAAACAATAAATAAAAATTATTTCTATACTGGAAAACGTAAAATAAACATAAATAAACAAATAAATAAAATGAAATCAAGGAATCAATGACTGGAATTTGATTTTACCTTTAAAGACATGGATTTAACCCATAAAAAGGGTAAATCACATGTTTTATTGGTTAATAATAAAAAGAATAGTGCTAAAATTAATTCTAATGGATTAGAATCCCTGGAAAACACTAAAAACAGTGTTAGATCATCTTCTTGGACCGTTCTTGATGGTTCTTGAGGTTGAATCATGGTTGAATCCATGAAATAGATGGTACCAATGGTTAAACTAGCATTAAATCATGAAAAATATTAAATAAAACTAAAGAAATTAATAAAATTTCTCACCTTGGAGTTGCAGCAATGGAGGAAGGGCTGGAGAGGAGAGAGAAGCTCCAAGACTTGCTCTAAAGTTGGCTGGAAAAATCGACCCCCTATGGGTCTCAATTTATAGAAACTTTTTAGGTTTTGAAAATTAGCAATTTTGAAATTTTTGGACTTCTAAAGGGGGGGGGGGGGCGATTTTGGGATGGAATGACCTATATACCCCTAGCCTAAATTATCCTAAATATGGCCTAATTAACCCCTAGCTAATCCTAAAAAATCCCCAAATGTGATGCCACTTGGCATTTTCCACATTTGGGTTTTTAAAGTTCTTTAAAAACCTTTTAAAAACACTAGTTTTAAAATCCAAACTTCAAAATGAGTTTTTAAAATAACTTTTGACCCTTCTAAACCTCTAACACTAACCAAGACACTGACTAACCCTAGTCTAGCCCTGACTTACTCAAATATGGCGCCACCCCGAGTGGGCCCTACTTGAGTTTTTCAAAAAACGATTTTAAAACTTGAAATTGAAGGAGTTTTCAAAAGAGATTCAAAAGTAGACTTGAAATTAAAAGTTTTGAAATGGCACAGAGTTCCAACTGGGTCAGAACTCCTCTGGATATGGCGCCAACTAAGTGGACCCCACATCAGAGTTTTAAAAATTTGAAATAAATACTAAAAATGGCTTTAAAAAAAAGTTAAAATCAATATTTGAAATTCAAGGTTTTTGAAAATAGGGTCTCAAGCGAGCTGGAACTCCGGGTTAGAGTCCTGGATTTTTAGGACTCTGTGATTTTGGTTTTTAAAAGCCAAATAAAGGAATTTTTGAAAAGATTTCATCGAAAATGGTGAAACAAGTCAGAAAATACAGTCAGGGTTAGACTCCTAACTCGATCAGAACTCTGAAATAGAGTCCTGGATTAACTGGACTCTACAAAATGACCTAAATTTTGAAAATAAATGGAAATAAATGAAAAATGGAAATGACAACGGACTTCAAAACAAACTCTTGACTAGACTAGGACTCTGGGACAGAGTCCTGATCGGACTAAAACTCTAGATTTTTTTTGGTATTTTCTGAAAAACAGACGAAAGAACAATGTAAACAATGACAGGTATTGAAATAGAACAGAGTTCTGATTCAACTGAGACTCTGAGAACAGAGTCTTGATTGAACTAGGACTCTCAGATTTTTGGATTTTCTTGAGAAAACGAATGAGAGAGTTTTGAAAAATAGTTAAAAACATAATGAAATTGAAGTATTGGTTCAGAGTCCTGATCTGATTAGGACTCTGAGAAAGAGTCCTGATTCAATCAGGACTCTAAGAATTTTGGTTTTTCTGGTAGGCAAATGATGAATTTTAAGCAAAGCTTTTGAAAACCAGTGAAAATGAAGTGAGAAAAATCAATTTTGGATAGAGTCCTACTTCGATCAGGACTCTGGGGTAGAGTCCTGATTTGATCAGAACTCTGAGATAAAACCTCAGAATTTTGAAATTCTTTGATAAAAGTATAATAGTTTTGATAGATGAAAAGATTTTTGAAAGATTCTTTCAAAATTTGAAATCAGGATCAGAGTCCTGATCCAATTAGGACTCTCTGAACAGAGTCCTGTTTTGACTAAAACTCTGAGTTTTTTACTCTTTTTGAAAGATTTGATTGAAAATGGATAAAATTGTTGTAAAAGATTAGAGTCCCAATCCAGTTGAAACTCTGAAGAAGAGTCCTGATCCAACTGGACTCTCGAAGAAGAGTCCTGATCCAACCAGGACTCTGAAATTTTGGCCAAAACAGAAGATTTTGAAAGGTTTTCTCCGAAAGCAGGTAAAAAGGTAGTGAAAAGTAGAGTTCTGATCCGACTGGACTCTGGAAAAAGAGTCCTGATCCAACTAGGACTCTGAAATTTTTGGAGATTTTTGACAAGTGAAGAAATCCAGAAGCGACACCACCTAAATGGGTCTCATCTGAGAATTGAAAACAATTGAAATTGAGTTTAAAATGAATCCAGATTGTTTTCTGAGAAAATACTTCAAAATATAAGGTCCTGGGGGTTGGCAAATGACACAATGTTGATTAAAAACCCAGGTTTTGAAATTGATTTTGAAAGAAAGCTTTAAAACTCAAATCTGGATTGAATGTTTTGAAAACAGGAGTGTTGGATCTCGAAGATGAGATGTAATGACATGCAATGCTATGCTATGCAATGCAATGATATGCTGAATTCACGCAATGATAAGCAATGACACATGAAATGGATGAATACTGAATGAGGAGGAAAATTTGGGGTGTTTACAGATGCCCCTCTTTGCTGCTAAGCCGGTTAGAGGCCGAGCTTAGTGGCAAAGAAAAACACACCAAATTCAAACTATAAAAATGTCCCAGTTAGATAAATTTGACTGGGTATGAAAGAATTAGTTCAAATGATGGTAGTAGATATAGCATAAAGAATAAATAAGAAGATTCACCTCATCGAAATGAGGCTCAGGCTTAGCCCTTAACCTGGATGGGACGACAAATGAAATACCTCATCATAATAAGGCTCAGGTTTAACCCCTTGACCTGAAAGGGGACGATACCTCGTGGAAAAACGAGGCTCAGGCTTAACCCTTAACCTGAAAGGGGACAATACCTCGTGGAAAAACGAGGCTCAGGCTTAACCCTTAACCTGAAGGGGGACGATACCTCATGGAAAAATGAGGCTCAGGCTTAACCCTTAACCTGAAAGGGGACGATACCTCGTGGAAAAATGAGGCTCAGGCTTAACCCTTAACCAGAAAGGGGACGATATACGGAGTCCTCGAATGAAGAAACCATGATGGGACCTTCGAATTTTGCACAATAAATCCGAGAGGGGTTTTGCAAAAGGAAGCAAGGGGGTTCCTTAAAGCTTGAAAAGGGATTGATCTTGGACGTCTCATCGCTGAGACTGAATGGCTTTTAAGACAGATGACCTTTTTGCAAAAAATTCAGGTTTAACCCTTAACCTGAACGGGAACTGTCTATGGTGGAACAGTGGGGAGCACAGGGAAGTGTGCGAATCTGAGAGCCCAGGCACTCAGATTAAAACAAGAAGGGAAGGATCTTGGACAACTCCCGTCATCCAATCCTAAAGGGGATAACAACAACGCCTGAATACATCAAAATAAACATCAAGTTCTCACTTCATGTCAGGATAACTTGAAAAGATTGCCAATAAAATAAAAAATTGTAGTTAATGATAAGCATATATATATAAAAAAAATATTCCCTCTTGTCTACCTGAAGTATTACCTCCGACTGAGCTTAACTCCGTAGAATCAAGATTCGAATTCAAATATCATTGCCTTTGACTTTATCTCAAGGAGGCTATCAATTTCCTTGATATGGACGGAAAAGAATGTATTCTTGATATTGCGAGAGCTATTGGTGAAAGGATATTGATAAAAGAATTTCACAAAATTAAAGAAGATTCTTGATAGATTCGGCAGTCTGATATCCTCGGATTCTTTTCTCATGATGATCTTTCTGCACTCTCTTTTTAACAGAATTGGAGCTCTCTTGAATTTTTCGGGAATTACATCATCCTTCATTTTGGAGATGTCCTAGCTTTTTCTCTCTTTATTTTTTTGGAAGGGTACGTCACAAACTCCTTCATCTCAGAGATGTTCTGATCCTTCTTTTCTCTCAGGGATTATATTGACGGTTATTGGCTCATTGGTTGGAAATCTCTTGATGATAGCTGGAATCAAATATCTTTTAGGGTTTGTCGGTAGGCGCATCACACTCGCCTTCATCTCGATGGTGATCTGAACTTTCCCTAGAAGGATCCGTCACAAACTCTGTCATCTTGGAGATAATCCAAATCTTCTTTGGCCCCGGGGGTCGACTCGCATAATTCGTCTTCATCTTGACGACAATTGAGAGATCCCTTTTACAGATATTTAATTGCAGCTTAGGTGATTGAGGAGATATGGAAATTGAGTGGATTTTTTTGTATCACCCAGGATATTTTGACTGCTTATTTTCCAAGAATGATCTTTAAAAGTGTGCCATTGACTGCGATCAATATCAATCACTTATGGCTTTGCAGCAACATTGAATTTTCTTTGCTGGCCATATCGCGGATTTATTCTTCATCCTATTGGTTGGCCAATAGAAAGATTTTGAATTTTGAATCCTTTTTCACAAAAGCTTTATCCTTTCGGAAGTAATACTAAAGGTATTCTGAGGTACAATTTTATGCAGTAAAGATTTTGAGATCAACAACTATTTTTCATGACAAATTGGCAAAATATTCCTGAAATCCTTGGTGAAAGAAATCACTTGAGATCTAAATGACACATCCGTGGCTAGATTCTCCTCTCCTTTCCCCAAAGGAGAGACTCAGGCTTGACCCTTACCTGAATGGGTAACAAAAGATACTCCTCTCTTCCCTGAAGAGGAGGTGTTTGCAAAACGAACTTTCGAAGAGAAATAGAGTTTTCGTCAAAACTCCCTATTTCTAGGCTTCTCTTATGGAAAGGGGGCCGCTAACAAAGATTGAAAGGATATCATAAAGGAACGAGTCCATCACACTCTCCCTGGAAAAAGGGTCCTCGACGACGGGGGTGGCCTAACAAAAGACATTTAGGGTTACAAGGAGGACGAGCTTCCGTCGAAACTCTCCCTGCAAAAAGGGTTCCTTGTGTGACAATAAAGATTGTTTTGCAAACTATTCGTGAAGCACGAGTCCCTTCAAACTCTCCCTAGAAAAAGGGGTTCAACGAACAAACAATAAAGACATGCGAAAAGAAATGAGCTCCCTCGAACTCTCTCTGGAAAAAGGGTCCCTCGCAAGAGAAATACTTGACAATTGATTTCGATAGCTTTTGATAACTCAAAGAACTGCTTGATAACACGAATGACTAGAGGTCTGACAAAATCGGAAACCCGAATGTCAGATTAACAGAATGGAACGACCCAAGGGTCTGATACAGATTGTTTGGTTCGCAGGTTTGAAGATTAACATCGAGTCTGAACCTCAATGTGAGAGTCATGTTGCGACCAGTATGAAGACCGAATTAAAATACCAGTACGAGTACTGGGTTTTAAAGGATTACCAATACGAGCACTGGATTTTGGAAGATCACTAATACAAGCATTGGATTTCAAAAGATTTACCAGTACGAGCGCTGGATTTAAAAAGATTATCAGTACGAGCACTGGATTTTAAAAGATTACCAATACGAGATTTGGTAAAGCAACCAAGGCGATATTGGATTTCATAAAAGGACCAATTTTGAAAATTGGATTTAACCGGACCGGTGTAAGACTGGGTTCTGTTTGAAGGTTCGAATCGAAATTCAAATCTTCAAGGAAAGACTAGATGAATTGGATTTTGAAAGACAATTCGAGTCGGAACTCTGATGTTCTAGACCAATTCTGAATTGGATTTGGAAGAAGATTCGAATCGGAACTCGACTCTTCTAGACCAATTCTAGAATCTAGAGGAAAGAAAATTATACAAATTGGATTTGTAAGAAAATTCAAGTCGGGACTTGGATTTTCTAGACCAATTCTGAATTGGATTTGGAAGAAGATTCGAATTGAAACTCGACTCTTCTAGACCAATTCTGAAATCTAGAGAAAAGAAAATTATACGAATTGGATTTGTAAGAAAATTCAAGTCGGGACTTGGATTTTCTAGACCAACTCTGAATTGGATTTGGAAGAAGATTCAAATCGGAACTCGACTCTTCTAGACCAATTCTAGAATCTAGAGGAAAGAAAATTATACGAATTGGATTTGTAAGAAAATTCAAGTCGGGACTTGGATTTTCTAGACCAATTCTGAATTGGATTTGGAAGAGGATTCGAATCGGAACTCGACTCTTCTAGACCAATTCTAGAATCTAGAGGAAAGAAAATTATACGAATTGAATTTGTAAGAAAATTCAAGTCGGGACTTGGATTTTCTAGACAAACTCTGAATTGGATTTGGAAGAAGATTCGAATCGGAACTCGACTCTTCTAGACCAATTCAAGACATTCAAAGGAAAGAAATGTTGATAAGTATAAAGATGACATTTGGGACTAGTTCAACTAGTACGAGCATCAGATTTTGGAAGAGTACCAGTACGAGCACTGGATTTTGGAAGATTACCAGTATGAACACTGGGTTTTAAAAGGTTACCAGTATGAGCACTGGGTTTTAAAAGATTACCAGTACGAGCACTGGGTTTTAAAGGATTACCAGTACGAGCACTGGGTTTTAAAAGATTACCAGTACGAGCACTGGGTTTTAAAAGATTACCAGTACGAGCACTGGGTTTTGAAGGGTCATCAATTGATGATGACTTGGACGACTTGTCGGGGTCTCCGGATTTATCCCTTATCCTGAATGGGTGATTCAATGCAAATTGATGCAGATGAATGCGAATGAATGCATGCAAATGCAAGTGGATGCAACTGAGTGCATATGCGTGCAAAATGAGAGATTTATTAGATCCTGCCTGCACACAGATTGTTTTGGATAAAAGGCAACCTTAACAAGAATGCCCCAGTATATTCTGGGGAAGAGAGATATTTTGACAAAAGAATAATTGATCATTTATTGAAAGGAATTTTTTGAAGAATACAAAAGATAGAATAGAGATTTTCTAGGTATAGAATTTCTTCAGATGTCGAGCATTAATGGGGTCGGATAGTTCTACCCCGTCTGCATTAATCAGACGATATGAATTACGGGGCAACACTTCTTTCACCACGTAGGGACCTTCCCAGTTTGGTGACCATTTGCCACGTGGACGATGCTTGAGATGAGCCGTTGATCTAAGGACCAAGTCATTAACTTGGAATCTCCTTTCGATGACTGACTTGGCATATTGCCTGGCTATCCTCTAACGATAAGACTGAGCGTGCTCTGCTGCTTTGAGTCTTTTCTCATCGAGTAAATCTAACTGTACCAATCTCTGTTGCTGATACTGATCGAGTGATAACTCTAAAAGAGATGCGAACTTAAGGGCGGGCTTCTGAACATGAAGGGGTAACACCACCTCAGTCCCATAAACAAGTTCTGAAGGAGTCGCATTGGTTGGGGTTCGAATGGTAGTTCGATATGCCCAAAGTGCATCATGGATTTTCTCGTGCCAATCACGACCCGTCTCAACGGTTCTTTCCAAGATGCGAATAAAACTCTTGTTTGTTGCTTCTGCCTGACCATTTCCTTGTGGATAATAAGGAGCTGAAAAATGATGATGAATTCTGAATTTTGAACAAAAGATTTTCATTCTCTCATTCTTGAAATGAGTACCATTATCTGACATGATGTCGTGCGGTATACCGAAACGACAAAGAATGTTCTTATGAATGAACGAAACTACATGTCGACCTTCCACTGTACGCAGAGTGACGACTTCAACCCATTTGGTGAAATACTCTGTTGCGGCAAGAAAATATTTATGACCATTAGAAGCTGAAGGAGAGATGGGTCCTACAACGTCGAAGGCCCACATAGAAAATGGCCATGGAGACACGACTGATTGCAAGTACGTGGCTGGCGCATGAATGGAAGGTGCGTGTATCTGACACTGAACGCACTTCTTCACAAAACGATAGCAGTCTTGCTGCATGGTTCTCCAATAGTATCCTGCCCGAATGATTTGTTTAACAAGGGTTTGGTAGCCGACATGACCACCGCAAATACCTTCATGCGCTTCTCACACGATTTCTTTGGCTTCTTCTTCGTCTAAGCACCTGGAATACTCAGAACTGAACCCACGACGATGAAGAACATTGGCAAGGATAAAATAGCGGGCGGACATATGCTGAATTGCTTTTTGCTCCTTTGATAGTTCTGGTGGAAGCTCTCCAGTTTCAATAAAGTTTTTGATATCTTGATACCAAGGCTTCTCTTTCTGTTCCACCTGGTTGACTTACATTACTAGAATGAAGGCAGGTTGGTCAAGTCTACCAGTTTCAAAAGAGCGACAGGATTCTCCATTTCTGAAAGACATAATGGAGCCCAAACTGGCCAAACCATCAGCTATTTGATTAAACTCTCTTTTGATATGGAAAAGCTGAAATTCCTCGAAATTGTTGATAAGGGCTAAAACGATCTTTTGGTAAGGGAGCAACTTCTGATCTTTTACCTGCCATTCAGCTTTGACTTGGCTGACTACGAGAAATGAATCGCCGAAAGCGTGTACCCTCTTAACATTGAAGTCTTGCAAAATTCTCATACCTTGTATTAAAGCTTCATACTCAGCCATATTATGGGTACATTGAAAATCCAGTTTCAGAGAAAAGAGGATCATCTCTTTCTCTGGTGTGATCAGCAAGATTCCGACCCCTATGCCGGCCATGTTCTTGGATCCATCGAAAAATAGATTTCAAACTGGGGATTGTTGGACATTACAGATCCGTTTATCGGGAAAACTATCCTCGATTTTAACATCTTTTGCCAAAGGAAAATCTGCCAATTGGTCCGCAATTGCTTGACCTTTGATAGATTGCTGAGAAACATACCCCAGATCATACTACATTAACAGGACTTGCCACTTAGCAATCCGTCCACTGAGAAATGGTTGTTCGAGAATATACTTGAGAGGATTATGTTTTGAGAGAATCTTGACTTCTGATGCTAACAAGTAATGTCTCAACTTCTGACACATCCATACTAGTGCTAGGCATGTCTTTTCTATCTGAGAATATTTCTTCTCGTAATCAATGAAGGTCTTGCTTACATAATAGATGGCATGTTCAATCAAACTGCCTTCCTCATACTGTGCCAAGAATCCACCACAAGCGGCTTGGTTAACTGAAACATATAGCAAGAGAGGCTTTCCCAATTCTGGTGGCTTCAGAACAAGCAGATTAAGAAGATATTTCTTGATACGTTCAAACGATTGCTGACACTCTGGTCCCCACTCAAATTTCACTCCTTTTCTGAGTAGATGATTGAAAGGTTCACATCTCATGGCAAGGTTGGATATGAATCTTCGAATTGATTGCATACGTCTTTGAAGACTACGCAATTCCTTAAGAGTAGTTGGAGGTGGCATGTCAATGATGGCCTTTGCTTTAGCGGGATCCATTTCTATACCCTTTTTGCTGACCAAGAAGCCTAGCAATTTGCCTGATTCAACCCCGAAGACACATTTTTGAGGATTGAGTCTCATTTTGTAAAGAATGAGTTGCTTGAAGACTTGACTTAAAGCATTGATATGATCTTCTTCTTCTTTGGATTTGACCAGGATGTCATCAACGTATGCATACATAGTCTTGTGCATCTGATCATGGAAAATGACAGCCATTGCACGCTGATAGGTTGCCCCAGCATTCTTGAGCCCAAACGGCATGACTGTATAACAGAAAGTGCCCCATGGAGTAGTGAAGGATGTTTTATATTGATCACGAGCGGCCAACTTGATCTGATTATATCCGGAGTATCCGTCCATGAAAGAGAACATGGCATGCCCAGTCGTGCTATCAACTAGGAGATCAATATTTGGGAGTGGATAGTCATCCTTTGGCGTAGCTTTATTGAGATCGCGAAAGTCGATACAAATTCGCACTTTGCCGTTTTTCTTGGGAACTGCAGCGATATTCGCCAACCAGTCCGGATAATCTATTGCTCGAATGAATCCTGCTTTAAGCAAGTCCTCAAGTCCTTCCTTGACCTGTTGCTCGATTCAAGGATCCATTTTTCTTAACTTCTGCTTAATAGGTTTCGCATCAGGCTTCAGAACGAGTCGATGTTCCACCAATTTAGGATTTAAACCTGGCATATCTTCATAAGTCCATGCGAACACTTCTTGGTACTGCTTGAGAAAGTCAATGAGCCTTTCCTTCTCATTTGTACTTAGGTTGGTGCCGATCTTGAGAATTTTCGGACTATCTTCTGGACCAATATTGATGTCCTCAGTCGGGTCCTGAACTAGGGTCGATGGTTCATCTTGTTTCTGAATCGCTGCAAATTCTGGCAACTCTGGAAGCGACGAATCAAATTCTGTCATTTCTTCTGACTGCTTTGTGACCTTACTGTCCTCTGCTCTTACCTGGACCTGATGTATCTTTGCTGGTTTCGATAGGATTGAAGGATTGATGACTAATCTTTTTATCAGTTGAGAAGACATTCTGAAATTTTTGAAAAAGAATAGCTTTTAGAAAAAGTTCATTCACTATGACATAAATTGTATGAGAATAAAAAAGATAAGAATAATGAATTTTGAAGACAAATTACAGAGGAATAAGAGAAAGATGACATCCAGATAGACGAGAAAAATGATAACTTTATTGAAGACTTGGAATGAAATAAGGACATTTAAAATGAGCTGAAATGGGACGTTGTCCCTACAAACTGCAGAAATCAAATGAATGAAATAGAAAAGGCAGATGGTAGAAAATTTTTAATGGATCCCTTTAATGAAGACAGTATTTTTGTGAGATCTTTTGCCCATGAATCCTAGTCCTGCCCTGCGCGGATGATGATCAGGGATCACTGGCTCTAGCCAGCCATCTCCGTTCTTGCCCAATCCTCTGAAAGGCTGATAACCATGCTTCAGTAATAGGTCAAATCCTTTCTTGGTTCTAACAAACTGCGGGAAAAGAGGATGGTCTTTGAAAGTACTGTAATCGAGACGACCTCCGATCTTAAAGAAATGTGGTCCTTGCCATTGGACCATCGCTGCTGTGTGATTTGTCTCTGATGTTGCTTCTAACTTTAGCATTTCAAAGCTTTCACTGAGAACAACCTCTTCACTTTCCCTAATGCTGGGGATATCAGCAGTATAAGTTGGCCTAAAGATCATAGGCTGAGGTAGCCTCTCTTCAGAATCTTCCCCTAAAACAGTAGTTATCATGCCACCTTTAGACCATTTGATGCACTGATGCAGAGTGGATGGTACGGCGTTGGCATTATGAATCCATGTTCTTCTTAGTAGAAGATTATACGTTGGCGGCACGTTAACGACATGAAAAAGAACCATATGAACAGAGTAGTTAATAAATATTTCCAAGAAGATCTTTCCCTTTGCTGTCTGTCCATGATTATCGAACCCATAAATAGTGATCGGATCCGGTGTGTACTCTTCTTCTTTTATACCCAGAGCCTTGGCAGTCATTTCAGGACAAATGTTGAGGCTACTGCCTCCATCTACAAGCACATGGGGTACAGTCATTCCCCGGGTTCGCACCACAATGTACAGAGCATTGTTATGAAATGCGTGAGGTTTTGGCAGATCCTCATCTGAGAAGGTTATGGGAGCATTGGTCATGGCCTGATTAACGATCTGAGCCATGTCTTCAGGTGTGATGCTTGGCTTGACCTTGATTTTTCGCAGTAAATCATCCAGGACTTGCTGATGCTTAGGAGAGGCACGTGCCAACTCAAGGATAGGGATATTAGAGAGGGCAGTGATTGGTCTTTGCACTGTATCGACCTTTTCTTCTGATGTTCTCCCTTTTTCCGAAGTAGATTTGACAAGGCTCTTGGGTAACCATGGCATTCTTTTGGCTACCTCTGGAGATACCCCAGTGGGCTCTCTTGAAACTTTCAGCTTACTGAATGCTGAAACGAGGTCCATCTTTTGGGAACTGGACTGGGCCTTATGCAACACTAATACCTGATGCTGCACCTTGATATCACTGCTAGGGCATGGTCGGATATGATCTTGTGGCTGAAAGGGATGATCAGATATCATTGCTGTTGAGTGCTGCAAGAAAGGCTGTTTTAGAATCTCCATTTTCTCATCTTCAGCCCCTTCTACCAACAAATTTTTGTCAATATAATCTTGTATGATGTTTTTGAGAACGAAACAGTTCTCGGTATCATGTCCCACAGTTCGGTGAAACTTGCAGAATCTGTCTTTCATTTTTCCCATAACCACTGGCGGGTCAGTTACCCTTGGAAGCTTAATCATATCACTGCCGAGCATATATTCTAATACCGTCTCGAGGAACTGGTCTAGAGGAGTAAACTTGTGGTTATAACTCCATCCTTCCCGCTTCGGCTTTTCTTGTGGTCTTGATCTCTGTTCGAGGGTCTGTTGTGGCTGCTTATCATATTGAGTAATCGACTTGCCTTTCTGATCACTTTTGTTGGGATTTGACCCTCCTGAAGCATAACTGTGATTTTTTTCATTTCCTTTGTTCTGATTCTTACTGTTATTGGCAGAGTAGGTAAAACGGGCTTTCTTCTTTGATTCTTGTTGACTGTTATTCTTTGTAAACATAAAACCCTCATAAGATCCGTTCTCCATACTCAACTCGAGCCATTCGGCTCGTTCTGTCAGTTCTATGAAGCTCTTCAATGGAGATGTAGAAATTAGTCCCCTCAGGGGTTGCGAGAAGTTGCTTAGGATCAAAGATAGTGCGTGTCTTTCTGCTATTGGCTCACACATCTTATTGCAAGCGGATCTCCATCTATGAATAAAATCCCTGGCCTTCTTGTTTTCCTTCTGCCTCAGACTGCAGAGATGACTGAGAGTCGGGAGTGCTTCAGCATTGAATAGAAAGCTCTCAATAAATAAATTGACCACTTTGTCGAATTCTTTCAGTTCTATCGGATTAATGTGCTCTGAGTACCACTTTGCTGCGACACCCTCCAAACTGCGAGGAAAGCAGAGAAATAAGGCACGATTGTTCCTCTTGAACCTGGAACATTCTGCGAAGAATAGGGCGAGATGTGCTTTTGGGTCACCCGAACCATCAAACTTGATAAATTTCTTGGGGAGATTATCAAGATCATCATCCCCATCCAGTCCATCATAGAAGTCTTCACTTGTAAAGACTCTTTTGCCCTTATCACGAGTTTGAAGATCCTTAACTATTTTCATCACATCTTTGAGTTGTGACTGCGTAGGGTCGTCAACAGACTGATTCTTGGATTTGTAGGCCGACCCCTGCCCCTGAGTCGACCTTCTGAATTCTTGCTTGTTTTCATATTCTTTGTCAGTATCATCTGTTGATTCTGACTCATCAGACATTTCCTCATGACGATTCTGCTTTTTACTGATCTTCACATTTCTGGCCGTGTGATCCCTATCCTTCTGCTTGGTCTGAGTCTGCTCAGTACTGGCTTCAGCTTGCTCTGCCAGCATCTTGGTCATCATTTTCTTGAACATGATGTACATCTGGGGATCCACGTCATCCTCCACCTATTGTCCTTGACTTTTGGCTGATCGGGGTGAGTCCATTTCTTCTTTTGAAGCGACTGAGTACGCGATGCCTTGAACTGATGCGATTTTCTTTCCGGACCTTGTATGAACCATTGAATGTCACGACAACTCTCTAGAGATTGCTAACGTTCTCTGGAGATTGCTAACGCTCGCTGCAAGGCAAAACTGATGATTAGGATTTTGAAGGAAATTCGGTTTGGAGGAAAATATTTATTGAGAATTTTGGTAGACAATTGAAAGAGTATCCCATTACTAGGGATTGAGTCGTCGCTGGGATTACGACAATTGCGCTGCTATTCCTTTGCAAGAATAACATCTGAAAAATATGCCTTGTTACCTAGGCGAGGTCGTCAAACCAAGATAGGATGAAATTTAAAGGAATTTTATTGAAGAAAAAAAAAGACATGATTTTATTAATAATAGACTCGACAAAGGGGAGGGGGACGAACAATTTTCCACCACTCCTGATAATCAGAGGACACTCGAGGACCGGGAAAAATAGTAAGAGTAATAAAGGAATCCCAGCCATGTTTGGCAGAATGGTATGCTCCGGACCACTGATCTGATGCGAGGTCGAATTCTGGTAGAACCCCTGCTAGTGGACGAATCTCTACGCGCTTGTGCCTTTGAGAAAACTACCTGACACACTGCTCTGGATGATAGTATGCGCAGAAGAATGGACCAAGTAGCCTGAACCGCTTGCCGTATGCATAAGTGTATCTAGGAGGTGATTCCTGACGATCAAAGTAGTCCCATACGACCTCTTCCTCCTGAAGATTATCGATCAAGAACCAGTATCGAGCAATTGGAAGACGCTTTTCACCATTGTATCTAAATGAACTGGCTCAGGCGGGCACATGCCGGAGGAACCAAGATTGCAAGGCATAGGTGCACCCTTCGACTAGGATCGACTCTCCGAGTGTGAAGCGGGTCAACCCTCGGTATAGAAAAGCGAGTGCGGCCATGGCTATGGAGAGGTGGCTGGTCTGTCGACTTCCCCATCTCTATAGAAGCTGAACTATTCTGATATCTATATAATTCCGTCCATCAGGAAAGAAAGCTAATCCCACCGTGCACAGAACCATCGCATGCTCAATTCTCTCTCGAGCTGTCCTGGACAATGAGCTGACCTCTGCAAATGTTCCATACTGTTTGTAGATTTCGAGCAGGTCCACATATTCATTTTCATCCTCCTCTATCAATGGCCAAGACTTGCGTCCTGTCATGCGAGCTAAAGCGTCTCGGGGATCCAGACCCTTGACATTGATCAAAAACTGTTTCTCCAATGGATCTCCAGGCTGACCGGCTGGCTCGGGTAATCCCATAATCTCTGAAAATTCATCTATCAGTATTGTCATCTCGCCCCACGGGAACCAGAAGGTAGAAGTGCTCGGATTCCACCGTTCTGCTAGTGCATGGATCAAATTGCCGTTGACTGTCTGATTTCCCACTGCGGACGCCAGTTCTAACCCACAATCGTCCAAGTGGTCCAGAAACATACGAGAGAAATTCTTGAGCCATAAATAGTACCACCGGGGAAAGAAGGATCCGATGTTGAGGACTCGATGTTCAGGAAGACTTTGTCGCACCTCGTAGGAGATGTGACCCTCAGGGAAGACTGAATCAAGCTGACTGGATGCCATCGGACTGGAAATCATGGAAAATTGGAATAAGACTTGGGAAAATACAGGAAATTTAAGGAAAATGCAGACAGGATAAAAATAAAGTAGGAAATTCGAGATCCAGAAGACTGGAAAGATGAGAAATCACCTGGAGTTTTGAAGGAAATTAAGGAAAATTTGGAAAATTGTCTAGGGTTTGATGAAATATGAAGAAATAAATGGAAAATGAAGTATTTGGAAAATCGTCCAAGGTTTAAAACATGGACAGTACATGGACATAGATTGGGGAATTTTGAGAAAATCGTCCAGTATTTTAGAAAATTGGGAAAATATGAAAAATAAAAAGGAAATAACACATTCAATCACATTCTGCATAAACAAGTATGCACATACAACATTCCCTAAAAGCTGACTCTAGATGCACAAATTTTGAAATAGCTGTAGGACCTTAATCCTAACTCTAAGGTTCAGATCAACTGTATCCAATCATGCTATGCCTATATACTCAAGCCGAGGCTCGATGTACATGGCATAAAATCAATTTCTCTGGTTCTAGGTTCAAGTTTATCAACATCCTTGAGCACCTGCCGATATACGTTGAACTATGGCCCTTGGTACGTGGCAGGGGGGTTTTCACCCAAATAGGTGGCCCAGTTGTGAGGCTCTGTCCTGAACTATGGTTCTAGAAGAGAGCCCAGCAACGTGAAGACCGGGACAATATAGGTAGGGTGGTTTTTGAAAACATGAACACATGCAATCAAATCAGAAGGCTCTAAAACCTAAAGAGATAGAGATTTTGAAAAATTTGAAGAAGCAAACATTGTTTTCAATCAAACCTAGATTGAGGAGGGTTGTATTAGACCTAAGTCTAGGTGAGCATGAATAATTCTCCTCAATATGGTCCTACCAAACCATACCTAGTCTATATGCATTCCATGTCAGTTGGGTTCAAGTCTAGGCTCCTAGGTTCACATGATATCATAAAGCAAAGCTGACATTCCATGGAAATCGATTTTGACAAATTGAACTAAGTAGAGCATTAGATTGATCAGGCGAAGACAGGTCCCATCTCGGTCGCCAAACCTGTTATCATCGCAAAATTTTTAACTTTTTGCGAGTCAAACTGACCTTTGAAAAAGATTTTGAAAATAACTCACCTCCATTTTTAAAATGCGGGATAATTTCGAAGAATGGGACTCGCCTGCCGGTACGAGATTCAACCGTTCCTGGCGCCTTTACCAGGGGTAATTGAACCAAGGATCAATCAAATGCTTTGCTTTGTTCAACTTGTCTAAACCATATTCTAATTCCTAAATGCAAAAAGAATCAGGCATGTGCTATGAATTTCTAAAAATGCACATTTGAAAACATGATGTTTGCTTCAAAGATTGGAAAATATTTGGAAGATTCTTGGAAAAGATAACACTTGGAAAATCGTGAATCATGGTTGAGATATTGTATCTGAGAAAGTGAAAATCGATTTCTGAAGTATTCAAGAGATTTTTGTGAAAATCGATTTTGAGAAATATGAAATAACTTAAAAAAAGACTTGATTTCTTTGAATTCAAACTTTTGAAATTGAAAATATAACTTAGAAAATCGAATTTGGAACTTGGGAAATACTTAAAATATCATTGGCAAATCAATATTTTGAGAAAATCGATTTTGAATAAGACTTAGAAAAATTTGAGAAAACTGATTTCTCTGAATTGGAATTGGCAAATGCATGAAATGAATGAATATGGATTTGAGGAATTGAGAAATACTTTTTGTATTTTTGAGAAATGCAGTGCATTTTGAAATTAGCCTAAGAGTGTAGGCTGAATGTGGCTAATGTGAAGATCATAAATCTGGGTATCATTCGTATTCTGACTATGGCCATAAATACAAATTCCACCAAGTTTATAAACTTCATAAAAGCTAGTGTATGTGCCATTCGTGTAGACCATAGTGAGTTTGAATATGCATGAATCATCATCCATCACACATTAACATTATTTAAAAAAATAAACTATATGCAATGCTGCCTAAGCTAAGCAGGAAATGTAAATTCTTATTACAAAGTTTAATTTAGTTTACATCACTATTGAAATTTAAATACATGAAAAATAAAGTCTTCAATGTACCTGCAAAACTAGAAAAACTTGGTTAATGAAAATATGTTGGTTTTTCTAGGTTTATCCAGTAATATCTAGAAATTACTAGATTTTGCTAGATATAAGCCTTTTCCATGATTCCCTTAAATCAAAATTGATAAAGTATGAAATAAAATTGAATAAATAAGGAAGATAAGATATGAAATTTTGAAATTGGGGTCAAAATGACCAAAATACCCCTAATAACAAGACTATGGCCTTGAAATTAGGGTTTTCAGAAAGATATTTGGTAAATGCAAGTTTTGAAATACAAATAAAAATAAATCAAACTAAATATGCGACAACATGATTAAAAATATGAAAATTAGGGTTAGGGATTTTGAAATTTAGGTCAAATGACCAAATTGACCCCGATAGCAAGACTATGGCCTTGAAATCAGGGTTTTTAGGAAATATTTTGGTAAAAACTTAGGTTTTATGCACTAAATGAAATCAAATGAGCATCAAATTAAACCTAAAGCATCCTAATGTGATTATGAATATGATTAAACCCTAAAAATACATGCTTATGCACGAAAATCCAAGAATATCACAATTTTTGTGATTTTTGCAGTGTTTTGGAATTCTTCGGGTGCCCTGTTTTGCAATTCAAGCCATTCAAACATCAAACAGATTCTAAAAATCCTCAAAGTTGGTACCTGCACTTGTTATAACCCTAATATCAAATTAGAATTATAAAAATATTTTTTTGGCATTAAATTAATCCGAAAATAGCATCAAACCATAAAAATATGCTATTTTTGACCTAGTTCACCAACCAGTCTCAGTCCAGGACCCAAACCAGGGGTCAAACCTCCATGAAAATCTATGAAATTTTACAGAGATCAAATAGACAGAAAAAAAGAACTTTTCCTTTTTACAGATCTGAAAAAGCCTTTACAACCAGGGAGATACCCATCCGACAATCCGGACTTGAATATATTGATTTTAACTTTGGTCCTGACTGATACTTTCATATGAAAATTCCGGGATAAATCGCATAACTCATTCAAAATATCTGAGATTTTAACAGTGAACATTTGACAGAAAAATAGTAATACTCACTTTTTACAGATCATGAATCGGATCTGTGGTTTGGGATTTATAAACAACACAAGTCTGATTAGGGTTTTGATAAACCCTAACGAATTTTAAATTGAAAATCGGAGTTTCTGACAGAGGAAAAATACTAAACAGTAATCAAAAATTCGGAAAATTTCACAGTAGCTAGATCTAATCAATGTGAATTCATGACACTTTACATATCTAAAATCGTATATAAAATGAGAAAAATATCATAACAGCAAGTTACCTTCTTGATTTTAACAACGATTTTAAAGTTTTAAAAACCCGATTTGATGTCTGATTTTTCTGACAGAGTTCCCGAAATCCAAAAGCTTTGATTTTTTTACAGTAGATCAATAACATATGCATGCATCACATATAAAAAAATCAGAAATTAACAGCACATATTTCAAACCGAAACAGCATGCTCTTTTTTGTTCTAAACTAAAAAACACACAGAAATCTAAGAAACTTGAGAAAACATGCATTAATTAATGAAAAATAATAAAATAAACACTAAAACAATAAATAAAAATTATTTCTATACTGGAAAACGTAAAATAAACATAAATAAACAAATAAATAAAATAAAATCAAGGAATCAATGACTGGAATTTGATTTTACCTTTAAAGACATGGATTTAACCCATAAAAAGGGTAAATCACATGTTTTATTGGTTAATAATAAAAAGAATAGTGCTAAAATTAATTCTAATGGATTAGAATCCCTGGAAAACACTAAAAACAGTGTTAGATCATCTTCTTGGACCGTTCTTGATGGTTCTTGAGGTTGAATCATGGTTGAATCCATGAAATAGATGGTACCAATGGTTAAACTAGCATTAAATCATGAAAAATATTAAATAAAACTAAAGAAATTAATAAAATTTCTCACCTTGGAGTTGCAGCAATGGAGGAAGGGCTGGAGAGGAGAGAGAAGCTCCAAGACTTGCTCTAAAGGTGGCTGGAAAAATCGACCCCCTATGGGTCTCAATTTATAGAAACTTTTTAGGTTTTGAAAATTAGCAATTTTGAAATTTTTGGACTTCTAAAGGGGGGGGGGGGGGCGATTTTGGGGTGGAATGACCTATATACCCCTAGCCTAAATTATCCTAAATAATGCCTAATTAACCCCTATCTAATCCTAAAAAATCCCCAAATGTGATGCCACTTGGCATTTTCCACATTTGGGTTTTTAAAGTTCTTTAAAAACCTTTTAAAAACACTAGTTTTAAAATCCAAACTTCAAAATGAGTTTTTAAAATAACTTTTGACCCTTCTAAACCTCTAACACTAACCAAGACACTGACTAACCCTAGTCTAACCCTGACTTACTCAAATATGGCGCCACCCCGAGTGGGCCCTACTTGAGTTTTTCAAAAAGCGATTTTAAAACTTGAAATTGAATGAGTTTTCAAAAGAGATTCAAAAGTAAACTTGAAATTAAAAGTTTTGAAATGGCACAGAGTTCCAACTGGGTCAGAACTCCTCTGGATATGGCGCCAACTGAGTGGACCCCACATCAGAGTTTTAAAAATTTGAAATAAATACTGAAAATGGCTTTAAAAAAAAGTTAAAATCAATATTTGAAATTCAAGGTTTTTGAAAATAGGGTCTCAAGAGAGCTGGAACTCCGGGTTAGAGTCCTGGATTTTTAGGACTCTGTGATTTTGGTTTTTAAAAGCCAAATAAAGGAATTTTTGAAAAGATTTCATCGAAAATGGTGAAACAAGTCAGAAAATAGAGTCAGGGTTAGACTCCTATATCGATCAGAACTCTGAAATAGAGTCCTGGATTAACTGGACTCTACAAAATGACCTAAATTTTGAAAATAAATGGAAATAAATGAAAAATGGAAATGACAACGTACTTCAAAACAAATTTCTGACTAGACTAGGACTCTGGGACAGAGTCCTGATCGGACTAAAACTCTAGATTTTTTTTGGTATTTTCTGAAAAACAAACGAAAGAACAATATAAACAATGACAGGTATTGAAATAGAACAGAGTTCTGATTCAATTGAGACTCTGAGAACAGAGTCTTGATTGAACTAGGACTCTCAGATTTTTGGATTTTCTTGAGAAAACGAATGAGAGAGTTTTGAAAAACAGTTAAAAACATGATGAAATTGAAGTATTGGTTTAGAGTCCTGATCTGATTAGGACTCTGAGAAAGAGTCCTGATTCAATCAGGACTCTAAGAATTTTGGTTTTTCTGGTAGGCAAATGATGAATTTTAAGCAAAGCTTTTGAAAACCAGTGAAAATGAAGTGAGAAAAATCAATTTTGGATAGAGTCCTACTTCGATCAGGACTCTGGGGTAGAGTCCTGATTTGATCAGGACTCTGAGATAAAACCTCAGAATTTTGAAATTCTTTGATAAAAGTATAATAGTTTTGATAGATGAAAAGATTTTTGAAAGATTCTTTCAAAATTTGAAATCAAGATCAGAGTCCTGATCCAACTAGGACTCTCTGAACAGAGTCCTGTTTTGACTAGAACTCTGAGTTTTTGACTCTTTTTGAAAGATTTGATTGAAAATGGATAAAATTGTTGTAAAAGATTAGAGTCCCAATCCAGTTGAAACTCTGAAGAAGAGTCCTGATCCGACTGGACTCTTGAAGAAGAGTCCTGATCCAACCAGGACTCTGAAATTTTGGCCAAAACAGAAGATTTTGAAAGGTTTTCTCCGAAAGCAGGTAAAAAGGTAGTGAAAAGTAGAGTTCTGATCCGACTGGACTCTAGAAAAAGAGTCCTGATCCAACTAGGACTCTGAAATTTTTGGAGATTTTTGACAAGTAAAGGAATCCAGAAGCGACACCACCTAAATGGGTCTCATCTGAGAATTGAAAACAATTGAAATTGAGTTTGAATTGAATCCAGATTGTTTTCTGAGAAAATACTTCAAAATATAAGGTCCTGGGGGTTGGCAAATGACACAATGTTGATTAAAAACCCAGGTTTTGAAATTGATTTTGAAAGAAAGCTTTAAAACTCAAATCTGGATTGAATGTTTTGAAAACAGGAGTGTTGGATCTCGAAGATGAGATGTAATGACATGCAATGCGATGCTATGCAATACAATGATAAGCAATGACACATGAAATGGATGAATACTGAATGAGGAGGAAAATTTGGGGTGTTTACAAATAGCTTTTCAAAATCCAATTTCAAAGATCCTTTAAATTCATTCATCATATAGGATAGAATTGCATCATACTTTCAAAATTTCCTTTTCAAAATTCCAAGTGATTCTTCTTCTTCATTTCTCATATCAAATCTTATTTAAATTCAATTCTATCTCATTTCAAGATTCAAAAAAAAAAAATTCAATTTCAAAGTCCAATTTGACTTTGAAATTCCAAAATCATTTTTATATTCAAACTTCAAATTTCCAAATTCAAATCAGATTTCAAAGTTCAAATTGACTTTGAAATTCCAAATTCATTTTATATTCAAAACTCCAATCAAAATCAAAGTTCAATTTAACTTTGAGATTCTTGATTCATCTTTTGAATTTAACTCCAAATCCATTTTAGGATCCAGGATTCAACACTCATATCGGATCTCAGACTTCAGACCCAATTTCCTCATAGGATCCAGAATCCAATTTCACCTTGGATCTCAGACTTCAGATCCAAAATCCATCTTAGGATCCAGAGCCCAACTCTACAATGGATCTTAGACTTCAGATCCAAAATCCATCTTACGATCCATAGCCCAACTCTACATTGGATCTTAGACTTCAGATCCAAAATCCATCTTAGGATCCAGAGCCCAACTCTACATTGGATCTCAGACTTCAGATCCAAATTCATCTTAAGATCCAGAACCCAACTCTACATTGGATCTTAGACTTCAGATCCAAAATCCATCTTAGGATCCAGAGCCCAACTCTACATTGGATCTTAGACTTCAGATCCAAAATCCATCTTAGGATCCAGAGCCCAACTCTACATTGGATCTCAGACTTCAGATCCAAAACCCAACTCTACATTGGATCTCAGACTTCAAATCCAAATCCATCTTAGGATCCAGAACCCAACTCTATATTTGGATCTCAGACTTCAGATCCACTCCATTTCAGGATCCAGAACCCAAAGTCCATCTTGGATTCTAAATCTCGGATCCCATTCTGTTTAGGATCCGTAATCCAATCCCAATTCTAGATTTCAATTCCATTTTTGGATCTAATCTGAATTTCTTAAATCCATTTCCATTCTTAAATACCATTTTATTCTCTCAGCCCATTCCAATTTCAAACCTCAAAAATCAAAATTCAATTCCATCTCAAGTATTCATTTCCTTTCCTAAATTCAGGTTCAAATTCAAAATTCATTTCTGACTTTGAAACTTCATTTCCTCTCATTTCAAAGCTTCAAGTCATTCTTTCTCATTTATTCCTCCAACCCTGATTTACTTCAAAGACTTAGAACTTCTCTGATCTATCTAAAAATTCTAAGTTAGATTCAATCGTTTCTTCACTCCCTTATCAAATTCATCTCAGAAGCACTTGGAAATTTCCAAATCATTCTTTTCAAAAGAGCATACATCCTTGCATTGCACAAGCATGATTCTCTGTTAGAATAAATTCTTAGATTATATTTAGGCAAAGCAAAAGGCATAGATTCGATCCTTGGTTCGATTACCCCTGGTAAAGGCGCCAGGAACGGTCGAACCTCGTACCGACGAGCGAATCTCGTACCGACGAGTGAATCTCGTCTCCCCATTTTCCCGCAAATTTTCAAAACGGAGGCGAGTTAAATTTCTAAATATTTTTTTTTCAAATCAAGGTCAAGTGAGACCGCGCAAAAGAGTTCCTCTTCTCTTTTTCTTTCTTTCTTTTCTCTTCTCTCTCTCTTTTCTTTTCTTTTATTTCCCTCCCTTCAAAAAGGAGGAAAATAGAGGTTAGAAAAAGAAAAAGAGAAGGAAGAGAGAGAAACCACAAGAGAGGAAAAATTTTTATGATGATCACAGTTTTGGCGACCGTGATGGGAATCCATGCTTTGTATATCCGTCCGGAATAAAATCCTACTTGAGCTTCATCTCATGAGGCGTTTTCTCAAAAAATGTCCCATCAAGTTCATCATATATTCCCTTCCCCATTTAGGTTATGTTGAGATATATTCGTCCCATCCAGGTCAAGGGCTAAAACCTGCGTCATTTCACAAGGCTGATCTAGTCTCACCCACGAGACTTGATCTAAATTCCCTATCTTTCATCATTTTGGGATCATCACCCAAAGTTCCATCACGATTTCCTCATGTTTTTACTCAATCATATCATTTTTTGAGGATTTCATCTTCCCAAAGCCATTCAGGATAAGGTTTTAAGTCTGAAAAACCATCTTTTCAAAATAATTCTTCCACACCCAGTTCAGATCTGCTGACTGGGGCATTTTTCAAAATTTGGAGTGTTATCTTTGCCACTAAGCTCGGCTTTCAACCGGCTTAGTAGCAAAGAGGGGCATCTGTAAACACCCCAAAAATTTCAAAATCTTTTTAATATTCCCCTTTTGCCCCTAAATTCATTTTTTAGTAAATGAGTCATTTTTAAATCTAAATTCCAGTTCATTTCTCTAGTTTTATTGAAATTAAATTCATTTCATATGTTTAAATTGATTTCGGATCTGGATCCGTTGTCCAGATCCAAATCTGAGTCTCCTTGTTCAAATTTTAAATTAAAGTTATAGAAAATACCAAAAATAGTCTTTAAATAGCTTGGACAGTCCATTCGACATCCGTTTGGATCCATCACATTGTATTTCTCGATTCGAGTGTCAAAACTCGAACATTTTCTCAAAACCTGGGTCAAAAACCCCTTTTCTAAAGAAATTCTCTCGAAATGAATTAAAATTCTCAGAAAAATACTTTTGTAAATATCTCTCAAAAAAAACACAAAAAATTAGTTTTCTCGTAAAACTTTAGGATCTTATTTCAAAAAAATGGAAAATACAAAATATATATAAAAGAAAAGAAACAAAAAAAATCGGTTTTTGAAAAACCTCCTTTTGAAAACCTCTTCTAAAACCATTTTTTTGAAAAACACTTTTTGAAAAGGACCACCATTTTGACCCTTTGATAAAAAGCTTTTCAAACAAAAGTTTTTAGGGTTACAGAAACCCTCTCTCTCTCGCATACTCTCGGCCCTCTGGAAGCCTCTTCCTCCCCTTTACCAATTTCCCTTCTTCCACTTTTCAACAAACTCCAGCCAGCCATTCATCCGCAAACAACCTCCATCCAGCCACCCATCACCAACCGCATCCTCCTTCTTCCTCCTTAAAAGGGGACTCAAGAAACCCTAAACGGGATTGCTTTTCACCCCTCCATGTTCACGCATCAGCACCTCTTCTGAACCCCAATCTTCTTCCCTTCATTACTCATCTTTCTTCTTCTTCCCCTTTCCCTCAACAATCCTTCTTTCTCCTCACCGCTTCTTCACCTCCCCACTTCTCCATTACGATCTGTCTTCACCTCTCCTGACTCTAGTATCATCCATCTTCTACCTCTCCACCTTCTCCTTCACGACTGCGTTATCACCCTCCCACATCCGGCCATTTTCCAGAAATTTGGCAGCCGAACATCATCCCTCTAGGTAAGCGGACATTTGCCTTCCTTCTGTGATTTTTTTTTTACTTTGCCCTTTACCAAACTACCTCGAGGCACCATCCAGAAGATCGAACTGCATAGTTGCAGCGTCGACCTAGGCGTGCGATATCAAAAGGAATGAATCATTCCGACAAATTTTTTTATTTGTTGGTTTCATTTCTTTCTTTCTTCTTCTTAGTTTGCTTCTGAATTCCTTGATATTTCGGGATGATTTACTCAGTTTATAATTCCTTTTCTGCATTTCATTTTGGTATTTTTACTGTCTATACTTTCCGTGTGTTGGGGTTATATCATCAGTATTTTGATTATAGCATTATGGGGGAGCATTTTTGAGCTTCATTCTTGGCATGAGCAGGTAGTCAGTCGTTGTTGCTATTCGATCGAATACCAAGTCTGCAAGCTTGCTAGTCTCAGATTGGTGTTGATCGCTCATTTTTTTTTCTCCAGTTCATTTCATCAAATTGATCCTTCTCTTTATTCACTATTGCTTTCTGGTGTGATCTCTTTCATTTAGTAATTGATACACAAGGGTATTTGGTTTTATTTTGGTCGAAAACCTTCTGTGATGAGCTTGTCCCATTTTATTGTTGGTTACAAATCAATACCATCGGCCTTCCAGCGCCTGCTGCAATTTGTTCACTATGCTAAATAATGGATCTTCATTTGATTCGTCAAAAGCAATCAGATTCCGGTGCTATATTGGTTATATTAATGTGAGCTTTACCATTAATTTATTGTCTTGATATTATCTCTCCCAAGAAAGCATCGCATGAGTCTCCACAGGTTTCACCAGCAACTGAGCATGATTCACGGTAAGATCTGTTATAAATTTCATGAATATTCAATGCTTCGTAGAACCTGATGAGTCCGGCATCCACTCCATAACCCTCAAGGTGCTCTTCCTATCTTCTTTAAAGTTCACACTCTGCATGTGAACCCCCTATGTATTTTGCATAAACTCCTTATGCTTATCAATCCTAGATGGAATTCAATCATAATGGTTCAGTCAGAAAACATGAGTTGATCATCCTCTTGATTTTCATTTTGGTATTGCTGATCACTCTGATTTTTCAGCATAAAGTCGAGGGGTTATAGCATCAACCTGAGCTTCCAAGCATGAGCACACTATAACACAGGATTGCTTAAGAGTTCCCATGGATTTTCTTTTGTGAACATCGATTGAAGGTAACTCCATTTTCAGTTATTTCATCTGTGCCTGATTTGAATAATTATAAAGATACAAGGGATAAGAATGGCGTAAATGCTTTAACAGTGGTGATAAATGACAGAAAGGTTAGATTGTTCGATGGTGCATCAACATCTTTCTATGCACTTTGTCGTTCATGAGTTCAGAATGATATGCCTCAAGAAACTCAGCAATAATATCTTTGGTGTTGGAGATGCTTTGTGAATCTATATAGGATTCATGGTTAAGTGAAACTACTTTCAAGCAGTCTGAGCTGAGCTAGCTTACAAATTCATTTTCCGAGAACTAGTCTTTAAAACACCACAATTTGGAGAAGGCTTAAAGCTTCTTCCGAGACTGCTACCTACTGCCACATACATACACCCTGTTTCAACAAGTCGCATTCAATTATGTGTTCACAGTTTTGATCTTTTAGTTTATCACATCATTTAGTTTATGTTGTTTGTATTTTAGTCTGCTACATCTCCATCAATCCTATGAGGGGTATTCTTTTATCTGTTATATATTCTGCATGGCACATCCATCATATTGTGTTTGTTTTAGGTGGACATTATCCATGTGTAATCTGTCACGTGGTTAATGTATTCAAGCATGGTTGTAGATCATATTACATGATATTTTCCTTCACTGCATCTGTGTATTTCGAGAATCATTACCCTTGGAGGACCAGTTTTGGTAGATCCATATATGTTCAAGGTTTGAATTGTGACCGTCGGATATTTGAGTGTGTGGATGGACAACTTATTAGAAAATTGCAGGATGTGATAAATTGTTCCTGCTGCAAGTATGCCATAGTGATTTTTAAGCCATATCCTCAGTTGAATATGACAGTGGTTGTTCGAGATTTTGGGGTCACCCTCTGTGGGAGCATTTGCTGATATGAAATGAACTTCTGTGCTGAATTTCATTGAGAAACGCTTCATGTGTTGAGAGATATAACTTGGCAAAGTCGGGTGCAGAAATAACATATATATACTGTGTATTATGCATTTCTCTTGCAAATCACTCGATTGTGTATCATAGTTCAAATACATTAGGGTATGTGATCTGTATGTTAGACACTCACAGACCACTAGTCTCAAATCACATCCTCAGGTACGTCCCTTATCTTCCTTTCCTTATTACTTGTCATATATGTTGCACCACAGTGCAAAAACCACCCTTGCATCGCCACTCACCATTTTTTTTTTATATTTTACAGCACCCTCAACCACTTCAGACATTAGAAGTGTTGTCTCAGTAATCATTGTGTTTGGCTATGTGCATCGGGTTCTATAAAGTAACCATTTTCCCTATCAACTACGTTCAGGTATGTCAGAATATTTTCACCTGTGTAGTTTTGCATTTTATTTCCTTAGCATTAAAGATTGACAATCCATGATTTTCATCTGTAAGAGCCATTTGCTTATCATTCGTGACATACAACTCCTAAAGACCAGGTCTATTTGAGACCTGTGAATGTGAGTAATTAGAGGACTGTATGTAGTTTTTCTCGTAATAATCAGGAGGCGAAATCCAAGATTTTTTTTTTTGCCTTCCGTGTCTTGCAAAAATATATATATATATATATATATATATATATATACAGCTGCCAACCCATGTTTTCAACCCTGATTCCAAATGAAACAGAGTATCAGGATTTGTCCCAAGACTGTTAAAAGAAAAATACCATGGGTTTAGGCTCTTTCAGTCAAGCTTATGGTATAAGCATAGGGTGACCAGATTAGGATCCTTTGAGATACTTCCCAAAGAGGTTTGGTTAGCCTCGTGTCATCATGATTGCACCAAGATGTGAGCCATCTTTTGCTGCTGACAGCTGTAGAGGGTCATTTTCTGTCTCTCCCAGCAGACAGAGTGATTTGTAAGAAGGTCTGTTAAAGCTAATATGATGGAGTCTCCCTTTCACCGCGGGTCTTTGAAAGCTTTGAAGGGCGTTGCAAAGGATGCTTTGAAATATGACGATTTGGCCCTCATCCATGATGTCTCACTGCTCTCATCGGATTCATTTAACTGAGTCCATCAAGTTTTTATATAGCCAGGGGATATCATTTGGGTTGGATCTTGGGAGAACATGATTACGGTTCAAATCAGATTCC
The DNA here is from genome assembly GCF_984573655.1 of Nuphar pumila. Lineage (NCBI taxonomy): Eukaryota > Viridiplantae > Streptophyta > Magnoliopsida > Nymphaeales > Nymphaeaceae > Nuphar > Nuphar pumila. Next base: position 82,275,752 of record NC_143251.1, on the reverse strand, counting down.
TGTCACCAGTGGTTATTCACCCATAACATGGTTCCACTTTGATATTAGGGCACCGTCCATTAGATGCCTACAACCACCACTATAGCTTTATTAGGAGTATCATTACATTAAGTCAGCACACCAAATCATTCATTGTTATTTCCATTGCCCATGCACAACTGTCCTCCTTTTCTATATGAACATCACTTACATTTCCACGTTCAGCTTAGATATAATGCTCATGGTCCTATATATGTGTATATATATACCTATATATATGTATATATATAGACATATTCTTTAGCTAGCATAAATATCATTCCGTGCATCCCTTAGATATAAAAGTCCTTTCCTTTCACTTTATATAGGCATTATAAGATGGATTATGCATATTCATTCCACATATCCACATCCTCAGGTAGCCTGGTCATGTGCATATTAGCTCTAATATGATGTTCCTTTTGCATACTTACCTTTCTATTGCATTGTACTAACTTTATTTTTGCAGGAAATGTGTAGAAAATGTTACCTTATTTCTTAGCTTAGAAACTGTAATGTCAAATTTGATTCAAGTTTGCAAATGGCTAAAATTCATAGCTTTTTAAGATAGAATGAATGAGCATTATAAATATCATGAATCACTTGTTTTCATATCTTTTTCCTTTATTTCTCAAATTCTCACAAATGGCGACACGAATGGCATGTGCACCATTTCGTAAAAGGTAAATTAATCCTAAGTTAATGATTTACATCAACGACCATAGTCGGGATGTAAACAAGACTTAGGATTTTTATCTTTTATAAAATAACATTGGATCCACACTGGATCCTCTTCAAAAATCATCATATTTTCAAATATTTTCTTCTTTTATTAGAGTTTAACTTAGAATTAATTCAATATATATACCAATGGCCATAGTCAGGGTATATTGAGAGTTAATTTCATTTTAAACTCTATAAAAGCACCAAAATGTATTTTATTCTTCACTTGAATCTAAATATAGATTATCATATAATACATCCAATGACCATAGTCAAGGATGTATTATATCTTCAACCTTATTTTAATTCATCTAAAGAATGAAATAGCTTTTCAAAATCCAATTTCAAAATTCTTCAAATTCATTCATCATTTAGGATAGAATTGCATCATGTTTTCAAAATTCCTTTTTTAAAACTCCAAGTGATGTAAATATCTTTTTCAATCAATCTTCAATTCTTGTAAAAACCAATTCATCCTTTCATTTTTCAAAATTCTATTTCATTTTTAATCTCAAAAGATCAACTTTGAGATTTCAAATATATTTTATATTCAAAAAATCCAATTCAAATCAGATTTCAAAGTTCAATTTGAACTTTGAAATTCCAAATTCAATTTATATATTCAAAACTCCAAATCAAATCCAAAGTTCAATTTAACTTTGAGATTCTCTTCATCTTCTAAATTTCAAATTCAAACCTCAAAATTCAAAGTCTAAATTGACTTTGAAATTCATTTGTATATTCAAGCTTCAAATTAAAAATTTCAAGGTCAATTCAAATTTGGAAATTCTTGATTCATCTTCTGAATTTAACAAACTCCAAATACATTTTAGGATCCAGGATTCAACATTCATATCGGATCTCAGACTTCGGATCCAAATCCATCTTAGGATCCAGAACCCAATTTCATCTTGGATCTCAAATTTCAAATCCAAATCCATTTTAGGATCCAGGATTCAACACTCATATTGGATCTCAGACTTCAGATCCAATTTCCTTATAGGATCCAGAATCCAATCTCACCTTGGATCTCAGACTTCAGATCCAAAATTTCCTTTAGGATCCAGAGTCCAACTTCACTTTGGATCTTAGACTTCAGATCCAATTCCATCTTAGGATCCAGAATCCAACTTCACTTTGGATCTTAGACTTCAGATCCAATTTCATCTTAGGGTCCAGAGTCCAACTCTACATTGGATCTCAGACTTCAGATCCAAATCCATCTTAGGATCCAGAACCCAATTTTATATCAAATCTCAGATCTTAAATCCATTTTGAAATCCAATTTCATTTCGAAATCTAGATTTCAAATCCAAGTCCATTTCCAGATCTCATTTGAACTCCCTAAATCCATTTCTATTCTTAAATACCATTTGATTTTCTCAGTCCATTCCAATTTCAAACTTCAAAATTTAAATTCAATTCTGTCTCAAGTATTTGTTTCCTTTCCTAAATTCAAGTTCAGAATTCAAAGTCCATTTCCGACTTGAAACTTCATTTTCCTTTCATTTTCAAAAAGCTTCAAGACAGTCTCAAAATCAAGATTTATTCTTCTAATTCTGATTTACTTCAAAAACTTAGAACTTCTCTGATCTATCTCAAGTTCTAAAGTTAAGATTCAAACATTTCTTCACCCCATTACCAAGTTCATCTCAGAATACTTAGAAATTTCCAAAAACATCAATTTTTGAAAAGAGCATACATCCTTGCATTGCACAAGCATGATTCTTTGTGCATTTAGATCTTTAGGATAAATTCTTAGATAATATTTAGGCAAAGCAAAAGGCATAGATTCGATCCTTGGTTCGATTACCCCTGGTAAAGGCGCCAGGAACGATCGAACCTCGTACCGACGAGCGAATCCCGTCTCTCCAATTTTCCCGCAATATTTTCAAAATGGAGGCGAGTAATTTTCTAAATATTTTCAAATCAAGGTCAAGTGAGACCACGCAAAATAGTTCCTCTTCTCTCTCTTTCTTTCTTTCTTTTCTCTTTTCTCTTTCTTTTCTTTCTTTTATTCCACTCCCTTAAAAAAGGAGGAGAATAGAGGTTAGAAAAGGAAAAGATAAGGAAGAGAGAGAAACTACAAGAGAGAGGAAAAATTTTGTGATGATCACACAATGCCGACAGTGCCCCTTAATATCATCAATTTCGTGACAGCATATCCAGCAGAGTCAGTGTAACAGCAGGAATGGACTTATACTGTGCATGTGCAGTGGCTATTTAGCAGGTACATATGAATGCGGTTGTTGTTGTAGCTACAGTGGGTGATGAAGAAGTGAATGCTGCTATTTTGCATACTGAAGATGGTGGAGTGGGGTATATGCATGACATGAAGATAGTGTATAGGGAGGCTGTGGAGGTCACAACAAGTAGACTGGGCAGTTTGGAGGTTTAGTGAAGATGGTAAGCTGTGCCAATCAGAAGGAATGAGTATGGATGAGCAAGGAAGGTGCCTTGTGAAAGTAACATGAGATGGAACATGTAGGAGGTGTGGTAACTGAGAATGTATATGCAGAAGTATGAATTCTATGTTTAAAGGATGTTGGATGGTTTTTGAAAGATACAAATGTATAACAAATATATGATTTACGAGATGGTCAACAATTAATAGGTGGAAATGTGTAAAAAAAAAAAGAAGACTTGGTGATTGGCAAGTACGCATACACTACCAATATACATACAGTGAGATATTCAGAGATCCGACACATGCAAGTACATTGCTTAATATGTAAAAGTAAAAGGTGATGGGTGTTAATGGATAGATAGTGATGGAGGTGACTGAGTTGAATAGTGGCTATATATGCACAGAAAGCGGATTGAAATGGTGGATGTGATATGGAGGCATACGGTGTGAGATGCAGAGGTAATATACAATATGAATGATGATACTGTAAAAATCATAGTGGAATGTGTAGGTGACAGGGTGCTGCTAGAGATGTTGGAGACTTGGTGCTGTGGAGATAGCCTCACTAGGAGAGCAGTGGGTGGAATTGCAGTGAAAGAAGCTGAGGTGAATAGTGGTGGTGAAGTTTGGGCTATGCGTAGGGATTCAAAAGATGACTTTTATCAGCCAAAGATGGTGAATCTAAGATAACACCAAACCATATGATAATACAAGAATAGAAGTTATCAAAATCAGGAGTTGAAACCACCTTCAGACCCACGGTTTTTGGTAGTGCAGATGAACCATCTTTAAACCATATTTTCCTACCTCCAACTGGAAGGCCAAAGGAAAGGGAGTCATCCGTAGGTATACTATAAAGGTATGGCAGGCAAAATGTGGAAAATCAACCCAAGAAATGACAATATCATGAAGGTGTGTGCAAGATGTCATGCTCAGCTGATAAAACCGTGGGGACTTAAATGCAGAGCAAGAGAAAATGGTATGCCTATGCGAGGAATGATTTTATTTTTATTTTTTTTATTGAGTTAACATGGAATACAAGAAGATCTATTGATGAAAGATAATTACTAAATGCTGGATGATTCTAAAATGAAAATATATATTAAGAAATAAAGTGTGAACAAAAATAACATGTTGATGTGTCTGTTAATCTGGAAAATACATTGGAGATGAGGTTCTGTAAGACAAGATGTGCCGAAATTACAGTAGTGGATATAGGGAATTTACCATATGGATGATATGTAATGTACATCGATGACAGAGAGATATCTGGGTATATTTTTTTTTGTTTCCTCTTATTTTTTTTTAAAACAAAGATTCACTCTGATTCTTCAATCTCACGTTTTCTCCATTGCGGAGAGTACTGAAAACATCAAAAGCTATTGAGATGCTAAGTGAATAACATCATCTTAACAAAAGTCACTAAGCATATGCTGTATTGAAGATCGAGCAGAAATCCTGGAACAAAGGATCAGAATTATAAAGAGCCAACAAAACCAACAAAACCAAGGAAAAAAATGACGCAGATTCCATGAGATATCAGGCTTGATATTACCAAGTGATCTTATGTTCAGAATTTGAATGCCAAGCTTCCCGCTGAAAGTAGGGAACAAAGGAAAACATCATCCATGCCTTTGGGGGGGGGACCCATTGGTGTGGTCTGATTTGATGCCCGTACCTCCTGGAACCGTAATAGATGTTGGTGCTGGTACTTTAGCGTGGTGATCGACGTGAAATTCCTTGCCCATGCCATACCCGACACCACCAAGATTGTTGTTCATGAGTAATCCAGCTGGCTCCTCTGAGCCAATGTTTATTGCAAAAGCATCCTTAGCAAGGGACGGTGACAATCCATTGTCCAAAATCAAGTTCTGGGAAGTGATCCTAACAACCTCGTTTGAAGCAGGGGATGCAAATGGGGAGGACAGTGTGGGGGATGGCCAGAGTTTTAACTCATTAAATGAAGGTGCAGAAAGGAAAATCTGATGTTAAAATAGGATATCGAGAGCTAAAAAAAAAATAGCTATAACAGCCGATTATGGCTATCAGAGAAGAGAAGAACAAAAGAGAGCCGAATACCAGTCGATTATATATAAAAAGAAATGGAATCAAAGTCTGATGTCAACAAGGGATTGAAACGATAAAAAGAAAATAACCAGATAACAGCTGAATGCTAACAAGAATCACATGCGATGCAAAAAACCTCAATAAAATTCAGGAACAATTTATTGAAAAAGAAAAGAAAAAGCAATAATGTAGATGTAGGAGCTGTGTATTCCTTCCTGTTGTAGCACGGGGGTGGGTTGAGATTGTTATATGCAATCCAATATCACCCTGGTGTGTCAATGGGGCAAAACTCAGAAAGTTAAAAGTAAAACCAGAGAAAAGAAAAAGAAAAGAGAAAAAAGGGGAAAAAAAGAGGAAGAGAGTAATCATAAATGTGAAAACGAAATCAAAATTAGATGAATCAATGATGCCATTGCGAGGCATCGTTTATCATCAACACATAAGGAAAGTAGTTCAACAAAATCTTTGAATGACTTAGGTTTAACCCTTAACCTGGATGAGACGAAGATATTTCAAGATAACCTGAATGGGGAAAGAAATATAAGTGGACCTTGATGGGACATTTTTGCGAAAAATGCCTCGCGAGATGAAGCTCAAGTTGGATCCTGTCCTGGATGGGTATACAAAACACAAATTCCTCGATGGGAGGAACCATGATGGGACTGGAAGGAAACACCTCGTTAAAACGAGGAACCTCATCAAAACGAGACTCAGGTTTAACCCAAACCTGAAAAAGGAAGATACCTCGATGGGCGAGGTTCAGGATTAACCCTTAACCTGAAGGGGACGACTATACAGAATCCTCGAGTGAAGAGACCATGAGGGGACCTTCAGAGTTTGGACAAACAAATCCGAAAGGGGTTTTGCGAAAGGAGGAAAAAAATGGGGTTCCCTAAAGCTTTGAAAAAGGGATGATCTTGGGTGTCTCATGGCTGAGACTGAAATAGCTTTTGATTTTAATGGCCTCTTGCAGGAAACACAGGTTTTGACCCTTAACTTGAGTGGGAACAAACATACGGATTTCTCGAATGAAGAAACCGTGATGACACAGGAGAGATACTTCAAATGAATGAAGCAACTCTTCTAAAAGATATAAACAATGCTAGGTTGCTGTGAACACCCCAAATTTTTCAAAGATTTGCAAAAATGACCCTTTTCCCCCTGGTTCCATTTTTTTGAGAAAATCAAAGCTAATTTTCAGTTGATCTTTGGATTTTTGGGATCAAAATTCCATTTTAAACTTAATTTCGAAGCCGAACCCGGTGTTTTAAACCCAAATCTGAGTCTCGTTGTCCAATTTTCAAATTAAAATTACAAAAATACCCAAAATGGTTTTGAATGACTCGGGCAGCTCATCCGGCATCCTCTTGGATCCCCGACCTTATATTTTCCAGTTCGAGGTTGTAAAACTTCAAATATTTCCAAAAAATCCAGATGTAAACCCATTTCCTGAAGAAATTTTCTCAAAATAGCTTTTAATTCTCAGAAAAATTCCCTTTTGTAAATATTTTTGCAAAAACACAAAAAATTAGTTTTAATCTTTGTTTTCTCGCAAATCTTAGGATTTTTTATCTAAAAATACAAAAACAATGAAAAAATAACACAAAAACCCAAAAAAAAAAATTGGAAAATTTACGAGAAAAACAAATAAGTTTAAACTTTTAAAATTCAATTTTTTGCTAAAAACCTCGGGAGCCCTTTTTTTTTAAAAAAACTTAAAAATCGAAGGGGGGTCCTTTGCAAAACTCTTGTTTAGGGTTTTAAAACCCTTCGTAAGCAAGCCGACCCTCTTCATCGCCTCTTTCTCTCTCTCTCCTCCATTGCCTACCGAAACCCTCTCTGCTTCGCCCTCCATCGCGCACCCTACATCCACCGTTGATGCCTAACAGCCTCCCCTTCTAGAGACTTCTCATTTTCCTTTAAAAAGGCAACCAGGGGTCCCTTCTCAAGGACCGCCTCTTCACTCTCGCATCCCCTCTTCTTCACGCATCCTCAACTCTCCACCATTGCCCCTTTTCTGCCTCTTTTTCCACTCTTCCTCATTTCACCCTTCTCATCTGCGACAGCTGAAAGAAGTCGATGATCCCAGTGACCAGAGAAGGTTGAAGGAGACCGATTACAGCAAGCAATCACCAAGCCTCAGTGACAACAGCGTCCAACAAGGTCGTTTGCCCCTTTTTCAACCAGAATCAGCTTTATCTACGGTAAAGATCGATCTCCCTCCTCCCCTTTTACATTCCTGATTTTTCTCTTGGTTTTCTGCTTCAAGCTTCCGTTAACGCACTTCTGATGGTGTTGAGGTTGCCTGTGCGACATCAACCCATCTCTGTGCTAAAGCAAAAAGGAACGATCACGTTCCAACAACCTTTTGTGTTTGGTTTATTTCATTGATCTGCAATTTCATTGGGGTTTTGCTTATGTTGTCAAGCTCAATATCCTTATGCGTTTCATCTGAATCCCAACCCAATTTTTCTGTTAATCTTCCAGTTCGCTTTCGTTTTAATTCTCTTGTGAATTTAGGATGCTCTGTATACATTACGAGTTCTTCTCTTGGCGTTTGATTTCCTGTTTTACCGGTCATTTTGCTCTATTTCTCGTTGGCACTATGGATTCTGGCATTTGATTATCTATTTCTACCTGAATCAACATTATCATTAAACTGCAGATATACAAGCTCTATAGCTTCAGATTTGCGTTAACATCATGGCATTAATGTCATTGAATAACCTGCATTCTTGATGTTCAATAGGCATTTCGTGATTTTCTCTTCTTTTGTTTTCACAATTTATTTGTTTGAATTCTGCTTCGGTATATGAAAGTTTTTTTTTTGAATGGCTGTCCCTATGAAATAACTCTCTTGGTAGTTCGGCCTTGACTGATCACTACATTCACTGTGGAAATGCATCACTCGTAGATTCCTATGAAATATTTTATTCATACGTTTTATCAGTTTCGTACTTCTTTGTATCATAGCACTCAGTTCCGATTTGCATTTTTATGTTATTATTACTAATACTGGATTATGCTTTTACTGTTTTACAATTCTTGCATTCATTTTATCAAATTATTCCTCTGCTACCATGCTTTAGGTCCTCCCTTGTGGGTTTCTGTGAAGCTCGGCATTTACCAGCACTCGCATTTCTCATCATACATAAGCATAATCGCCTCTGCATCAGGTCCGGTTGTGTCACCTCTGTCCATTGATTTACTGGTAGCATCTTATCCTTTATATCAAAGAGGTGACCAGCATGCCATGCGATGGCCGAAACAATATTGTGGAAAATCGGTATCCCTCAGTAACAACACACTAAAGCTGAGTCATCCAAGACTCTCTCTCTAACCCCACTGGAAAAGTTTGATGGTGGGAGCTCCCCGATTTCCTGTGAGAATTGTCCCATTGGTCGTAAACTCCCTTGTTTAAAGAAGAGGTCTAATTTTGATCTACAATCAAATTCTCTGCTCGAATCACTCATTTTTTTTAGCAGCACGACTGTCTCTATATGTTTCATTTGTTTGTTCTTGTCTTATCATGTGTCTATTAGCATTCTGATCTGATATTGTATTCGTGTCAATTACATTAAATTAATGTCAAATATGTATGTTCTATACCTTGTGTCTGTTATGGCGTTTGAATCCATGAGCATCAACATATATGTTCACCTGCATCCCTTTCCACCTGAAAAGCTCAGTAAATCCAAGAGGTGGGTATATGTGAGGTACCTTAGGGAAATAGAGATCAAGTCTTCAGATGAATAGAAAAGCCACTTGGAGAAAGTTTTGTGAAAGGGATTTCTGTCTTACTAGAGTTGGGACCTGGGGAGACAGACCTGGAGGGAAAAAATCTAGAAAATATGTGTAAGATCAGAAGGGGATTTTGATAAAGATCCTACAGCATGTTGCGATGAAGAAGCCATCCCGAAGTTCTGGTGTAGATATGAGAGGTATTTGGTAAAGAGGATGAAAGAGTAAATTTGGGCCCCTTGTATTTGCTTACAGGAACATCATGATGGTGAGTCGGTACCTAGAGAAGTATTGAGGAGGCTCAATATTACCTAGAATGCTCCTTCCGGTGAGCTCTTCTGAAAACGACTTAACAGTGGAAGTTTTACCCACTACAGCTTTAATTGACTATTGTCCAAATGAGCACACAAATCAAATACGTTAGCATGCTAATCCGTGAATTTCATGTTTGTATATCGATTTTGCTAAGGTATGTTGATTTACATCTTCCAACTAATTCATTTATGTGCATTTTTTTTATTTACCTGCTGTAACTGTGCATTACACTACGTTAACATTTTGTTATATCCCTTTACCACCATGCAACATTCTTTGTGTTTACTTTCACTCACTTCACTGCATTACCCACTCCATCATCTGCATGAATATTTTTTGCTGTGGAAGCCAAGCGATTTGCCATGAGAAATCTGGATTCCTCGGTTCAACAAAAAAAATAGCTTCTATCTCATATGAAATTGTTTGAAGAGTTGATCCAGTACAAACTTTGAATGGTGGAGAATCATATATTCTGATCTCAAGTATAGGTTCGTATTTTCTTTCTTAAGTGGATTTATTTGTCAAACCCACAAAGTTGAACTGAATTCTAAAAAAAAAATGTGTGTTCATGTGCTGCTAACTAGGCAACTGAATGGGCAGCTTAGGACGATCTTGATTTGCATATATTTTTTTTAAGTATTATGTTTCAAAGATCAGAATCATATTTGATATGCATATTTTGGTCTTCCTGCCCAAGAATATAATCGATCCAGGAGTTGTTGGTTTATCTGTGACATATGGATTAAATTGGAGCATGTTGTAATCTTAGCTCATGTGAAACTAGTGCCACCTTTAAAAGAACAATGTTTGCCTCGGGAAGAACACTACAGTGCAGCCACACTGCAAATCCCCTCTTGTAGTTGAAACAGATAGGTCAAACGACAATTGGCCACCCTGTGAGGAAATCAATATCTTTGAATTTCAGGACTATTGTACCCAACTGTTTATCACAGCCACTTACCCATACCCCATTACATCTTCTACTGTATACCAATCCACACATCTGCTGCTACAGTCCCATTTGCAGCAGCAGGTGTATATCTTATCAACACACCTCAGCACCTGTCACCACAGCAGTTTCATTTTTTTTAGAACCTTGCTGGTCATCATCTCATCGTGTTTTGATGGATTCATCTTCACCAGCCACCTCTAGCTCTTTCCATTTCACTGCTCAACTTATGCAGCAGTTAAGCCATGGTAGATACACTTCCATATACTGTTGCTACATTTGCCAGCATGACTTGCAGCCTCCATGCTACACAAAATTTTTGTGCTAAACAAAACTCACACTTTGCCTTCCCCAGCACACGGTCTCTCAAGTGACCTTCACCCTGTCATCACTTTTTCATCACATGCACAACTCCCAGCAGCTGTGTACCACCATTTACCTACATAGTCCCTTCACATTCACCATTTCACCTATATACATATATATATACATATTCATATATATATATATATACGTATATAGATATACCTATATATATATGCATGTATATATGTACATAGATATATATCATTTTCATCTTTCCACACTTTAGATCTTAAATATATTGGCATGTGAGCATTTTCACCATTGACATCCATATGATATGTGCAAATTTCTTCTATAATCAAGTATTTTGCAGGGAAATGTGTGGAAAAGGTCATTACTTGGAGTTGTAAATTCAATCTTATGTATTGTAATAGTTAGATCTTAATAAGAGATTACATTTCCTGCTCTAGATAGAATGAATGAGCATTGTAAATGTCATAAATTGCTTGTTTTCATACTTTTGCCTTTATTTTTCAAAATCTCACAATGGTGAAACACGAATGGCACATTGTTATCGTCGCAAAATTTTTCCCGTTTTCCATTCCTTGCGGAAGAGAGAGGGAAATGCTTTCGCGCTTCAAACTTGACCGGATTTTGGAAAATGTTTTTGAAATACTCGCCTCCGTTTTGAAAATTACGGGAAAATCCATGGGATGGGGCTCGACCTGTCGGTACGAGGTTCGACCGTTCCTGCCGCCTTTAACAGGGGTAATCGAACCAAGGACCAAAATTATGCTCGACTTAGTTAAATCATCGAAATTATGTTCGATCCTAAATGCACAGAGAATTCAGGCATGTGCTATGAGATTTTGGAAAATGGAAGTAGGAAAAACATGATGTATGCTTGGAAAACATTTGGAGTTGGAAAAGCATTTCTCAGGAAAAAGATGAAAGTCAATTTCTCAGGAAACTCAGATGAAAGGGGTTTTTGAAATCATGAGAAAGTTCATAAAGATTTTGGAAAATCATGAGTGGATGAAAATCCTGAGAAAATGGCAAGAGTTCTTGAGAAAAGGTGAACATTTGAAAAGGGAAACACTTCTCGGGAAAACTCTGACTTTGAGGATTTTCTTAGGAAAATGATGGAAAGTTTATAGGAAAACTCATTGGAGAGGAAAACTGAACTTGGGAAATCGAAATCCTGGGAATCTTACCTTTGAAATACTTGGAAATCAATTTTTGATTCTTGAAAAAGATGATGAATTCCCTTTGAAAAGAATCTTAAGAAAGTTACATTTTCCGGGGAAAACCACGGGAAAACTTTGATTTTGGAAATCCAACTTAGAAGTTTCTTGAAAGACTGGTTTCCATGGAAAACAATGGAAAAACTTGACTTGGGAAAACCGATTTTGAAAAATTCTCAGAGTCTCTTGAGAAATCGATTTCTTGAGAATGAAATTTTCTTAAGAAAATCATGGGAAAACCAATGATTTCATGATGCAAATGATATGAGTGAATGAATGCATTTTGGAAGATTTTCTAAGAAATTTGTTGGAAAATGTGTATTAAATCAAAATAAATCCTTTACATATCCTGACTGTGGCCATGAATAGGTTCAGAGTTTAATTGATTTAATGCATAATACTTTGAAAATATTAGAAATATGATGTGCATTTTAAGATAGCCTAAGAGTGTAGGCTCAATGTGACTAGTAGAAAGATGATGGATATGGGTCTCGTCCATATTTCGACTAGGGCCGTAGATATGGATTTCACCGAGTTCATCAACTCCCTAAGAGTTGGTGCACGTGCCATTCGTGAACATCCATAGTGCTTTTGAAATAAAATGCATGAATCATAAAAACAGGATATTGCATAAATTCAAACTATATGATATGCATCCTAGTCTAAGCAGGAAATTAAAATCTAATTCCAAGATTTACATTATTACATCACTAAATAAATGAAATAAAAGAAATTGCAGACTCTAGCAACTTCTTTTGAATGTCCCTGCCAAACTTGAAATAAGGTTAGCTCAAATATGTGGGTTTTTCCAAGATTTTCCAATAATATTGTGAAATTATTGGACTTAATTGGATATAAACTCTATTCTCATACTTTCTTGATATTTGAAATGGTGAAAATGCAAGAAATTCAGTAGAAAATAGTTTGAAATTCGAAATGGTGGTCAAAATGACCAAAATACCCCTAATTATAAAGTTATACCTTTAAAATCAGGGTTTTTTGAAGGAAAACTTGGTAAAATTGAGATTTTGAAATTCAAATTGAATCAAATGATGATGAAATGCATGATGAGGCATGATGACATGCTGCTAAACACATTAGGACTGTAAAATCAGAATTTGACATTTTTGCAATTTATCCAAAATAACGAATTTCGCTTGTTTTTCGCTTGGATTAGGGTCCTGCGGGGCCCTATTTTGATGATATGGCTAAACTGAGCCTCAAATGAATTCCAAATCACACCAAATTCGGTATGAAGCATCTACATACTCTGATAAACAGCATAGAATGCTAAAATTTATGAAATGATATGATTTAAATACTAAAATTTAAAGAAAATCCTAAAATGGACGAATTTCGCCTACGGACCTGAACCAAATGTAGTGCTTAATATGATAATGCAAAATTTGCACCATAAAAACTTCTGATATTTTGAAGACTGTTAAAGGACCCGAAATGAAGCATTTTTGGTTTTTACAGCCTCGGGATTTGAGCCATGGTGAGTTCGGTAACAGGGATTTGGTTCTGACGGAGGTAAAATCAACCTAATCTAACATAAAATGCTAAATAAATAGAAAACAGCCATGGAAATTTCTGATATTTAACAGAGCTTGTCACGACACCTACAGAGATAACTTTCATGTTCATGACATTGGCATTTGATCAACAGAAACACGGATAAAAATATAACTTTTCATGCCTAAAATAACAGAACAGACAAATGTGACAAAACAGGTGACTGACAAGAAAAATCCGAGACAGATATCACGACTGTGTTAAAAATCACAAGCTTTCAGATTCAAATAGAGGACATCTCGGACATAACATTCTGTTTTTACAGATTTAGATTTGGATCAATACCCAAAGAAAACCCATCGACCTAAGTCGATCCAAAGTCTGAGAGGCCCAAATCAGGCTCTAACACATGTCCCTCACTCTCGGGTTTTTTGTTAGACATTAAAAAAAATCATAAAAATCTGAAAAAATCATGTTAAAAACTAGACATTCTCCCGAGATCAGAACATATTTTGTATTGAAAATGGGATCTTTTATGAGGGAGATCTCGATTTTACAAGTTGTAAAAGAGATTTTAAAATGCATCCCGGGTAATAAAATCCGACTCATCTTTTTGAACGTTTACCACAGTAAACGAATTCAAATCTCTCCGAATTTTTGGCACATTTTTAGGGACACTTAAGGGCTCATTCCATGATTTTGTTTGGAATTTGTAATAAAAAATAAATGCATAAAATGACATGTGGACTGACTGACAAAAACAGAGAGCTACTGAAATTGAGTAGAATTGAAATAAATGCTTAATTAATCCTAATTAATTCATGAAACATGCTAAATTAACAAAATAAATTAAAAATTAAATCTAGCTAAATGCATGAATGCTAAAAATCATCAAGGAAGCATAATTGAATATTTTTATATATGTCATTTTATGAGAATAGCTCGATTCATCCCTCGGATGAGCTCTTTCTTCAAACGACAACACGAATCAAATCATGATGAACTCGATTGGAATAGGGGCTTACCTTTTGTTCTCCTGTGGTTTTGGAACCCCTAAAATGAACGACTACCTTGACAATGGGCTCCAGAGGGGCGTGAATCCAGAGGAAACCAAGAAAGAAAGAAAATGGCATTCTGAAGTTCAATTCTCAAACAGGGCTCCCCCTGAGCTGGGCATGGGCTAAGGTATTTGTAGAAATTTTGGAGATTTTCAAAATTCAAACACAGTGAATCTGGACCTTCCATGTGGCGCCATCTCAGGGCATGTCATTTTGATTTTTTGAGAAAATAAAAATAAGAATTTTGTGAGTGAGACACCTCAGCAGGGGAATTTGGAATTTTTCAAAAAGCTTGCTTGATTTTCTTTGCATGAGTCTCCCAAATGGCGCCACCTCAGAGGATGTCCTCTTGGAGTTTAAAATTCAAAGCTTGGTTTTCATGGAAGAAGGAGAGATTGCCATGTGGCGCCACCTCACGGTGGCTCCACACTGCCATGTGTCAGAAGGTAGGAGCAAAAGAAGCAGAAGATGCCACCTCAGAGGGGTTTGAATTCTACTTTTTCTGATGAAAGGAGAGACTAACATGTGGAGCCATCTCAGAGCATCTTCATTGACATGTGTCAGAAGGAAAGGCAGAGGATTCAGATGGTGCCACCTCAGAGAGAGTTTGAAATTTAAATTTCTGCTTTTTCTAGATGAAAGGAGAGACTGACATGTGGCGCCATCTCAGGGTGGCTCCTACAATGACATGTGGCAAGAGGGAGGAAAAGGAGGGAAAGGGACACGTGGCACCATCTCAAAAAATGAATTTAGGGAGGAGCTTTCAGGATTTGCGCCACCTCAGCCTGGAGTTTGAATATTTGAATTGTTGCTTTTTCTGAAGGAGGCAGAAAATGACATGTGTCATTTGCTTTTTCTAAGAAGAGCAGAGAATGACATGTGTCATTTGCTTTTTCTGAGAAGAGCAGAGAATAACATGTGTCATTTGCTTTTTCTAAGAAGAGCAGAGAATGACATGTGTCATTTGCTTTTTCTGAGAAGAGCAGAGAATGCCATGTGTCATTTGCTTTTTCTGAGAAGAGCAGAGAATGACATGTGTCATTTGCTTTTTCTAAGAAAAGCAGAGAATGACACGTGTCACTTGCTTTTCTGAGAAGAGCAGAGGGTGACATGTGTCATCTACTTTTCCTGAGGAAAGGAGAGAGTGACATGTGTCACTTGCAGGAGACATAATTCAAATGGTGCCACCTCAGGGGAGACAAGCTCTACTTTTTGTGAACAGGACAACACATGACACGTGGCATCTCATGGTGACCTTGGAATGACACATGGCACAGGGTGAAGATGGTGGACACTGACACATGGCATAAAATGAAGAGGATGTCTAATGACATGTGGCGGCATCTTAAGATGGCCCCACACTGACACTTGGCAGATAAGTGGGAGGAGAGAGAAAAGACAAGTGGCGCCAATCCAGGGGACAAGGCTCCTATATTTTTGGGTTTTTCAAAAATTCAGATTTTTCAAAAGAAAAGCTTATGTGACACCACCTTAGTGTGGGTCCCACATTGCTTCTTTATTGACATAAGGACAAGACAGTAAAGCCTCTTTTTGGAATTTTTATAAAATCTGGACTAATTGGTAAAACAGAAATTTTGAAAAGAGTTGGCCCCTGTAGGGCAATTTTGCAAAAGGAAAATAGTTGAAATAGCTGACAAAAAGGCAAAATCTGAGTTAAACTTTATTGAAAATTATCCAGATTGTTTTCCTGAGGAAATATTTTGAAATTCAAAGCCCTGGGGGTAAAATGGGAAGAATTGATAATTTTGAAGACCTAGGGTTTTGAAATCAATTTTGAAAAGAGTTGAAATTCTAATCTGGATTGAAAACTTTGAAATCGAGAGTTCTGGACCTTGAAATGACATGCTATGCAGTGCAGTGATATGGGATGCTCATGCAATGCTATGAAATGACATGTCATATGCAATATAATCTTGAACCAAGACTTGGAGATTCCTGTCTTCTGTCAGGAATAAAAATTTGAACATTTGAGCTAAAGATAGAAAAATTTTGAGAGTTCCAGATGAAATTTGGACTTTTGCAAGGTCCGGGCTCAGAAAATGACCATTTTGCCCTCTGGCAATTTCAGAGGCTGGATGATGATGCTTGGTGAAAATGTCAAGGAGGTGAGTGAAAATTTGGGGTGTTTACACACATGCACCATTTCGTAAGAGGTAATTAATCCTAAGTTGATGATTTACATCAATGGCCATAGTCAGGATGTAAACAAAACTTAGTATTTTTGTCTTTTATAAAATAACACTAGATCCACACTGGATCTTATTCAAAAATCATCATATTTTCAAATATTTTCTTCTTTTATCAGAGTTAAATTTAAAATTAATTCAATATATATACCAATGGCCATAGTCAGGGTATATTGAAAGTTAATTTCATTTTAACTTCTATAAAAGCACCAAAAATGTATTCTATTCTTCACTTCAATTTAAATGTGGTTATTATATAATATATTCAATGACCATAGTCAGGGATATATTGTATCTTCAACATCATTCTTAATTCATTTCAAGAATAGAATAGCTTTTCAAAATCTAAATCTTTTAAATTCATTCATCATTTAGAACAAAATTGCATCATGTTTTCAAAATTTCCTTTTCAAAAACCCAAGTAATTGTGAATACCTTTTCTTCAATTTCCATTTTCAAATTTATTAATTCTATCTCCAAATTTTGACTTTGAAATCAAATTCGAAGTTTAATTCAACTTGATTCATTTTCTAAAATTCCAAAATTCAAGCTTCAAAGTCCAATTTGACTTTGAAAATCATGTGTATATTCGAAATTCCAAGATTCATTTTCAAAATTCAAATTTAAATTCAGATATCTCAAAATTCCATCTTTCAAAGTTCAATTTAACTTTGAAACCTCTTTTGATTTCAAATTAAGTTCGAAATCAAAGTTTGAGATTGATTCTAAATCTCAAAACTTGACCCTTCTTAAAATTTAAATTCAATCTGGGTTGCCAAAACCCAGATCCATCTTCAAAAGTCCCATTTGGACTTTCAAAATCCAAATCCAAAGTTAGATCAATTTGGATCAAGATTTCTCCACTTTTTTTTGGATCTCAGACTCCAGATCCAAATTTCATCTTGAATATCAAACCTTGGACTCAATTCCATCTAAGATTCAGAATCCAACTTCACCTTGGATCTCAGACTTCAGATCCAAAATTCCATTTAGGATCCAGAACACAATTCTACTTTGGATTTCAGATTTCAGATCCAAAATCCATTTTTTAGGATCCAGAATCCAATTCCATCTTGGGTCTCGGACTTCAGATCCAAAATTCCATTTAGGATCCATAATACAATTTCATCTCGAATCTCAGACTTCAGATCCAAATTCCATCATTGGATCTCAGATTTCAGATCCAGTTCTCATTTAGGATTCTAAACCCAGAATTCAATTTTGAATCTCAACTCTATTTAGAATCCAAACTTTGGATTCAAATTCCCTCTTGAATTCCAGATTTCAAATCAACTTCTATTCTCAATTCTGATTCTTAAATCCAATTTCATCTCTCAATTCTATTTAGATTTCTCTGATTTCAGGCTTTACAAATGAAATTCAAATTACATTCCAAATTCCATCTCTATCCTGATTCAAAATCTTAAATCAAAGTCCATTTATGACTTTGAATTTTCCTTTCTTCTCCATTCATTTCAATTTCAAAACAATTCCTTTCGAAGTTCAGATTTATTTTTCCCAAAGCTCTGATTATTCCAAAACTTTGAACTTTAAAATCTTAAGTTCTAAGTTAGAAGCCATTTCTTCATTCTATTATTCATCTAAAAAACACTTGGAGATTTCCAAAATCACTTTTCAAAAGGAGCATACATCCTTGCATTGCACAATCATGATTCTTTGTGCATTTAGATTTAGGATAAATTCTTAGATAATTTCTTAGCCAAGCAAAAGGCATAAATTCGACACTTGGTTTGATTACCCCTAGTAAAGGTGCCAGGAACGGTCGAACCTCGTACCGACGAGCGAATCCCATCTCCCAGTTTTCCCGCAAATATTTCATAATGGAGGCGAGTTATTTTCTTAAATATTTTCAATTTAAGGTCAAGTGAGACCCCGCAAAAGAGTTCATCTTCTCTTATTTTATTTTCTTTTCTCTTCTCTCCTTCTTTCTGTCTTTTATTTTCTCTCTTCAAAAAGGAGGAAATAGAGGTTGGAAAGAAAAAGAGAAGGAAGAGAGAGAATATTACAAGAGGATTTTTTTTTGCGATGATCACAGTTGCATAAAAATGGATATTGAATATTTATTTCATTCTTGAAATATCTAGACAATTTTGCCAATAAGATAAAATTGTAGTTGACTCAGACGCTTGAAAATGTGCACGTATGTGCAAAAGATATTCCCCCTTTTACCTAGAGTATTTCCTCCAATGAGGTTAACTTCTCGATCTTAGGAGTCAAATTCGAAATTTTAGCGCATGATGATTTTCTTCAAGGAAGCTATCCATTTCCTTGATATGAGAAGAGAAGAAATATTCTCAATTTCATAAAAGCAAGTAGTGAAAAGATATTGATAAAAGAATTTTGCATAAGAAAGTATGACTTCTGGCAATTTAGGCAGTTTGATATCTGGGTGTTGTCCCATGATGATATTTTTGCACTCCTTTTGAGTCATTGGGTTTTTTCGGGCTTTTACATCAACCTTCATTTTGGAGATGTCCTGACTTTTTCCTTTTTTTCGGGGAAGGGTACGTCACAAACTCCTTCACCTTGGAGATGTTCCGATCCTTCTTTTATCTCAGGGATTATATTGATGATAGTGGCTCAAAAAGTCTTTAGATGATAGCAGAAATCAAATATCTTTTAGGGTTTGTCGGTAGGTTCATCACACTCGCCTTCATCTCGACGGTGATTTGAACTTTCCCTGGAAGAATCTTTCACAAACTCCTTCATCTTAGAGATGTTCTAAATCTTCTTTGGCCTCGGGGGTCTAGCTCGCATATTCGTCTTCATCTTGACGACAATTGAGAGATCCCTTTTTGCAGATATTTGATTGCAACTTTAAATGGATGAGAATATATGGGTTGAGTGGGTTGTTTTATGGCTTAAGATATTTCCACTGCCTGATTGCCAGATAACCGTCTTTAAACACGCGCCATAGCTATGAAAAATGTCAATTCACTTCTGACTTTTCAACATCATTGAATATTTCTTTTGCTAATCATATTGAAGATATTTCTTTCATCCTTTTAGTTGATCAATAGGGAAAAAATTTAAATTTATCCCTTTTTCGCAAAGAGTTTTACCTTTTTGGAGGGAATAATAGAAGTAATCTAAGGTGATTCTTTTGTGCAGTAAGGATATTGGAATCAACAATATTTTTAGCAAATTGGCAAAGTTTTCGATAATTCTTTATGAACTAAACATTCAAAATAGATTTTGATGCGACCTTGAGCTGAATCTATGATTTTGGACATTCTAACCAGTAAAACTAGGACCTTTCATTTAACGACCAGTGAAGGAGCTGGAACCTTTCATTTAACGACCAGTAAAAACTGGGACATTTCATTTAACGACCAGCGAAGTAGCTGAAACCTTTTATTTAATGACCAGGGAAAACTAGGACCTTTCATTTAACGACCATCGAAGTAGCTGGATCCTTTCATTTAATGACCAACGAAAACTGGGACCTTTCATTTAATGACCAACGAAGTAGCTGGAACCTTTAATTTAACGACCAGTGGAAACTGAGACTTTTCATTTAATGACCAGCGAAGTAGCTGGAACCTTTCATTTAATGACTAGTGAAAATTGGGATTTTTCATTTAACGACCAGCGAAGTAGCTGGAACCTTTCATTTAACGACCAACGAAGTAGCTGGGATATTTCATTTAACGACCAGCGAAGTAGCTGGGACATTTCATTTAACGACCAGCGAAGTAGCTGGGATATTTCATTTAACGACCAGCAAAGTAGCCGGGACATTTCATTTAACGACCAACAAAGTAGCTAGGACATTTCATTTAACGACCAACGAAGTAGCTGGGACATTTCATTTAACGACCAGCGAAGTAGCTGGAATATTTCATTAAACGACCAACGAAGTAGCTGGGACATTTCATTTAACGACCAGCTAATTAGCTGGGACATTTCATTTAACGACCAACGAAGTAGCTGGGACATTTCATTTAACGACTAGCGAAGTAGCTGGGACATTTCATTTAACAACCAACGAAGTAGCTGGGACATTTCATTTAACGACCAGCGAAGTAGCTGGGACATTTCATTTTACGACCAGCGAAGTAGCTGGGACATTTCATTTAACGACCAGCGAAGTAGCTGGGACATTTCATTTAACGACTTGATCTAAGTTTGAGACTTTCTAAGAGACAAACAACACGAGGACTGATTTTTGTGAATGAACTTGATCTTTAAATTTGAAAATTTAGCAAAATAACCAGTGCAAGCACCGGGTTTTTCAACTGAGAGTCGGGAAGGAGACCGACATTCTTAAGATATTTAGAGATCGAAGCAGGAATGAGTGCCAGGGTTTCAGGATTATCCCTTATCCTGAAGGGAAAATAGAATAGACATTTGATGAGAATTTAGGGAAAATGATTCAGGTTTATCCCTTAACCTGAATAGAATAGACATTTGATGAGAATTTAGGGAAAATGATTCAGGTTTATCCCTTAACCTGAAGGGGGAATAGAATAGACATGAGAATTTAGGAATATGATTCAGGTTTATCCCTTAACCTGGAGGAAAAAATAGAACAAAATTTATAAAAGTGGGGAAAACTTAAGAAATTTATTTCAAAATTTGAAAAGAATTCTCACAGGTAGCATTGTTGCCCCTGTGACGGGTTTCAGGATTATCCCTTATTCTGAATGGGAAAAGAATAGAATTTAAATGAAGAGAAATTGATATAAATTTAGAAAATTTAATAAAGATTGTTGAAAAGTTGTATTTGCAAAATAATTCTCATAGGTAGCATTATTGCTCCTACGAGAGGCCTTAGGATTATCCCTAATCCTGAATGGGAAAAGAATTTAAGGAAATTTAATGAAGAGAAATTGATATAAATTTAGAAAATAAAAGATTTGATAAAACTTGTGTTGCAAAAGAATTCTCATAGGTAGCATTATCGCTCCTACAAGGGGTCTCAGGATTATCCCTTATCCTGAATGGGAACACCTCAGACAACGAGGGTCGGGTTTATCCTTTAACCTGAAAGAGGGAAAGAATAAAATTGATAAAAAGTGGGGAAAGATCGAATAAATTTATGACAATTTGTTTTTGAAAAGAATGTTCACAGATAGCCTTGTTGCTTCTGTGAGGGGTGTCAGGATTATCCCTTATCCTGAATGGGAACACCTCGGACAACAAGGGTCAGGTTTATCCCTTAACCTGAGCGAGACACACCTCGGACAACGAGGGTCATGTTTATCCCTTAACCTGAAAGGGATAAAAGATTTGATAAAAGATTTGATAAAATTTTAATAACATTGAGGAAAGTTAGATGATATAAATAAAATGAATGAAACTGATAAAGATATCAAAATTAACTGAAAATTTATAAGATTTTGAGAAAAAGGAGTTTTTCTGATCCTACCTGCATATGGGACCTTGAAAAGAAAATGTTTATTTAAAAGATAAGTGATAAATCATTTTTTTGGGAAGAAAATCAACCGCAAGAAGAATGATCAGCGCGAGATTTGATCCTTCAAATCAAACACGAGAGATCATCATGAGGGTCAATTTTTGAATGTAATGGTTTGAAAACCTATTTTTTGAAAAAGAAGATCAATAATAGATCGGATTTCTGAAAATAACAGTTTGACACTGATAATAAGATCAATACAAGGGTTGATCTTTGAATACATTGTTAAAAAACCAATCTTGGAAGATAAGACCAACACAAAGGTTGATCTTTGAATATAATGATTTGAAACCCATTTTGGAAGATAAGACCAACACAAGGGTTGATCTTTGAATACAATGTTTAAAAAACCAATCTTGGAAGATAAAACCAACACAAGGGTTGATAATGGTTCAAAACCCATTTTTTGGAAGATTTTATCAACACGAGGGTTGATTCTTCAATGCAATGGTTCGAAAACCTATCTTTGAAAATATGATCAACACGAGGGTTGATTCTTCAATGCAATGGTTCGAAAACCTATTTTTGAAAATATGATCAACACGAGGGTTGATTCTTCAATGCAATGGTTCAAAAACCTATTTTTGAAAATATGATCAACACGAGGGTTGATCTTTCAATACAATTGTTTTGAAACCTATTTTTGAAAATATGATCAACACGAGGGTTGGTTTTTAAAGAAGGTTGGACCAAAGAATATTTGAACTCTTTGAAAGACTTTCAAAATTTCATGATTTTTGAAAAACCCTCATAGGTAATATCATTTTTCTCATGAATGATGTCAGGATTGTCCCACATTCTTGAAAAAGAACAGGAATTTAAATGCCCCTGCCTGGCAAAGGAAAAAGAAGTATTGGATATAAAAGATATAAAGGAAATTGACATTTCATTTGATAAGCAAAGGTCTGATAACAAAACTAAATATTTACAAGAACTTTGAAAGGAAAGGATTCAAAAAGACTGGGCTGACTTACCCCTACAAGATGAATAACAAAAGAAAATGACAGTACAAAAAAACTTGGGCATCCTCAATTCTTTGAGTGATCCGGAAATGGCTCTGTCAGGACTGTTGGACGCTCTTCGTCCTCGTCCTCCACCAACTCACTTCTGTCAATGCAGTCTTGTATCATATGTTTGAGGACGAAGCAGTGTTCTGTATCATGCCCCGTTGCCCTATGGTACTTACAGAACTGGTCTTTGAATTTTCCCAAGATTACGGGAGGATCTGCTATTTTAGGGAGTTTGATCATCCCATGCTTTAAAAGGTAATCCAGAACTGTTTCCAAAGTTTGATCTAATGGAGTGAAGACTCGATCTTTCTCCCACTTTATGTATTTGGGCTTTTCTTGAAGATCACCCTTTTGCTGAAGGCCAATTGAAAGCGGTTTGTCATTGTTCTTATAGGATCTTTCCTTCTGCCGCTTTCTCTGATCTATTCTCGGGTCACTGCCACTGTTTTTGTTTCCTTTACTGCTACTGCCAAGACTATTGCTGGAGGCCTCAACTGAATGAGCGAACTGCGCCTTCTTCTTCTGGTCTTGGATATTCTTGACCAGAGGCGTGCCCTCGTAAAGCCCGCTTTTTATTCCTGCTTCGAGCCATTCGGCTTGCTCAATCAACTTGATAAAGGATTTTGTCTGAGAAGTGGCGATGAGGCTCCTTATGGGCTGAGAGAAATTGTTGAGGATTATCTGTAATGCGTGCTCCTTTGGAATGGGTACTTTCATTTTTTTACAGGTGCTTCTCCACCTGTGAATGAAATCTCCTGCTTTTTCAGTCTCACCTTGCTTCAGGTTGTAAAGATGATTTAATGTAGGTGAGGCTTCAGTGTTGAATAGGAAGCGCTCAATGAACAAATTGACTACCTTATCGAACTCTCGTAGTTCGATAGGATTGATGTGGTCGGCATACCACCTGGCTGCTACACCCTCTAGACTGCGGGGAAAACAGATGAACAGAGCCCTGTTATCTTTTCTGAAACGACAACATTATGCATAAAAGGTGGCTATGTGGACTTTAGGGTTGCCAGTACTGTCAAATTTGAGAAACTTGCGAGGAAGATTCTCCAGGTTATCGTCCCCATCTAGACCATCGTAAAAGTCTTCGTCAGTGTAGGTCTGCTTGCCCTTACCCTTGGCTTGAATGTCCTTGATTGCTCGATTCATCTCCTTCATCTGTTTGCTTATCGGGTCCTCTGCTAGAGTCCCAGACTTAGGCTTGTTGACGGATTCAGGCTCTTCTGCAGCTATCTTTACAGACTGTCTTAAAGGATTCTGTTTGTAGACAATCCGCTCTTCCTCTTCTGAATCTTTCTCGACTGACTCTGATTCCTTAGAAGCAGTGTCTGGCTGTACCTTCTTTCTGATGATTCTGACTTGCTTCTTTACATGCTTCTTCCTCAGCTTTCTTTTAGGAACTGCCTCTTTCAGATTGGCCTCGGCTTGCTCCGACATCATCCTCGCTATCATCTTTTGGAACATACCATACATAGCGGAGTCAATATCATCTCCTTTGTTTTGACCCTGTCCCCTGACCGACTTAGGAGAGTTCATCCCTTCCGCCTCACTGTTGCTGTGTTGTGGAAATGTTTCTTTTCCAGCTCTGGTCTGAACCATTTTTGAATATCAGCGCTCTCTGTAGAGGAAAGTGGAGGTTTTTAGACCGAAGAAACTTTTAGAGAAGTTTTGACAAGAGAAAGGATTAGGTTGAAATCTATTAAAAATTGTATCCCATTACTAGGGATTGAGTCGCCACAAAATTTGTGACAATTGGGTTGTTTACTCTACGAGTGAGAGTAACTGTTATCATCGCAAAATTTTTACTTTTGCGAGTCAAACTGACCTTTGAAAAAGATTTTGAAAAGAACTCGCCTCTGTTTTAAAATGCGGGATAATTCCAAAGAATGGGACTCGCCTGTCGGTACGAGGTTCAACCATTCCTGGCGCCCTTACCAGGGGTAATTGAACCAAGGATCAATTGTGTGCTTAGCTTTGCTCAACTTGTCTAAATCATGTTCTATTTCCTAAATGCACAAAGAATCAAGCATGTGCTATGAATTTTCTGAAAATGCAGGTTTGAAAACATGATGTTTGCTTCTGAGATTTGAAATACTTGGAAAATATGTCACTTGGAAAATCATGAGCTTAGTGAGAGAATATTTCTGAGGAAAATGAAAATCGATTTCTGAGGAATTTAGAGGTTTTGTGAAAATTGATTTCTGAGAAAGGTGAAATAACTTTGGAAAATTTTGATTTCTTTGAATTCAAACTTTGAAATTGAATATATAACTGGAAAAATCAGGATTTTAAACTTAGTAAATGCTTGAAATATCATTGGAAAATCAATGTTTTGAGAAAATTGATTTTTGAATAAGACTTAGAAAAATTTTGAGAAAATTGATTTTTTTGATTTGGAATTTGAACTTGCAAATTGAATGAAATGAATGAATATGGATTTGAAATACTTGATTTTGAGGAATTGAGAAAATTCTTTTGTATTTTGAGAAATGCAGTGCATTTTGAAGTTAGCCTAAGAGTGTAGGCTGAATGTGGCTAATACGAAGATTACAAATCTGGGTATCATTTGTATTCTGACTATGGCCATAAATACAAATTCCACCGAGTTTGTCAACTCCATAAGAGCTAGTGCACGTGCCATTCGTGTAGACCATAGTGAATTGGTAAAGAATGTGCATGAATTGAGCATACATTGCAGTTATATATCAAAGTTTAAAACTATATGCAATGCATCCTAATCTATGCAGGAATTAAAATTCTTATTCCAAATTTACATTTAATTTACATCACTAATTGAATTTAAATACATAAAAGTAAAGTCTCCAATGTCCCTGCAAAACTAGAAAACTGGTTAACCTCGAAGCACTTGATCAAGTCTTTAAGAGACTCATTCTTTACAAGTTAAGGCTTAACCCACAAAAGTGTGTTTTTGGAGTCAAATCATGCAAACTGTTGGGTTTTTTGGTCAGCAAAAAGGGAATTGAAGTTGACCCAGCCAAAGCAAAGGCTATCATTGATATGCCGCCCCCGAAGAATCTCAAAGAAGTGCGTAGCTTCCAGGGACGCATGCAATCAATCCGGCGATTTATTTACAACTTGGCAATGAGATGCGAGCCTTTCAATCACTTGCTCAGAAAAGGAGTGAAGTTCGAATGGGGACCAGAGTGTCAGCAATCGTTCGATCAGATCAAGAAGTATCTTCTCAATCCTCCTACCCTGAAACCGCCATAATTGGGGAAACCCCTTTTGTTATACATCTCAGTCAATCAAGTCGCATGCGGTGGATTCTTGGCACAGTATAAAGAATGTAGCTTGATAGAGCATGCCATTTATTATGTGAGTAAGACTTTCATAGACTATGAAAATAAATACTCTCACATAGAGAAGACATGCCTAGCTCTGGTGTGGATGTGTCAGAAGCTAAGACACTACCTGCTGGCATCTGAAGTCAAAATTTTGTCCAAACTCAATCCTCTCAAATACATCTTGGAGCAACCTTTCCTCAGCGGACGAGTGGCCAAATGGCAAGTCTTACTGATGCAGTACGACCTAGAATATGTCTTGCAACAATCAATAAAAGGTCAAGCAATCATAGATCAATTGGCCGACTTCCCTTTGGCAGAAGAAGTGAAAGCCGAAGATGATTTCCCGGATGAACAAATATGCAATATCCAGTCTGGAATTTATTTTTCGATGGTTCCAAGAACATGGCCGGAATAGGCATTGGAATCTTGCTAATCACTCCAGAGAAAGAGATGATTCCATTTTCTCTCAAATTAGATTTTCAATGCACTCACAATATGGCTGAGTATGAAGCCTTGATTCAAGGTCTAAAGATTTTACTAGACTTCAATGTCAAGAGAGTGCATGCTTACGGCGACTCATTACTCGTTGTCAATCAAGTTCGAGCCGAATGGCAAGTGAAAGATCAAAATCTATTTCCTTATCAGAAGATCGTTTCAGCTCTTGCCAGCAAGTTTGAAGAATTTCAGCTCTTCCATGTCAAGAGAGATTTTAATCAAGTAGCCGATAGCCTAGCCAGTTTAGGCTCCATTATGGCATTCAAGAATGGAGAATCTTGTGGCTCCTTCGAAATTGGCAGACTTGACCAACCTGCTTTCCTTCCAATAGAACAAGTTAATCAAGCTGAGCAAACGAAGAAGCCTTGGTATTACAATATCAAAACTTTCATAGAAACCAGAGAATTTCCCCCAGAACTCTCGAAGAAAGAGCAGCGAGCAATTCAGCATATGTCTACCCGATATTTCATTCTGGCCAATGTCCTCTATCGTCGTGGATTCAGTTCAGAGTATTCCAGATGCTTAGACGAAGACGAAGCCAAAGAAGTCGTGCGAGAAGCACACAAAGGCATTTGTGGTGGTCAAGTCGGCTACCAAACCCTTGTCAAGCAGATCGTCAGAGCAGGTTACTATTGGAAGACTATGCAGCAAGACTGCTACCATTTTGTGAAGAAGTGTGTTCAATGTCAGATACATGCACCTTCTATTCATGCTCCGACAACTTATTTACAGTCTATTGTCTCTCCATGGCCAATTTCTATGTGGGCCTTTGATGTCGTAGGTCTCATCACTCCCTCTGCTTCAAATGGCCACAAATACTTCCTTGCCGCAACAGAATGTTTCACCAAGTGGGTAGAAGCTATCACTCTTCGCACAGTAGAAGGCTGACACGTGGTCTCTTTTATTCACAAGAGCATCATTTGCCGTTTCGGCATCCCACATGACATCATGTCAGATAATGACAGCCACTTCAAGAATAAAAAGATGAAGACATTCTGCTCAAAGTTCAAAATCTATCATCATTTTTCCGCTCCCTACAATCCTCAAGGGAATGGTCAGGCAGAAGCTACCAAAAAAATCCTAATTCGTATCTTGGAGCGAACCGTGGAAACAGGTCGTGACTGGCATGAGAAGATCCACGATGCACTATGGGCCTATCGAACCACCATTCACACTCCAATGAATGCTACTCCATCAGAATTGGTCTACGGAACAGAAGTAGTATTGCCTCTGCATGTTCAGAAGCCCGCTTTGAAATTTGCTTCACTGCTATAATTACCCCTTGATCAATACCAACAACAGCGACTGACACAGCTAGACTTGCTCGACGAGAGAAGGCTAAAAGCAGCAGAGCATGCCCAATCCTATCGACAGAGAGTAGCCAGACAGTATGCGAAGTCTGTCATCGAAAGAAGATTCAAAGTCAATGATTTAGTACTTCGATCCACAGCTTATCTCAAGCATCATGCCGGCGAGAAATTGTCGCCAAATTGGGAAGGTCCATATGTCGTCAAAGAAGCATTACCCCGCAACTCATATCGGCTCATCAACACCGATGGGGTAGAATTGCCGGATCCCATTAATGCTCGACACTTGAAAAAGTTCTATACTTGAAACATTTATTCTCCTCTTATAATCCTCCCGTTTTCTTCAAATAATGATTAAACTTTCTTTCCCCAGTTACACTGGGGCATTTTTAAAAATTTTGTTCTGTATGCAGGCAGGATAAACAAAATTCCTCATTTCATGCATTTGTGCATTCATGTGCATCAATTTGCATTCAACTGCATTAATAACAATTCGGTCAGTATTGGGATTTCAACAAACAGTCCCATCACAATTCCTAATGATTCAAAATTGAAAGACAATCACCAATACTGAACCAAAATCCAGTGCTCGAACTAGTATTATTTCAAAATCCAGTGCTCAAACTGGTATTATTTCAAAATCCAGTGCTCGAACTAGCATTATTTTAAAATACAATTTCCATGTTGATCTACTTTTCTTTTGAAAAACCGAGTTCCGACTCGGGTTTTCCTTTAAATCATTTTTTTTTCTTTTCTTTCGAAGATCTGAGTTCCGACTCAGGTTTTCCTTTAAATTACTTTTTCTTTTGAAGAACCAAGTTTCGACTCGGGTTTTCCCTTAAATCATTTTCCTTTGTTGATCCGAGTTCCGACTCGTGATCTCGCTACCTTATTCGAGCTCAGATTCGAGCTCTTCATTTTCTTTTGTTGACCTGGGTTTCGACTTGAGATCTCTTTATTTATTCAAGCTCTGATTCGAGCTCTTCATTTTCCTTTGTCGACCCGAGTTTCGACTCGAGATCTCGCTACCTTATTTGAGCTCTTCATTTTCTTTTGTTGATCTGGGTTCCGACTTAAGATCTCTTTATTTATTCGAGCCCTGACTCGGGCCCTTTATTTTCCTTTGTCGACCCGAGTTCCGACTCGTGATCTTTGTATTTTGTTCGAGCTCTGACTCAAACTCATCATTCTCCTTTGTTAATCCAAGTCATTTTGATCCTTAGGGTCTGTCAATTGCTCAAATTTGATATTTTGCCCACCAATTTTCAATTCAAATCTTCGGATCATTCAATTCTCCAATTTTGACCTCTGGGTCATCCAATTTCCAATTTCAAATTCCGATTCTCAATTCTCAATTCCAAATTCTCAATTTCGACCTTCGGGTCACTCAATTCTCAACTTTGACTTTCGGGTCACATAATTTCGACCTTTTGGTCAACCAATTCTCAATTTCGATCGACAGGTCATCCAATTTCGACCTCCGGGTCATTCAAACAATCAATTTTCCAATTTCCAATTTTGACCTTTTGGTCAATCAATCTCAATATCCAATTTAAATCATTTTCTCTTGCGAGAGACCCTTATAGGGAGAGTTCGAGGGAGCTCGTTCTTTTCGCATGCTATCCAATTTGTTCACTTAGCCCCTTTTTAGGGAGAGTTTGAAGGAACTCGCATCTTTATGAACCGTTAGCAAAACAATTTCCAATTTCACACAAGGAACCCTTTTATAGGGAGAGGCTCGACAGAGACTCGCTTTCCTTGTGACCACCCCAATTTTTCTACTAGGCCATTTTCGTCATGAAAGACCCTCTTTTTAGGGAGAGTGTGATAGACTCGTTCCTTCATGACCCAATTTTCTGACCTCACTATTATCGGCCCCTTTCCATAAGAGAAGCCTAATATTAGGAAGCTTTGACGAAAGCTTAATTTCTCTTCGAAAGTTTGTTTTGCAAACGCCTCCTCTTCAGGGAAGAGAGGAGTATTTCCCATTTCCCATTCAGGTAAGGGCTAAGCCCGAGTCTCTCTTTTTGGAAAAAAAAAGAGGAGAATTTTCGTCATGGATGTGTTAAGCCGGACCTCAAACACTCTCTTTCACCAAGGATTTCAAGAAAATTTTGTCAATTTGTCAATCAATTGTTTGTTGATGTCAGTGTCTTTATTGCACAAATCTCTATCTCAGTTTACCTTTAGCATTACTTCCAAAAGAGTGAAGCTTTTGCGAAAAGAGATTCAAAACTCAAATTCTTTCTATTGGCCAACCAAAAGGATGAAGGATAAATCCTCAATATGGCCCACAAAAGAAAATTCAATGTTATTGCAAAGCCGTAGATGATTGATATTGATCACAGTCAATGGCACACCTTAAAAGATTATTATTGTAAAATGAGGCAGTGGAAATATACTGAGCGCTAGAAAAAGAGAGCATTCATCAAAACCCTGTCTCCTTAAAATCACCTAAGCTGCAATTAAATATCCGCAAATGGGATCCCTCAATTGTCGTCAAGATGAAGACGAATTAAGCGAGTAGACCCCCGGGGCCAAAGAAGATTTGAAACATCTCCAAGATGACGGAGTTTGTGACGGATCCTTCCAAGGAAATTCCAAAGCACTGTCGAGATGAAGACAGATGTGATGAACCTCTCGACAATCCCTAAAAGATATTTAATTTCAGCTATCATCCAAAGTTCTCTAAACCCATGAGCCAACATCGTCCAAGAAGGATCGAAACATCTCCAAGTTGAAGGAGTTTGTGACATACCCTTCCAAAAAGAGAGCAAGAGAGGAAAAAGAAAGAGAGAAAAAGTCAGAACATCTCCAAAATGAAGGAGAATGTAGCCAAAACCCAGGAGAGCCAAAAGAGTGCAGAAAGATTATCATGAGAGAAGCTCCTAGGATATCAAACTGCCAAATCTATCAAGAATCTTCTTTAAATTTGTGATGTTCTATTATCAATATCCTTTCATCAATCGCTTTCATAATAGCAAATTCTCTTTTCTGTTCATATCAAGAAAATTGATGGATTCCTTAAAGAAGGTCAATGGCAAGCAATTTGGATCCCCAATCTTGATTCTACGAAGTGAAACTCGTTTGGAGGTAACGCTTCAGATAGAAAAGGAGGGATAATTTCGCAACAATGTACATCAATTTCAAATACTTTGAATCAACAATAGAATTCTCAGCATTTTGACAATATTTTCTAGCTATCCTGACGTGAAGTGAGAGCTTGATGTCCGTCTTTGATACATCCCAACACCAATTTTAAATCCCTCCTAAGGACTTGATTTCTTCCCTTCTGTGAGAGCGCGAGCTCTCAGATTTGCACACTTCCCTATGTCCCCACTGTCCAACCATAGACAGTCCCATTTCGGTTCGAGGTCCAACCACCAATCATTTTCTCGCAAAAGGCAATTTCAAAAGTTATTTAGTCTCAACAATGAGACGCTCAAGATCAACCCCTTTTCAAGCTTTAGGGACCCCATTTTCCTTCCTTTTGCAAAACCTCTGTCGGATTTATTGTGCAAAATCCGAAGGTTCCATCATGGTCTCTTCTTTTGAGGATTCCATCCATTTTTCGCCCGATCAGGATAAGGGTATAAACCTGAGCCTCATTCAATAAGATATTCTATTTTCCGCCCAATCAGGATAAGGGTACAAACCTGAGCCTCCTCTGATGAGGTATTCCATTTTTCGCCCGATCACGTTAAGGGTACAAACCTGAGTCTCATTTCTATGAGATATTTCATTCCTCAATCAGGTTAAGGGTCAAACCTGAGCTTCATTTCATACGAAGCATTTTCTGTCCCATCCAGTTTAAGGGCAAAAACCTGAACTTCACTCTCATAGAGCAAATCTATTCCTCTTCATTCTCCATTTCATGTCTACCATCTTCCTTGGGCTAATCTCTTCATACCTAGTCAGATCCTTCTAACTGGGGAATTTTTTTTATATATATCCCAAATTTGGAGTGTTTTTCTTTGCCACTAAGCTCGGCCACGAGCCGGCTTAATAGCAAAGAGGGACATCCGTAAACACTCCGAATTTTCACTCACCTTCTTGACATTTCCACCAATCATTACATTTTGGTTCTTCAAAATCAATGAAGGGCAAAATGGTCATTTTCTGAGATTGAACCTGGTAGAAAATCCAAAATTTTATTCCGAAGTCTCAAAATTTCTCCATTTGGACTCAGAAATAGCTTCAAACTGCAAAATTTCCAAATCTTATTCTCAACAAGAAGCTAGAATTCCAATTTTGAATTCAGAGCGACATTTCAGAAAACATGTCTTTGCATAACATCGCATGAGCATTTCATATCATTCCACTACACAACATGTCATTTTGAGATCCAGAACTCCTGATTTTCAAAAATATCAATCCAGATTCGAGTTTTAAATATTTCAAAATTGATTTCAAACTCCTAGGTTTTTAAAATTGTCAAATTCTTCCCATTTTACCCCCAGGGCTCCAAATTACAAAAGTTTTTCTCAAGAAAACGATCTGGATAGTTTTGGACATTGATTTTCAAAATTTCGTCAGTTGAAAAGAGGGGGACACAATTTCAAAATTCATAAGACCTTATTTCAAACTTTTACAAAAAAAGTGAATTTCTCTGCATCTTTCTAAATTTTGCCCTGAAGAACCATTTTCTTCCAAGTTTTGAAATCAAACCAAAATTCACTTCGTGTTTTCTAAACTAGCCTATTATTGTGAAAATTCCAAAATATCTCATTTGGCTTTTATGTCAAATAAGTGACGTGGGACCCGCCTCGAGGTGGTGTCACACTCAAATTCTCAAAAATTTCTCTTATTTTCAAAACAGTGCCCATTTCGAAGTGGCACCGATTTATAAATTTTTTTTATTATTTATTTAACTCAATTTTAATAAAATAGTCAGTGGGCCCACGTAGGTGGCACCCCACTAAGATCTTTGCCAAGAAAAACAATTTATATATATATATATATATATATATATATATATATATATATATATATATATATATATATATATATATATATATATATATATATATATATATATATATATATATATATATATATACTTCAAAAAGTTTTCAAATTTAGTTGAGGTGGCACCACCATAAAAAAAAAGAAAAAAAAAACAAATTCATTTTTTATTTATTATTATCACTTTTCAAACCCAAAATTTTTACTTTACGTAAGATTCAAAATTTCTCAGGAGAAAGGGAGTCGTCCCCTCTCAAAACGGTGAGTTCTCTTTTTCAAAAGATTTCAAAAAATTTTAAAAGTTTGTTTTAAGGGTTATCAAGGTCGGCTAAAGAGGAGGAAAAAGGGGGATTTGAGGGGCGACTATTAAAGAGAGGAGGAGGGTCTAGCAAAGGGGATCATCGGCGATTTCCTTGACATCAGCTCCCCAATCCCCCTTTTATCGTCTTCTTTTGCTGTTACAGGGGAAGAAGGCCCCTAATCTGCAAGCTTTTTAGGAGGGAGACTCAAACTTTCTGCTGATCGGCTGGAATCTCCTTGTGGAGACATCATCTTCCTCCCTTACAAAAGACGAGTCCCCAACGTCTGACATTTAGGAGTTGTCTCATTCATCTCTAGAGGTTCAACTTATCCTGTAGGAAGCGCTCCCTCAATCTCTGCCGAATCCAGGTGAAGACCCATCCCCCCTTTTTTTTTTCATCTACAAAGACCAAGCATTGCATTCATGCTATCGTAAACTGCAGACCCATTGAGTTTAATGATAAAATCTGTGCCTCTGTTTATTTAAATGCATTAGGAACCGATAACACCTCGCAATGGGGTTATCGATTCATTTGAATAACATTGTTTTGAGCAAACTATTATTACTTTTTTTAAGACTTTATCAGTTTTTTTTCTCTCTCTTTTCCACTTTTTAACATCTTAAATATCGGAGGGTAAAGTTTTAATTTCAAGCTCATGGTCTTCATGTTCATGTCCAGTTACCCCGTATTCGATCATATCGTGGCTTGAGAAATCATTTAGAGAAAAAAATCTGTTTTATCGATGTTTTAGTCATTTTCCAAGCAATGAATAGAACTTCATAAGTTACTGATGGCAGCCCGTCCATTTAGTGTCTCTGTCTTTATCTTTTACCTGATTTCAATTTTCCTGCATGTCATTGTTCAATACACGTTTACATGGTTTGTATACTGTATCATGGGTTAAACGATGGTCCAGTAGGACCCATCGTACAGTGAAGGGTGCCATTGACATAGGCGCTACATCTAAATTTGTTGCTAACTCCCATTCTGTTTTTTTTTACATTTCATTCCATGTTGCATCATACATTTGCGCGCTTTAACATCTCACAATCTCGTATGTTTCCCATACCTTCAAGCTCTATACTGCATATTTCATGAGTAGCCAGGCATAAGGGATCTGATCATTTAGTGATCAGTTACTCTTAATATGGATTTGTTGCACTAAATATTAATCTGCAATCTCAAATGCTAATGGGTTACAGTGAAGGTCTGTTGGAATATCACTATTCCATTTGAGTCTAGCGTCCTACCCTATTATATCTCATATTTCTGTAAACTTTTATACCATTGAAATTGCTTTATGTAATTAGCTTAGTTTGCTTTATATCCTAGTTCATATGGTGGCTGTATCCATGTCATAGTATGTTAATAATTCCTCTGCAATATCATTTACCTTGTAATGAGATACCCTGTTGTGCATCCACGTTTTTTCAAATTTTTTTTTTTATCCTACAACCTATCCGCTATCTTGTGTAGCTCTTGTTCTTACAGTATCACACTGATGGCATTCCAGCTATATTCCTTATTTCCCTTTATCAGTATTAGTTCTCCCATCTTACATCATACGTTTTGGAAGGTCGTCTTCTCCATCTGTATCATGGTGCTCAGATATATTGCATATACAGGAACACTCAACTTGCCTTACTTCACAGTCCCCTCTATGGTTGCATTTTTTTTGGTGCTATTCGGATATGGGTATACAAGGGGTGTCATTTCCCATTTTCACAAGCAAATAGTACAGCACAGGCGCCCTATCATCAGATATAGGATATCCGGGAGAATATTCTGTTGGCCACTTTGACAGCAGTTTAATGACAGCAAGGGTCTCAGCAGAACCTTTGGACAAATAGGGTTGCCATTATCTGACTACTGGCTGCATGAAATCAGGATATGATATTGTTTGTTGTGGAGCCTAACCTATTGAAAACAATTGTTTAAGCCAGGATATCTCTTATACTCAGAACACTGGAATTTATAGTCATAATATGACATTTAAATCTTCACTACACAAGCACTTAGGCAAAGCACCGTGTTAGCATTTAGAGGCTAGTCTCTCATGATTTCTTAGTTAGAACATGGTTGTATTACATTAATTCTGTACACCTGTACACCACTTCATTGTCTCTCACTTGTTAATTCCCATTTAAGGACATTGTTGGTATATTACATATCTCATGGTACTTTTTTTTTTTGGTTTTCAATTGAACTAAGGCATCTCCCATATATCATATATCAGTATCATTCTTGTACTTTCATGAATATTTTAGATCATTTACACATGTACAACCACCAAAAGGCTTCTCTTCACCATATGTGTATAAACTATCACCTATATATTATCATTTCCCGCGTAGGTGTTCTCTTGTTGACCAAAGTATTACACTTAGGCATGTTATATATACATTCATCTTTTAGCGTAGATATAGCATTTAGATATTTTCCGTTCATATTCTAGACATTCCAATTCAAGCATTGCCACTGTCTCATGGTCATTATTAGGAGACCTTCAATCTTTCCTTTGTATATTGTATTTTTGTGTCAACTCTCATTTACAGGAAGAATCGGAGGATGCTGACTATTTTGATTTTATATTTCTTTTATTCATTTTGCTCTATGCCAGAGATGTAATAATCAAAATTTGGAATAATATTTACTTTTACTGCTTAGATTAGGATGCATCTCATGTAGTTTGATTCCTGCAATGTCCTGATTCTATGATTCATATATCTCATTTTGTAAAATCACTATGGATGTACACGAATGGCACGTGCACCAACTCTTAGAGAATTGATGAACTCGGTGGAGTACATATTTACGGCCCTAGTCAGAATATGGGCGAGACCCAGATCCATCATCTTTCTACTAGTCACACTGAGCCTACACTCTTAGGCTATCTTAAAAATGCACATCATATTTCCAATTTTGCAAAACATTGTGAATTAAATCAAATAAACTCTGAACATATTCATGACCACAGTCAGAATATGTGAAGGATTTATTTTGACTTAATACACATTTTTCCAACAAAATCTCTTAAAAAAAATCTTTTCAAAGTGCGTTCATACATCCAAATCATCTGCATCATGGCATCATCTGCTTTTCTCATGATTTTCTCAAGAAAACTTCCATTCCATGGAAATCAGTTTCTCAAGAAATTTCAAAAATTTTCAAAATCGGATTTTCCAAGTCAAGTTTTCCAGTGATTTTCTCTGGAAAATGTTGTTTTCTTAAGATTCTTTTTAAAGGGAGTTTCTCATCTTTCTCAAGAATCAAAATCAATTTCCAAGTGTTCCAAGGTTAAGATTCTCAGGATTTCAGTTTCCCGAGTTTCAATTTTCCTTCCTCAAAAGGGGCTTCCAATGAATTTCAATCATTTCCCAAAGAAAGTTTTCAAAAGTTGGAGTTTTCTCTGACAAGTATTTTCCCTTCAAATGTTTACCCTTTTCTCAAGAATTCTTTCCATTTTCACAGGATTTTCATGCATTCATGATTTTGCCAAAATCTTTATAAGTTTTCCTGAGATTTCAAATCCTCTTATCAGAATTTCTTGAGAAATCGATTTTCATCTTTTTCCTGAGAAATGCTTTTCAACTCCAAATGTTTCTAAGCATACATCATGTTTTTCCAACTTATATTTTACAAAATCTCATAGCAC
Organism: Nuphar pumila; assembly: GCF_984573655.1. Classification (NCBI taxonomy): domain Eukaryota; kingdom Viridiplantae; phylum Streptophyta; class Magnoliopsida; order Nymphaeales; family Nymphaeaceae; genus Nuphar; species Nuphar pumila. The sequence goes on along the minus strand of NC_143251.1, from coordinate 82,238,717 downwards.
ATGCCTGAATTCTCTGTGCATTTAGGATAGAACACAATTTCGATGATTTCACTAAGTCAATCACAATTTTGGTCCTTGGTTCGATTACCCCTGTTAAAGGCGGCAGGAACGGTCGAACCTCGTACCGACAGGTCGAGCCCCATCCCATGGATTTTCCCACGATTTTCAAAATGGAGGCGAGTATTTCAAAACAATTTCCAAAATTCGGTCAAGTTTGAATCGTGAAAACATTTTCATCTCTCTTCCGCAAGGAAGGGAAGACAAAAAAAATTTTTGCGACGATAACAATGATTGAAGAGAAAATGGATGGTCTGAAGAGGCTTGGAGGCTTCCTTTTAGAGGGGAGCTGGAATGCTCGAGAAGGGAAAGTGGTTGAAGATGGAAGGTGGAGAGGAGAAGGGTCTGTTGAAGATCGAAGGTGGTGAACGAGAGAGGGAATGCGCGGGAGGGAGCCGTTGCAAATTTTCCCTTTTTTCAAAAAAGGAGGTCCCTTTAAAGAAATTTTTTTTATAAAATGGTTTTTCAAATGAGGTTTTTAGCAAAACTAAATTTAAAAAGCTTAAAACCATTCGTTTTCCGCATAGTTTTTTTTTTCTGATTTTTTTGGTTTTTTTTGTGTTGTTTTTCTGTATTTTTGTATTTTTAGAATAAAATCCTAAGATTTACGAGGAAATAAAGATTTAAAACTATTTTTTTTTATTTTTAAGAAATATTTACAAAGAGGGGTTTTCTGAGAATTTCAAAGCTATTCTTTTTGAAATTTTTTTCAGAAAGCGAATTTGGATCCGGAATTTGAGGTGATATTCGAGGTTTAAAACCTCAAATCGAGAAAATATAAAATAGTGGATCCAAATGGATGCCAGATGAGTTGTTTGAGCCATTCAAAAAATATTTTTGACATTTTATAATTTCAATTTGTAAGTTAAGTAACGAGGCTCAGATTTGGATTTTAAACACTGGGTTCGGATCCAAAATCGAGTTTGAATATATCAACAAGGAATTCAATCCAGAAAATCTAAAGAATAATTGAAATTTAGCTTTGATTTTCTCAGAAGATGGGGCCAGGGGCAAAAAAGGACATTTTTATAAAACGTTAAAAATTTTGGGGTGTTCACAGATGCCCCTCTTTGCTACTAAGCCGATTGAAAGCCGAGCTTAGTGGCACAGAAAACACTCCAAATTTTAAAAATGCCCCAGTCAGCAGATTTGAACTGGGTGTGGAAGAATTATTTTGAAAATATGACTTTTCAGTCTTAACACCTTATCCTGAATGGTTTTGGGGAGACGAAATCCTCAAAGATGATGTGATTGAGTGGGAGATGAGGAAATCGTGATGGGACTTTGGGTGAAAATCCTGAAGATGGTGGAAAATAAGGATTTTGATCAGGTCTCATGGGTGAGACGAGATCAGCTTTTTGGAATGACTCAGGTTTAGCCCTTAACCTGGATGGGACGAAGATATATCAAGATGAATTGAAAGGAATACATGAAGACCTTGATGGGTCATTTTTGGGAAAACGCCTCGTGAGATGAAGCAATTATGATCCTTTCTTAGATGGATATACAAAGTATGGATTCCTCGACGGGAAGAACCATGATGGGATTGGAAGAAAACACCTCGTCAAAACAAGGAACCTCGTCGGAACGAGACTCAAGTTTAACCCAAACCTGAAAAAGGAAGATACCTCGAGGGGCGAGGTTCAGGCTTAACCCTTAACCTGAAGGGGACGACCAAATGGAATCCTCGGACGAAGAAACCATGATGGGACCTTCGGAGTTTGGATAAACAAATCCGAAAGGAGGAAGATGGGATTCCCTAAAGCTTGGAAAAAGGGATGATTTTGGGTGTCTCATTGCTGAGACTGAAATAACCTTTGAAATCAATGAACTCTCACAAAAAATCCAGGTTTTGACCCTTAACCTGAGTGGGAACAACCATACGGAATTCTTAAATGAGAAAACCGTGATGAGACAGAAAGAAATACTTCTCCTGAAGGCGGCGACTCTTTTGAAAATATAAACAACGCTAGGTTGCATCAAAATGAATATTGAATACTTATTTCATTCTTAAAATAGCTAGAAAATTTTGCCAATAAGATAGAATTGTAGTTGACTCAAATGCTTGAAAATGTGCACGTATATGCAAAAGATATTCCCTCTTTTACCTAGAGTATTTCCTCCATCGAGGTTAACTCCTCGATTTTAAGAGTCAAATTCAAAATTTTAGCGCTAATGATTTCCTTCAAGGAAGCTATCCATTTCCTTGATATAAGAAGAGAAGAAATATTCTTAATTTCATAAAAGCAAGTAGTGAAGAGATATTGATAAAAGAATTTTGCATAAGAAAATATGACTTCTGGCAACTTTGGTAGTTTGATATCTAGGTGTTTTCCCATGATTATCCTTTTGCACTCTTTTTGAGTCATTGAACTTTCTCGGGTTTTTACATCATCCTTCATCTGGATGTGTCCTGACTTTTCTCTGTTTTTTTGGGGAAGGGTACGTCACAAACTCCTTCATCTTGGAGATGTTCTGATCCTTCTTTTGTCTCAGAAATTCTATTGATGACATTGGCTCAAAAAGGTTTTTAGATGATAGCAGAAATCAAATATCTTTTAGGGTTTGTCGGTAGGTTCATCACACTCGCCTTCATCTCGATGGTGATCTGAACTTTCCCTGGAAGGATCAGTCACAAACTCCTTCATCTCGGAGATGATTCAAATCTTCTTTGGCTCCGGGGGTCTAGCTCGCATATTCGTCTTCATTTTGATGACAATTGAGAGATCCGTTTTGCACATATTTCATTGCAACTTTAAATGAATGAGAAGACATGGATTGGGTGAACTCTTTTTATAGCTCAAGATATTTCCACTGCCTGATTGCCAGATAGCCGTCTTTAAACATGCGCCATTGCTATGATCAATATCAAGTCGCTTTTGGCTTTTCAACATCATTGAAGATTTCTTTCGCTGATCATATCGAGGACATTTCTTACATCTTTTTGGTTGATCAACAGGAAAAGATTTGAATTTTATCCCTTTTTTGCAAAAAGTTTCACCTTTTTTGGGAAGAATACTAGAAGTAATCAGAGGTAATTCTTTTGTTTAGTAAGAATATTGGAATCAACAACTGTTTTTAGCAAATTGGCATAATGTTCTAGAAACCTTTTGTGAGATAATCACTCAATATAAATTTTGATGACACCTTTAGCTGTAATTTAGGGAAATGTTATAAAAATCAGACCATGGATAACTTGATTGATGAGAGATATTAGATTTTGGAAATCCCGAACGGTTATGAGAAACTGGATTTGAAAATCCCGACCAGTGAAAATACTGGATTTTGAAAATCCCGACCAGTTATGAAAAACTGGATTTTGAAAAGCCCGACTAGTGAAAAATACTGGATTTTAAATCCCGACCAGTAATGAAAAACTGGATTTTGAAAATCCTGACCAGTGAAAAATACTGGATTTGAAAATCCCGACCAGTGAAAATACTGGATTTTGAAAATCTCGACCAGTTATGAAAAATTGGATTTTGAAAATCCCCACCATTGAAAAATATTGGATTTTAAATCCCGACCAGTTATGAAAAACTGGATTTTGAAAATCTCGACCAGTGAAAAATACTGGATTTTAAATCCCGACCAGTTATGAAAACTGGATTTTGAAAATCTCGACCAGTGAAAAATACTGGATTTTAAATCCCGACCAGTTATGAAAACTGGATTTTAAGAATCTCAACCAATGAAAAATACTATATTTTAAATCCCGACCAGTTATGAAAAACTAGATTTTGAAAATCCCGACCAGTAAAAAATATTGGATTTTAAATCCCGACCAGTTATGAAAAACTGGATTTTGAAAATCCCAACTAGTGGAAACACTAGATTTCAAATCCCGACCAGTTATAAAAAAAAACTGGATTTTGAAAATTCCGATCAGTAGAAACACTGGATTTCAAATCCCGACCAGTTATGAAAAACTGGATTTTGAAAATCCCGACCAATGAAAAATACTGGATTTTAAATCCCAACCAGTTATGAAAACTGGATTTTGAAAATCTCGACCAGTGAAAAATACTGGATTTTAAATCTCGACCAGTTATGAAAAACTGGATTTTGAAAATCCCATCCAGTGAAAAATACTGGATTTTAAATCCCGACCAGTTATGAAAAACTGGTTTTTGAAAATCCTGACCAGTGGAAACACTGGATTTCAAATCCCGACCAGTTATAAAAAAAAAGGATTTTGAAAATCCTGACTAGTGGGAACACTGGATTTCAAATCCTGACCAATTATGAAAAACTGGATTTTTAAAATCCCGACCAGCGGAAACACTGGATTTTAAATCCCGACCAGTTATGAAAAACTGGATTTTAAAAATCCCGACCAGTGGAAACACTGGATTTCAAATCCCGACCAGTTATGAAAAACTAAATTTTGATTTGAAAAGGTTTTGAAGGTTTGAAAATTATTGAAATTGAGAGATTATAACCCGAGGGTTGAGAAAATGATGAGATTTTGAAGATATTGCACCCAGAGGTTGGGAAACTAATGGAATTGAAAGATAAAAGATTGGAAGGTTTGTGAATGATAGAATTGAGAAATTGCACCCTGAAGGTTTGATTTGTGGAACATATTGATTTGGGAGTTTAACTAGCATGAGCTGAGACTTTTGAAATACATGTTCAATGAGAGCTGGATCCTTTGGAATACATGACCAGCGAAAAGCTGAATCCTTTTAAAATACACGACCAATGAGTGTTGGATCTTTTGGAAATACACGACCAACGAGTGTTGGATCCTTTTGGAAATACATGACCAGCGAGATGCTGGATCTTTTGGAAATACATGACCAGCGAGATGCTGGATCCTTTGGGAATACATGACCAACGAGCTGTTGTGTCTTGTGGAAATACATGACCAGCGAGATGTTGAATCCTTTGAAAATACATGACCGGCGAAATGCTGGATCCTTTGGAAATACATGACCAACGAGCTGCTAGATCTTTGGGAAATACATGACCAACGAGTGTTGGATCTTTTGGAAATACATGACCAACGAGATGTTGGATCCTTTAAGAATACATTACCAACGAGTGTTGGATCTTTTGGAAATACATGACCAACGAGATGCTTGATCCTTTGGGAATACATGACCAGCGAGATGTTGGATCCTTTGGAAATACATGACCAACGAGCTGCTGAATCTTTTTGGAAATACATGACCAACGAGATGTTGGATCCTTTGAGAATACATGACCAACGAGTGTTGGATTTTTTGGAAATACATGACCAACGCGATGCTAGATCCTTTAGGAATACATGACCAGCGAGATGCTGGATCCTTTGGAAATACATGACCAACGAGCTGCTGGATCTTTTTGGAAATACATAACCAACGAGTGTTGGATCTTTTGGAAATACATGACCAACAAGATGCTGGATCCTTTGGGAATACATGACCAACGAGTGTTGGATCTTTTTGGAATACATCAAATTTTGGGAGTTTTAAGTCAGAACTTGAATTTTGTAGAATGAAAGACTTTGATTTAGAAGATTGAATTTAGAGAGCTACCAGTGCGAGGACCAGATTTTGAAAAAAATGAGCTCAATATATGATTGAAAAAGTTTGAGAAATAACTAGTGCGAAGACTGGGTTTTTAAAGATGAGCTCAATTTTTCAAGAATTTAGAAAGCAAAGATTCTTTGGTAGAAATTTTGAATTCAATGGACCATCACATTTTAACTGCACATGGTCTGCTTTCAGGATTTATCCCCTTATCCTGAACGGGTAAGGAAAAAGATACCTCGTTAGCAGGAGGCATCAGGTTTATCCCTTATCCTGAAAGGCTAGTTTTTAAAGATAAAGATGGATAAAAAAAATTAATAATAAAATTGACGAAGAATTGTTAAAACTTACCAGAAACTGGCAATAGTTTGATGAAAATTTGATTAAATTGAGAAATGAAACAAATGAATGAAATTAATACAGATCACAAGATCAAATTAAAAAATTGGTAGAGTTTTGAGAAAAAAAGTTTTTTTTGGTCTAATTCTGCCTGCATATGATGAAAGGAAGACAATTGTAGATCAAAAATAAAAATGCCCCAGTATTATGGAGAAGAACATGAGAATTGATGGAAGATCATTATTTCATTGAAATGACTCTTTGGATAGTACAAAAGGCTGAAATGAACATTTTAAGTATAAAACTTCTTCAGATGCAGAGCATTGACAGGATCTGGCATTTCCACCCCATCTGCATTGATCAGTCGATATGAATTGTGAGGCAATGCTTCCTTAACCATATAAGGGCCTTCCCAATTGGGTGACCACTTGCTCCATAGTCGATGTTTGATATGAGCTATCGATCTGAGCACTAAATCGTTAACTCGAAATTTTCTCTCAATAACGGACTTGGCATAGTGTCGAGCTACCCTCTATCGATAAGCTTGAGCATGCTTTGCTGCCTTGAGTCTCTTTTCGTCTAGTACATCCAGCTGCACCAATCTCTATTGCTGATACTGATCAAGTGACAATTCTATAAGGGAAGCAAATTTGAGAGCGGGCTTCTGGACATGGAGAGGTAACACCACTTCAGTTCCGTAAACAAGTTTTGAAGGAGTGGCATTGGTTGGAGTCTGAATGGTGGTTCGGTATGCCGAAAGTGCATAATGGATTTTCTCATGCCAGTCTCGGCCTGTTCTCACAGTCCTTTCCAAAATGCGGATCAGAATCTTATTGGTAGCCTCTGCTTGGCCGTTCCCTTGAGGATAGTAGGGAGCTGAGAAATGGTGGCAAATTTTTTAGAGCAGAAGGTTTTCATCTTCTCATTTTTTAAATGGCTTCCATTGTCTGACACAATGTCATGTGGTATGACAAAGCGGCAAAGGATGTTCTTGTGAATGAAAGAAATCACATGATGGCCTTCTACTGTGCGTAGAGTAATGACTTCAACCCATTTTGTGAAGTATTCTGTCACAGCCAGAAAGTATTTGTGGTCGTTGGAAGCAGAAAGGGTAATTGGGCCTACGACGTCGAAAGCCCACATAGAAAATGGCCAAGGAGAAACAACTTATTGTAGATATGTGGTCGGCGCATGAATGGAAGGTGCATGAATTTGGCACTTGACGCACTTCTTCACAAATCTATGACAGTCCTGTTGTATGGTATTCCAGTAGTACCCTGCTCGGACGATCTGCTTGATGAGAGTTTGGTAGCCAACATGGCCACCACAAATCCCTTCATGTGCCTCTTGGATAATTTCCATAGCTTTTTCTTTGTCTAAGCATCTTGCATACTCAGAACTGAACCCACGGTGGTAGAGGACATTGGCAAGAATGAAATAACGGGTAGACATACGCTGAATTGCACACTGCTCACTTTTAGGCATTTCTGGTGGAAATTCACCAGTCTCAATGAAATTTTTGATATTTTGATACCAAGGCTTCTCCTTCTGATTGACCTGGTTTACTTGCATGGTTGAAATGAAAGCAGGTTGCTCAAGTCTGCCAACTTCGAAAGAACGACATGATTCGCTGCCTTTGAATGATAAAATGGAGCCCAAGCTGGCTAAGTCGTCGGCTATCTGATTGTGCTCTCTTCTGATGTGATTGAGCTGAAATTCTTCGAAGCTGTTTACAAGGGCTATGACGATCTTTTGATACAGGATCAATTTTGAATCTTTTACCTGTCATTCAGTGTTAACTTGATTGATAACAAGTAATGAATCGCCAAAGGCATGCACTCTCTTAACATTGAAACTTTGCAGAATTTTGAGGCCTTATATTAGAGCTTCATACTCGGCCATATTATGAGTGCATTGGAAACCAAGCTTGAGAGAATAAGGGATCATTTCTTTTTCTGGAGTGATTAAAGGACTCCAATCCCTATGCCAGACATATTTTTAGATCCATCGAAGAATAGATTCCAAACAAGGGGTTGTTGGATATTGCAGATGTGCTCATCAGGAAAATCATCCTCTGCTTTAATTTCTTCTGTCAAAGGAAAATCTGTCAACTGATCTGCGATTGCTTGGCCTTTAATTGACTTTTGAGAAACATACTCTAAGTCATATTGCATTAGAAGGACTTGTCACTTCGCAATTCGTCCGGTGAGAAATGGTTGCTCAAGAATGTATCTGAGAGGATTAAGCTTTGATAGAAAATTTGATTTCAGAAGCCAACAAGTAATGTCTTAATTTCTGGCACATCCAAACCAGAGCTAGACAAGTTTTCTCCATTTGAGAATACTTCTTTTCATAATCAATGAAAGTTTTGCTTACATAGTAGATGGCATGCTCTATCAGGCTGCCTTCTTCATACTGTGCGAGGAATCTACCACAGGCATTCTGATTGACGGAAATATATAGTAAGAGAGGCTTCCCCAACTTTAACGGCTTTAAAACTAATGGATTAAGGGGATACTGCTTGATGCGCTCAAACGAGAGTTGGCATTCTGATCCCCATTCAAATTTTACACCTTTTCTTAGCAAATGATTGAAAGGTTCACATCTCATAGCCAAATTCGAGATGAATCTGTGAATAGACTAAATACGCCCTTGAAGGCTTCGCAGTTCCCTGAGATTAGTTGGAGGTGGCATGTCAATAATTGCTTTTGCTTTAGCCGGATCCACCTCTATTCCTTTCTTGCTGATAATGAAACCGAGCAATTTGCCAGACTCTACTCCAAAAACACATTTCTGAGGATTAAGCCTCAACTTATACAGAATGGGCCTTTCAAAAACTTGACCAAGAGCATCAAGGTGATCCTCTTCTTCTTTAGATTTGACTAGAATGTCATCTACATATGCATCCATATTCTTATGCATTTGATCATGGAAAATAACAGCCATTGCCCTTTGATAAGTTGCCCCGACATTTTTGAGCCCGAACGGCATGACTGTATAGCAGAAGGTTCCCCATGGTGTAGTAAACGAAGTCTTTGACTGATCACGAACGGACAACTTGATCTGATTATAGCCTGAGTATCCATCCATAAAGGAAAACATGGCATGCCCTGCCGTGCTATCGATCAGAAGATCAATATTGGGAAGTGGATAATCATCTTTCGGGGTAGCCTTGTTGAGATCCCGGAAATCAATGCAAATCCAAACTTTTCCATTCTTTTTAGGAACTGCCACAATATTTGCCAACCAATCTAAATAATCTATGGCTCGGATGAAGCCTGCTCTCAACAAATCTTCAAGTCCTTCCTTGACTTGCTGCTCAACTCGAGGGTCTAATTTCCTCAGTTTCTGCTTGATTGGTCTGGAATCTGGTTTCAATTTGAGTCGATGCTCAACCAGCTTGGGATCTAATCCTGGCATATCTTCATAAGTTCAGGCAAATACTTCTTGATGCTGCTTAAGGAATTAAATGAGTCTTGCTTTCTCTTCTGCTTTTAGACCCGAACCGATTTTGAGAATTTTCGGATCATCTTCTGAACCAATGTTGATGTCCTCAGTTGGATCTTGAACCAAAGATGAGGGTTCATCCTGCTTCTGAATGTGAGCAAATTCTGGCAATTCCTGGATAGTTGAATCAAACTCTGCTAGCTCTTCAGTCTGCTCTGCTGTCTGACTGACCTTTGCTCTGACTTTTATCTTAGGAATCCTTGCCAATTTTGAATATTTGGGATTGATAATGAATTTCTTCATTGAGTCAGGAGTTATGATCCTGAAAATGCCAAGAAAGGTTTTTAAGGAAAAGTATAAGCCAACAACAAGCTTTTTTGTATAAAGCAAAGGCTAATGGCACAAACAAAATATAAGCAAGAAGAATAGATGCTTAAATGTGAAGGAAAGATTAAGTTTTTTCATTGATTGAGAATAAAATATTTACAAAATTGAACAAAAAGGATTGGGACAGTGTTGTCCCTACAAGATTTAACGAAAAGATAAGAAAAGCAGGAAAACTAAGGCATCATCTTCATTCGTTTCCTCTGACAAAAACTGTTTTTTTACTAGAATCTTGGTCGGCGAACCCCAACCCTGAACTGTCTGCATGCTGAACGGGAATGATAGGCTCCACTATGCCGTCCTCATTTTTCCCCATGCCTCGAAATGGCTGGTATCCATGTTTTATCAGCAGATCGAATCCCTTTCTGGTTTTGGAAAATTGAGGAAATAAGAGATGATCTTTGAAGGAGGTGTAGTTGATGCGTCCTCCCAACTTGAAGAAACAGGGTCCCTGCCATTGGACCGTGGCTGCAATATTTTCTTCTTCCATGACATCTTTCAGCTTCAGCATTTCTAAGCTTTCGCTGAGGTTGATTTCATCAGCTTCTCGAATGCTTTTTATTTCCTTTCTTAAAATAGTTTTCATATGAATCTACCATCATTTTCCAAAGATAATTTTAAAAGCTTGAGTTTTCCTTGACAAATAGTTTCTCTTTAAAGTGTTTGTCTTTTCTCAAAAATTCACACTATTTTCTAAGGATTCTCATCCCTTCATGATTTCTCCAAAATCTTCAGAAACTTTCTTCAAGTTTTCAAATCCTTTTATTAGGGTTTCCTCTAGAAATCGATTTCCATCTTTTGCCTTAGAAACATTTTTCAACTCCAAAATATTTTCTAAGCATACATCAAGTTTTCCAAACCTGCATTTTACAAAGTTCCATAGCACATGCCTGAATTCTCTGTGCATTTAGAATAGAATACATTTTTTTTTATTTAACTAAGTCAAGCACACATTTGGTCATTGGTTCGATTACCTCTAGTAAATGCGCTAGGAACAGTCGAACCTCGTATCGACAGGTCGAGTCCCATTCTTCGGAATTCTCCCGCTATTTTCAAAACGGAGACGAGTATTTCAAAACAATTTTCAAACTCTGGTCAAGTTTGACTCGCAGGATCGTTTCTTCTCTCTCACAGGGAAGGAAAAAATTTTGCGACGATAATAGGTTTGGTGACTGTGATGGGACCTGTCCTTGTCTGATCAAAAGTGTGCTTGACTTAGTTCAATTATCAAAATTGTGTTCTCAAAATGTCAGCTCTTTTACTTTCTGATATCATGCAAACTTAGGAGCCTAGATTTTGACCTAGCTGACATTGATTGCATATAGCTTAAGCATGGTTTGGTAAGACTATATTGAGGAGATATTTTCATGCTCACATAAACTTAGGTCTAAACACAACTCTCCTCAATTTAGGATCTGAATGCAAACAATGTATGCTTCTTCAAAAAGTTTTCAAAAGTCTATCTTTGTAGGACATAGAGCCTTCTATTTCTTGCATGTGATCATTTTTCAAACCCCCTTACCTATCTTTACCCGATCTTCATGTTGTTGGGCACTTTTCCAGAACCCTAGTTCGGGACAGAGCCTCACAACTGGACCACCTATTTGGGTTGACACCCCTCTACCACGTACTAAGGGCCACAGTTCCTCATATTTCCCATGTTTTTTTCCAAAATATTAGACCATTTTCCAATTATCCTTATTTTTTTTTCATTTTCATAAAATATTTCTCTTATTTTCTCTAAACTCTGGACGATTTTACCAAACCATCTAATTTCTCTCAAAACCTCAGGTGATTTTCCATTCTTTTGTTCTACTGGATCTCAATTTTTTCACCTCATTTTTATCCTGCCTGCAACTTTTAAAATTCCTGTATTTTTCCTAAGCCTGATTCTGAATTTGTTTCTGTTTTTCAGTTCGATGGCATCTAGTCAAATCGATCCTATTTTTTTCTGAATGTCACATCTCTTATGAGGTGCGACAAGGTCATCCTAAACATCGAGCACTTAGCACTAGAACTTTAATTCCCTGATGGTATTATTCATGGATCAAAAGCTTTTCTCGCATCTTCCTAGACCATTTGAGCGAGTGTGGATTAGAACTGGCGTCAACAGTCGAAAAGCAGACAGTAAATGGCAACCTGATCCATGCAATGGCGGAGCGATGGAATCCACATATATGCATTTTTTTGTTCCCATGGGGAGAGATGACCCTTTTAATTGATGAATTTTCAGAGATTATGGGATTACTAGAATCAGCTGGTCAACCAGAAGATTCGTTGGAGCATTAATTTTTTATTAATGTCAAAGGTTTGGACCCTCGAGATGCCTTAGCTCATATAACAGGCCGCCGATCTTGGCCCCTGATCCAGATGGATGGAAATGAATACGTCAATCTGCTTGAGTTGTACCGTTAGTACGGGACATTCATCAAAGTCAGCTCACTATCAAGAACAACCAGAGAAAGAATTCAAAACGCAATGGTTCTATGTACCGTAGGATTGACCCTCTTCCCAGACGGACAAAACTACATGGATATCAGAATAATCCAGCTCATGAGAAGATGGGGAAGTCGATAGACCAACCGTCTCTCCATAGCCATGGCAGTGCTCACCTTCCTGTACAGAGGGTTGACCCGTTTCACACTCGGAGAGTGTGAACACCCCAAATTTTTTAAAATGTTGTAAATATTCCCTTTTTGCCCCTGATTCCATTTTCTGAGTAATTGAGTCAGTTTTAAATCTAAATTCCAGTTTATTTCTCAGGTTTTACTGAAACTAAATCCATTTTATATATCTGACTCGATTTCGGATCTAGTGTTAAAATCCAAATCTGAGCTTCGTTGTCCAATTTTTTAAATCAAATTCTCAAAATTACCAAAATAACCTTTTAAAATGCTCAAACAATTCATCCGGTATCCGTTTGGATCCATCGTGTTATATTCCTCGATTCGAGGTTTAAAACTCGAATATTTTCTCAAAACTTGGGTCCAAACTCACTTTCTGAAGAAATTTCTCCAAAATAGCCTTGAATTCTCAGAAAAACCCTCTTTTGTAAATATTTCTCAAAAATACAAAAAAATAGTTTTAAAATCTTTATTTTCTCGTAAATCTTAGGGTTTTATTCCAAAATATCCAAAAAAAATATAGAAAATGAAGAAAAGAACAATATATATATATATATATATATATATAGAGAGAGAGAGAGAGAGAGAAAAGAAAAAATAGTTTTGAAAAACCTCCTTTTTGAAAGTGTCCTTTTTCTAAAAACTCCTTTTTGAAAATCAAGTTTTTGTGAAAACACCCTTTTTGTAAAATTTGTTAGGGAGCCCCCTCTTCGTAAAAAACTGAAAATAAAAGAGCCCCCTCCGTAAATCTATTTTTTTAGGGTTTCTTCGAAAACCCTTTGTAAGAAAGAGGGTTACGGCACCTCTTCTCGAACCTCTCTTTCGAAAACCCTCTTCCAGAAGGATCCTCTCCATCGTCGTCCGATCGCCATACCTCTCACTCCTCCATCCATCTGCAACCAAACCCTCCTTCTCTTCCTTTAAGAGAAGCCCGCAGGGGACTTCATCCGCACCGCTTTCCACCTCCCCATGCTCGAGACTTCCCTTCTTCTCCTTCACGGACCCTGTCTTCACCTATCCATTTCACACTCCTTCGTCTTCTTCTTCTTTCTCTTTTCCCCTTTATTTTTTTTTCTTTTTCTAGTTTTCTAATTATGAAATCTCATCTCATACGCAGCGTTTCAAAGATGTCTTTCCTTCGTTTTGAGTTCTGAAGAAAAACCTACAGCCGAGCACTCTTTCCCCCCAATCTTCCTCTCTGAATCAGCCAAAGAAAGGGGATCATCCAGCCACAGCCCCGATAGCCAACGATTCATAGTAGTTCGACAAACTTCCATTGACGGACGTTCTATTTCCCTCGAAATCATTGAAGGAGTTGGGTTACGGGAGTCCTTTTGTTTTAACTGAACTGCTGAAGAAGGATCTCTTTCTGCAAGGTGCCTCCTCTGCAGTCGCTTGAGAGAGACTCCAATCCCCCTGTCGAGCCAATGTAAGAGCTTTTCCCTGTCTTCTTTATTTTTCTGATGCAGCCACAGTGGGATCGACCTGCATATAGCAGAATCGACCCACCCATTGCAATAGTAATAGGAATCTTTAGGTTCCGATATCTTCCTTCTTTTATAAATCAAGAATTTGTTTTTCTCGGATTTGTCTAATCTTCGGTCCTTATCATTCTTTGGATTGTTTTCCGTACCCTATTTCTTTTTTTTATCATTTTTTCCCATTTACTCTTGACGCTCATATCAGATGGATAGTTCTATCTTTGATCCCCAATTTCAACAGGATTCGATCATTCACTTTTCTAAATGAAATGTTAATCGCATTTCAGTTTTGGGTATCTGACGGTTCAGAAACCCTAAGATTACCTTCCAAGTTTGGCTTATTGTTTCAACTGATTAAAGAATTTCTGATTTGTGTATTAATTTCCCTCAGTTTTCTGACTTTTGACTTACGTTTTGATATACCTTGTAGCATTCTGTTTCCTATTTCATTTGTTGTAATTTTGATTATCTGTTTACATCCTGATCTTCATGTTTTTGCATTGATCCTTTGTTATTATTAATTTTCATCTGTATATTATCACCATTGCATCTGTTGTGAGTACCATCAATTGAGGCAGTAGGTTGCTGAGTCGAAGATGAATCGCAATGCTCAGATTTCATCATTTATCATCTCGCTTAGCCTAAAATTAATTCACAAAGATCGATTCATTGCGAATCGATTTGCTGTGGAGAATATCTTGTCAAGCTGGTGTGTTGTAGCAGAACAAAGTGAGGAATCAATCTTCTAATAAGAATCTCGATGTCGGAATCCCACCAAAATTTTTCTCCAAAAGTCTCTGATGCATCTTCCGGAAAGCAAGATTGTTACATTATACAGTATTACCCCTTCAACATCTTGTAAGCTTGGTTCTTAATCTTGTTAGTCGTGCCTTCGAGTTTTGGGTTGATGCTTTTGCAAAGAAGCTTGGTTTTGGTTTCCCCCACTGTGAGCAGGGCCAGTGAAACTGTAGGAGAAAAATTTGTCATGCTATGAACACAGATATCGTGGTATTCTGCCTACCATTATTCTCATCCTCCTCTGGTAGAGAGGTTAGCAGCTTTGGATGCCCCCTGGATACGAAAGCAGATCAATACACCCAATTTTTAGTGTCTAAACAGTGAGCAAGACAGAATATCTTACAGAATTTGAGCTCCCGTGGTCGCCTCTTGTGTATGCTTACCATGCAGGTGTCAGGCGTTGGATAAGTAATTCCATTGTATCGAATTTACGATTGTTCCACAGAGCCTGGTGTCATTGAAGCAATGGTCGCAACGGTGGATTTTATGGACTATACATCCAAGTGGGTTATGAAGGGTCAGGGAATGAATACTAAGAAGGGCTACCCTTGTTAAGACATGCAAGCAACCTGCTATTAGGCTATTGTAAAACGACCTGTTGGTGTATGTGAAAGCAGAGCAACATTGATTTAAGAAGCAGGAAAGAGGTCGTACACATTTGTTGTGTAATCACTCCCTTTTGAAGCTCTACTAGCTTTCAGCAGGTATGTTTTCTTAAATGCTTTTCTTATTGATGATTTCCCGGGTTGACAGAGTAACACATATCTTGCTTTCATTTGTATGTTAGTTAGCATCCTTTGATTTCTGATAAGCGCTATTCTATTTTTTTATGTTTCTTGAAACAGATTTACTCTGTTTATAAATGGATTTCAGTAGATCCTGATGTCCGTATAGCACCTTACTTTCATTCTGGCAGTCCATAGCTGGCGACATTTTCGTGCTCGTTTTGAAGTTTCAGCTCATACTTTATGTTGTCAATACCTTTTCTTTTTAGCATCAATACCTTCATTGTGGTACTCATTCGTGTAGACTATTTAGTAGCTGTGTAAATGTTATTTGCTAAGCATGTGCCCTGAGATGCAGACATGAAACTCAGGACAAAGTTTTGTTATAGAAGCAAGATATCTGCTTTCTGAAGTAATATTTGAAATTGGCATAGCTTTCTTAGTGAAAAGAGCCTTTAAAGTATTGCTGGTTGACAAATTTGTCTTCTACCATTCGAATGAAGCTGAAGAGGCCATTTGCGTATCATGCATTTTCTTCCCTTTCTCATATATAGGATATATATCATATACATGTTCTAACAAGCCTTTCTCATATATGTATTATAATAGGTACTTCCTCGTTAACACAATATATCATATACACATTCTATCATACATACACCTCTTGCCACCACCCTGTCTCATTCATTACATTCAGCCCCTTTGCATTTCCTTCAACTTCCACCAACAACATCCTGTACATCACTCACAATTCTGCATACCTTACCATTCCATGTGCACACCATAGCAGCATACACCCATCTCATTGCATGTCTTCACAACACTTATTATGTTCCATATTTATACTTATGGCATATAGATTTTCTGGTCAAATACCTGTTATGCTTATGTATTATCTGTATGCTATCACTCACAATGGCACTTCATTCACCTTATTTTGCTGTCATCTTCTGCTCCCTACACTGCATTTACACTTTCGCATATAACATCTATGTGTTCATTGCATATTGCATACTCCACCTGCCACTTCTACATTAGCACCCATCAACATTCATTCACTTGCTGCTGTCACCAGTTGCAATGACACCTTCACAATGCCCACTTGAATCACTATTTGTTGTCATAATAGTTCATGTGTATTATTCAATACAAATCCAGCTCTTAGGCATATTTTATGCCTTGTATAAACATAAATTGCATCTGTGTTCCAAATACAAGCACTGCATTCCCATTTGGATAAATTTGTATATGCTTTTCCCATTTAACATAAGTATGACATTTGGGCTTTTATTTAGCACTTTTATCACCCTTCATATCTTGTAATCTTGTTTTGTATTAACTCTGTTTTGCAGGAAATGAAAATGTTACTTTTCTTCTTAATTTAGGAATTTGAATTTCAAATTCAAAAACTTGTAACAGCTAGGTATTAATGAAAAATTTATATCTTAGACTAGAATGTATGAGCATGTGCATCCTTCTAGAATTGTCTGTTTCATAATATTTTCCTTTTATTTTCTAAAATATCACGAATGGGAACACGAATGGCACGTGCACCATTCTAATAGGAGGTGATCAATCCTAAGTTGATGATTTGCATCAATGGCCATAGTCAGGATGTGAACAAAACTTATGGTTTTCATCTTTTTCGGAATAACACTGGACCCACACTGGATCCCTTTTCAAAATTCACCATATTTTCTTTAAATATTTTCCTCTTTTATTAGAGTTTAGCTTAAAATTGATTAAATACATATATCAATGGCCATAGTCAGGATATATTGAGAATTAATTTCATTTTAAACTCTATGAAAGCACCAAAATGTATTCTATTCTTCATTTGAATTTAGATATGATTATTATATAATACATTCAATAACCATAGTCATGAAGTGTATTATATCATTAATCTTATTCACATTCATTTAAAGAATGAAATAAGACTTTCAAATCTAATTTTTAAAATTATTTAAATTCATTCATCACTTAGGATAAAATTGCATCATATTTTCAAAATTCCCTTTTCAAAATTCCAAGTGATTCTTTTTCTTCATCTCTCAAATCAATTCTTATTTATAGATTCAAATTCAATTCTATCTCATTTCAAGATTCAAAAATTCAATTTCAAAGTTCAATTTGACTTTGAAATTTCAAAAATTATTTTGTATTCAAACTTCAAATTTCCAATTCAAATTCAAAGTTCAATTTAACTTTGAAGTTTCTGATTCATCTTCCGATTAAAAACCAAGTTTATCTTCTTATCTTCAAAATTCAAAAACACAGTTTGAGATTGATTCTGAACCTCAAAAACTTGACCCTTCCTAAAATTTAAATTCAATCTGGGTTTTCAAAACCCAGATCCATCTTCAAAGTCCCATTTGGACTTTCAAAATTCAAAATTCCAAAGTTAGAACCCAATCTCATCTTGGATTCCAGATCTTGGATCCAATTCCACCTTTAGGATCCAGAATCTACCTCCACTTTTCAGATTTCAAACTTCAGATCCAAAATCCAATTTAAGTTCCAGATTTCGGATCCAATCCAACCCTGGATCTTAGACTTCAGATCCGAAATCCATTTTAGGATCTAGAACCCAATCCCACTTTGGATCTCAGACTTCAGATCCAAATTCCCTTTAGGATTCAGAATTCAATTCCATCTTGGATCTCAGACTTCAGATCCAAAATCCCTTTAGGATCCAGAATTCAATTCCATCTTGGATCTCAGACTTCAGATCCTAATTCCATTTAGGATCCAGAATCCAATTCCATCTTCGATCTCAGATTTCATATTCAAATTCCATTTTAGGATTCAGACTGTGGATTCAAATTCTATTCTGATCTCTGGATTTCAAAATCCAATTCTACTCCCATCTGGACCTCTTAAATCTATTTCTATTTTTAAATTCCATTTGGATTGCTCAAGTCTAAATTCCATCCTGATTTCCAACCTTAAATCTAGAATTCAATTCCACTTCAAATATTCATTTCCTCTCTTAAATTCAAGCTTAAAATTCAAATTCAAAGTCTATTTCTGACTTTGAAGCTTCATTTCCTTTTCACTCATCTTCCAATCATTCTTTTCAAATTCAAAGATTTATTTTTCCAAACTCTGATTATTTCAAAGACTTAGAACTTCAAAATATCCTTCCTAATCTATCTCAAGTTCTAAGTTAGATTCAACCATTCAGAAATCATTTCTTCACTCCATTATCAAGTTCATCTCAGAAAACTTGGAAACTTTCAAAACATTTTCTCAAAAGAGCATACATCCTTGCATTGCACAAGTATGATTCTTTGTGCATTTTAGATTTAGAATAAATTCTTAGATAATATTTAGGCAAAGCAAAAAGGCATAAATTCGACCCTTGGTTCGATTACCCCTGGTAAAGGCGCCAGGAACGGTCGAACCTCGTACCGACGAGCGAATCCCGTCTCTCAATTTTTCTCGCAAATATTTAAAAAACGGAGGTGAGTTATTTTCTAAATATTTTCAAATCAAGGTCAAGTGAGACCCCGCAAAAGAGTTCCTCTCCTTCTCTTCTTTTTCTGTCTTCTATTTTTACTCCCTTCAAAAAGGAGAAAAATAGAGGCTAGAAAAGGAAAAGAAAAGGAAGAGAGAGAAATCACAAGAGAGAAATTTTTTTGCGATGATCACAGGTTTGGCGATCGAGATGGGACTCGTCTCCGTCTGGTCGAATTATGCCCTTTTCGCTTTGCTTTGATATTATCTAAGTCTTTATTCTATAAATGTCAGCTTCATTTCCATGCAAGCCTTAGGAGCCTAGACTCTGTCCTAAGCTGAGATTATTTTGCATATAGGATCTAAGTATGGTTTGGTAGGACCATATTGAGGAGATTATTCCATGCTCACATTAGACTTAGGTCTGAAATACAACTCTCCTCAATTCTAGAGATTGAATGCAAAACAATGTATGCAAGTGTATGCTTCTTTTCATTTAAATCAATCTCTTTAGGACTTGCATTAGAGCTTTCTGGTTTTATTGCATGTTGAACATGATTTTGAAAACATCCCTACCTATATTGTCCCGGTCTTCACGTTGCTGAGCTATCTCACTGAACCATAGTTCGGGAGAGAGCCTCACAACTGGACCACTTATTTGGATTTGCGCCCCCCTACCACGTACCTAAGGGCCATAGTCCGAGGTATATCGGTAGGTGCTCAAAGATGTTGGGAAGTCATTACCTTAGAACCGAAGAAATATTTTTTATACCACGTACTTCGAGCTTCAGCTTGGGTATATCGTCATACCTTGATTGGAATCAGATAATCTAAATCTTAGAGTTAGGATTAAGGTCCTATCATCCATTTCAAATATTGCATTTAGAGTCAGCTTTAGGGAGTTCTGTTTGTGCATCCTTGCTTGTATATCTGTGATTGTATGATATTTTATATCTTCCTTATATTTTCTAAAACCCTGGGTATATATTTCAAAATTTCTTCTTTGTTTTTAAAACCCAGGTGTATTTTCCTATTATCATCGCAAAATTTTTCCCCTCCCTTGCGAGAGAGAAACGAATTTCGCGAGTCAAACTCGACCAAAGTTTTGAAAATGGTTTTTAAAAATTAACTCGCCTCCGTTTTGAAAATTTGCGGGAAAATTCCGTGGAATGGGATCCGCCTATCGGTACGAGGTTCAACCGTTCCTGGCGCCTTTACCAGAGGTGATTGAACCAAGGACCAATTATGTGCTTTAACTCGACTCAAATAGCTAAATTATGCTCTATTTTTCCTAAAATGCACAAAGAATCAGGCTTGTGCTATGAAATTTTGAAAATAATGCAAGTTTGAGAAAATATGATGTTTGCTTTGGAAAATTGAAATATGCTTGAAAATTGATTGGAAAAGTACTTGAAAATTGAATTCTTGAGAAAATCATTGAATTTCATTGGAAATTAGAAATTTGCATTGAAAAGTGATTTCTCAAGAAAATTTGAACTTTAGAAAATTGATTTTGAAATTTGGAATTTCTTTTCTGAGGAAATGGATTTGAAAATTCTGAGAAAATCAGGAAGTTCATTGGAAAAGGGATTTCTGAAAGGGAAAATGAATTCTCAGGAAAATGGGAATTCTGAGAAAATGGATTTCTGAAAACTTGGGATTTTGAAATTTTAGAATTTTAAAGCATAGGAAAATCTTGATTTGAACTTGGGAAATGCTTTGAAATGTCATTTGAAAACTTAGGATTTTGAGAAAATCAGATCCTGAGAAAGACTTGGAAATTCTTGAGAAAGCTGAATTTTTTGAAATTGAAATTGGAAAATGAATTTGAAAACAATGAAATTTGAATAATATGAATGAATGAATATGAAATTGAAAAGGGAACTTCATTGAGGAATTGGGAAATCCTTTTAAAACTTTGAGAAATGCAGTGCATTTTTTAAGTTAGCCTAAGAGTGTAGCTGAATGTGGCTAATATGAAGATCATAAATCTTGGTTTTCTTCGTATTCTAACTATGGCCATAAATACGAATCCCACCAAGTTTATAAACTCCATAAGAGCTTGTGCATGTGTCATTCATGTAAACCATAGTGAATTTGAAATAAATGTACATGAATCATACATCACATATTGAAATTTGCAGAAATTAAACTATATGCAATGCAGCCCTATTCTAAGCAGAAATGTAACTCTTATTCCAAATATTACATTGATTTTTTTACATTGAATTGAAATAAAAAAAATAAAAGCTAAATCTTCTTCTTGAATGTTCCTGCAAAACTAGAAAACAAGGTTAGCACAAAAATGTAGGTTTTTCTGAATTTATCCAAAAATATGGGAAATTATCAGATATTATTCAGATATAAACCCAAAATAATACCCCCTTTGATATAAACATGATAAATAATGAATAAATTTCAAAAATAAACTTGAAAATTCGAAATTGGGGTCAAAATGACCAAAATACCCCTGATGACCCTGAAATCAGGGTTTTCTAAGAGAATTTTTGTAAATTTTGGAATTTTGAAAATCATATGAAATAAATCAAACATAATATGATAAAATATGATGATATGCATGAAATTTTGGAGAATTAGAAATTGAAATTTCAAAATTTAGGTCAAAATGACCAAAATACCCCCGATAACAAGACTATGGCCTTGAAACGAGGGTTTTCTGAAATAAATTTTGCAAAAATGAAAAATGCGAAATGCAAATGACATTGAAATTAACCCTAATATAATTATATATGCTCATGTACATGATAAAAACCTTAAAATGACGAAAATATCATAAAATATCAAATTTAACCTGATTTTCGCTTCTGAACTTAAAGATAAACTAACACATGGAGCAAATGAACTTGGAATTAAACCAAATTTGGCATGGACACCTAAAATATCCCTAAAAACAGAATAACGCTCGAAAATCTAAATTTTTTGTATTTTTAAATATGGAAATTCAAGTAAAACCCTAAATTTTATGATTTTTGCCTAAAATGTTGATTCTAAAGGGGATTTAGGATATCAAATTTCCATAAAAATTTCCCACATTTTATGGGGTTATAGAGGACAGTAAGGCAAGGATTTTTTAATTTTACACTTTCTGGTTTTGACCTATGGTCTGAGCTGTGCCACTCCGGCAAGTCGGATCGGAATCCGGCGACTCTAGGAAATGAAGGAAACAAACATGTTTAGGTAGAAAACATGATAAAAATGGCAGATAGATGGTAAAAGAGCTGAAATTGTAGGAAAATGTCCCTGACAAACATAGAAAAATTTGATTTTTTGACACCATTGGGATTCAGGTTATGGTTTGGAAAAAGCCATTCTGTTATCAGAGACCTAAATCTCTGAGATTTCTGGATATTGAAATCTGTCATACAGAAATTAAAAATCCGTAAAAAATACTAAAACAGATCCAAAAATTTCCAAATTTTGGGAAATGACAGTAAATTATGTTAGGAACAACTTTTATGTTGAAAGTTTTTGCAGAAAGGTTACATATTGGATGGACTCTGTGCATTAGAGTCTGTCTATATCCTGACAAAGGAAAATCAAGATTTTTCCAGAAGTCTGGAAAATCCGATTTTTTTCAGAGGTCAAAACTACTTGGAAAAACCTAAAAATTTCATATCACTAGTAGATTCAATTATAAATCCACTGTGATTTTTGGAGGATGATTCGAATCTTCCACGAGGGTGGTGCCGGAGGTTCTTGTCTGCTAAAACATATATTGGAAATTCCAGGCAGGTCCAAAACCCATTGTCACCCTTTTTTTTATGATAATAATGATTTAAAATTAGATCAAATTTTTTACAGAAACTAAAAGTCATACATATCTAACAGTAATAAAATTCACAGAATTTAAAGACGCAAAAATTTACATGAAATAACCTATGGACTTTGTATAAGAATGAAATCTAATGAATTCTAAGTTAAATGACAATGAAACATATAAAATGAATGAAACGACTAACAAAGTGACCTAAATGCATGTTTTTAATGAAATTTTATAAAATATAAAGTTTAAAACAAAATCCAATGGGGATATGATTCATTTTTTTATGTTGGCTCTCTAAAAAAGGGGGATTCAATCCATTGAGTGGATGAATCCCCTCTCTTAGATGGCATAAACCCATAAGATGAAAATCTAGCCATTTTGGTCGTTCAAGGGCAACCAAACCATTCTCTTTGCGGTAGGCTTACTGTTATCGTTGCAAAATTTTTCCCGTCTTCCCTCCCTTGCGGAAGAGAGAGGGAAATGCTTTCGCGATTCAAACTTGACCGGATTTTGGAAATTGTTTTGAAATACTCGCCTCCGTTTTAAAAATTTACGGGAAAATCCGTGGGATGGGGCTCGACCTGTCAGTACGAGGTTCGACCGTTCCTGCCTCCTTTAACAGGGGTAATCGAACCAAGGACCAAAATTGTGCTTGACTTAGTGAAATTATCGAAATTGTATTCTATCCTAAATGCACAGAGAATTCAGGCATGTGCTATGAGATTTTGGAAAATGCAACTTGGGAAAACATGATGTATGCTTGGAAAATATTTGAAGTTGAAAAGAATCTCTCAGGAAAAAGAGGAAAGTCAATTTCTCAGGAAACTCAGAAGAAGAAGGTTTGAAATCTCGAGAAAGTTTATAAAGAGTTGGAAAATCTTGAATAGTTGAAAATCCTAGGAAAATGGAGGTGATTCTTGAGAAAAGGATGAACATTTGAAAAGGGAAACCCTTCTTAGGAAAACTTGGACTTTGAGAATTTTCTTAGGAAAATGATAGAAATTCATTGGAAAACCCTTGTGGAAAAGGAATATTGAAACATGGGAGGTTGAAAACCTGAGAATCTTAACCTTGAAATACTTGGAAATCGATTTAGATCTTTGGGGAGGATTGAAAAATTCTTTTTGAAAATCTTAAGAAAATAACCTTTTTCATGGAAAACTGTGAAAAAAACTGGACTTGAGAAAACCGATTTTGAAAAATTCTCAGAATTTCTTGAGAAATCGATTTCTTTGAGAATGAAGTTTTCTTAAGAAAATCGTAGGAAAACCAATGATTTCATGATGTGAATGACATGAGTGAATGAATGCACATTGAAAAGATTTTCTGAGGAATTGGTTGGAAAAATGTGCATTAAGTCAAAATAAATCTTTCACATATCCTGACTGTGGCCATGAATATGTTTAGAGTTTAATTGATTCAATGCACAATATCTTGAAAAGTTTGAAATATGATGTGCATTTTAAGATAGCCTAAGAGTGTAGGCTCAATGTGACTAGTAGAAAGATGATGGATCTGGGTCTCGTCCATATTCCGACTAGGGCCGTAAATATGGATTCCATCGAGTTCATCAACTCCCTAAGAGTTGGTGCACGTGCCATTCGTGAACATCCACAGTGCTTTTGAAATAAAATGCATGAATCATATAAGCAGGATATTGCATAAATTTAAACTATATGATATGCATCCTAGTCTAAGCAGTAAAAGTAAATATTATTCCAAATTTAATTATTACATCTCTGACATAAATAAAAATATACATAGAAAACTAATAAAAGTCACATCTTCCGCTCCTTACGCTTCTTCTTTGCAAATGAGAATCGGCACAAAAAAAAATATGCCATACCATTGGAAAATTGAAAATCTCATGTTGACGACAATATGCAAGGAATTATATGTGGATCATAACGAAAGTGCACTACTTGATGAAAATGAAATGAATAGGATAAAAAAAAAATCTAAGAGTCATATTGGGACTAACTAAGAAACCTATACATGTAAGTGGCTAAAGGCTCATAATATGAGATGAAGGTTGTTGCCTAAAAAAAAGAAAAAAGAAAGTATACATATATATATACAATAGACACAGAACACAACATATGATATTGAATAGGGGCATTGATGAAGCATAAGAGGCAAAATATATGTATATATATAATAAGAAATTGGTTATATCTAATATAAACTGTTGAAAAGATATGAGCTCCATCTAATATGAGTGACTACAACATGCAAACTGTACCTAATATGGACTGCTAAAAAAAAAAAAAAGGTTGGCAAACCGTGTCTAAGATAAACAGTTAAACAAGCAAACCGCAGCTAAGACCTGGCTAAAAGAAAATGCCAGCTATATATAAGACAACAGCTAAAACAAGCAAGACTACAGATGATATGCATAGCTAAGGAAAATGCAAACTGTCTAAGACAACACTTAAAGCTAAATGAGCTCAAAGATATACAAAGAGCTATAACCTGTGTTACAGGATGTTTCAACATAGAAACGATATTTTGAACATGCAAAAGTAACGGCTACAGCACCACAATAACAGGACGAGCTGTATATATGCAAAGTATGGGCAGATGTTAATTTGTCCCTACACAGAGACTACCCACGCTGGATGAGGTAAACATGTGATGGAGGTATGTTTTGTGATTTGAGTGGGTAGTTCGTCACAGTGTTGGAACCAAAATGCTTTGGCTTGATCCATATGGATGCTATGACCCAGCTGGTGCGCCATATTACATTAAAAGGAGGCATCACAAAAGAAAAAAAAAATTCAGGACAGTAAATGGATTGAATAGCAGTAAAAAAAAAAGAATTAAGGACTGATCTCTGCAAAAGAAAATTTACAGCCATTCACTGCGTTTGGATTTCATATAGCCTTTTCAGATATATTATGCCATCAACCAGTATGGCTTCATACTCATTCCTGAGGCTCTTATCAACAAAACAATAGCTTGTGACAATTGCCTTCCCACATGAAAGATCCACAACCAGAATGCAGATGGGGACTGTATGCTTACGATAGGGGAAAATGACAGAAGTTAAACATCCTGCAGTTAACTTAGAAAGAAATGAAATGTCCAGAGAAGAGAAAGAAATAAAAAAAAAAACAGAGTAAGGGCTTATATTAACGTGAAATGTAGGGTCTATATCAAACTCCAATGTTGCACCTGGGTTCAGGGTGCTATTTTCTGTACGATAGCTCCATAAGGGCATCGCATGAGGTTATGACATGTGTGTGCTTTCAAAACAAACCGAAGAAGAAAAAAATGAAAATGAAAATTTTGAAATGCAGAGAAGTTATAGTAAGCAATACTATATAGGAATACATGGGGAACAACCGGACTGCCTAAAGGAGAACGACACCCACTGATATCATTTCCATAAAAAAAATTTAGAAGGTTAACAGATGTGCAATAACGTGATTCAGATGTGCCGGTCACGAATTGCAACGGAGATCATCTGAAAACATTTTAGGGGCTGGGATGAATAATGCCAAGACCAAAAAAAAAAATGCGAAAATGACGATTTTTAAACAATGCTGAGATGAATTATGCACAGGCTCTTCAGGCAGAAAGAAGGATGACGATTTTGGGGTTATGCTGGAATGTGAATGCCATTAAAGGGGCATCATCGAATCCAGGTGCATTGGGAAACCCAAGTTGTAAGCCATACCCCTTGTTGTCACAAGTTTTGCATTGCAGATGTCATTGGGCGGTGCCTAATCCTCACAAATGTAGGTATAAAAAGGGGACATTACCTTGAGTTGGCAGATGCTGAAGACGTGCTTCTCACAGGGTGAGTTGAATCTCCTGCTGGCTGGACTGAAGATGGCTGGTCTTCTCTTTTGCTGGAAGGAAGAAGGCAACGTGATGAAAGGGGGGTTCCAACAAACAAAAGAGAACCAAGTGAGGGTTGCAGTCGGCCTCCTGCCGATTGATGGGTTGAAGAAGATGAGAGCAGGCACTCCTTGAGCGAGAGATGGCTGAGGTTCAATCAGATCGCCGATCCCCCTTCCTTCCTCTTCCTTTAATAGCTGATTTTCAAAACCCCTTCTTTTCCCCTCCTTTAGCCGAGCTTGATAGCTTTTTACAACAAACTTTCAAAAAATTTTGAAATCCTCTTGAAAAGGGGAGGCTCGCCATTTTGAGAGGGGCGACTCCTATTCTTCAGCTAGCATTAGAAACTTAGGTAAAATGGTGTCTTGGGTAGGGTTTCACGGCGGCTCCATCTTGGAGCTGAAAAGTAATAAAGTAAGTAAAAAAAATGAATTTTGTTGTGGTGGTGCCACCTCTTTTGAGAAAACAAAATTTTGCCTCTCTTGGCAAGAAGCCTTAGTGGGGTGCCACCTACGTGGGCCCACTAAGTATTTTATAAAAATTTAAATCAAAAAGGATTTTATAAATCGGTGCCACTTTCGAGTGGGCACTATTTTGGAAATAAGGGAAATTTCGAGAATTTGAGTGTGACACCACCTCGAGGCGGGTCCTCCGTACTTTATTTGAAATAAGAGCCAAATGAGATATTTTGGAATTTTCACAATAATAGGCTAGTTTTGGAAAACACGAAGCCAAATTTGGCTTGATTTCAAAAGTTTGAAAGAAAATGGCTCTTCGGGGCGAAATTTTGAAAGAAGTAGGGAAATTCTGAGTCTTTTTGTAAAAATTTGAAATAGGATCTTATGGATTTTGAAATTGTGTCCCCCTCTTTCCAACTGGCGAAATTCTGAAATGTCAAAACCATCCAGATTGTTTTCTTGAGAAAAACTTTTCGTAATTCAGGGTCCTGGGGATAAAATGGGAAGAATTGATAATTTTAAAAACCCAGGGTTTTGAAATCACTTTTGAAAAGTTTTAAAATCAAATCTGGATTGACAATTTTGGAAAATCAGGAGTTCTGGATCTCAAAATGACATGCTGTGCAGTGAAATGATATGAAATGCTTGTGCAATACTATGCAAAAGACATGTTCTACAAAGTTGCCATTCTGAACTTGAATTTGAAAATTCTGACTTTTGGTTAAGCATGAGATTTTGAGAGTTTGCAATTTGAGGGTGTCTCTGAGTCTAAATGGAGAAGTCTTGAGACTCGAGAATGGAATTTAGGACTCTCTGTAAGGTTCCATCTTGGAAAATGACTATTTTGCCCTTCCTTGGTTCTGGAGAACCGAAATGTGATGATGTCAGGAAGGTGAGTAAAAATTTGGGGTGTTTACAGATGCCCCTCTTTGCTACTAAGTCGGCTTGTGGCCGAGCTTAGTGGCAAAGAAAAATACTCCAAATTTGGGCTATATAAAAATGCCGCTGTTAGAAGGATCTGACTGGGTGTGAGGAAATTAGCCCGGTGATCATGGTAGATATGAAGCGAAGAATGAAGAGGAAATACTCATTCTGTGAGAGTGAAATTCAGGTTTTTATGCCCTTAACCTGGATGGGACAGAAATACCTCGTATGGAACGAAGCTCAGGTTTTAACCCTTGACCTGATTGGGGGAATGAAATTATCTCATTAAAATGAGATTCAGGTTTGTACCCTTAACCTGATCGGGCAGAAAATGGAATACCTCCTTGAATGAGGCTCAGGTTTATACCCTTGTCCTGATCGGGTAGAAAATAGAATACCTCTTTGAAGGAGGCTCAGGTTTGTACCCTTATCCTGATCGGGCGGAAAATGGAATGGAATCTTCGAAAGAAGAGACCATGATGGAACCTTCGGATTTTGCACAAGAAATCCGACCGGTGTTTTGCAAAAGGAAGGAAAATGGGGTCCCTAAACCTTGAAAAGGAATTGATCTTTAGGCGTCTCATTGCTGAGACTAAAATCAGCTTTTGAAATTGCCTTTTGCGAGAAAATGATTGGTGGTTCGACCTCGAACCGAAATGGGACTGTCTATGGTTGGACAGTGGGGACACCGGGAGGTGTGCAAGTCTGAGAGTCCATGCTCTCAAAGAAGGGAAGGAATCAAATCCTTAGGAGGGATTTAAAATTGGTGTCAGGATGCATCGAAAACGAACATCAAGCTTTCACTTCACGTCAAGATAGTTGGAAAATATTGTCAAAATGTTGAGAATTTTGTTGTTGATTCAAAATATTTGAAATGATGCACATTGTTGAAAAGATATTCCTTATTTTCTACCCAAAGCATTACCTCCAAACAAGGTTCACTTCGGAGAATCGAGACTTGAAATCCAAATTGCTTGCAATTGACCTTCTTTAAGGAAGCTATCAATTTCCTTGATATAAACAGGAAAGATAATTTGATATTATGAAAGCAATTGATGAAAGAGTATTGATAATAGAATTTCACAAAGTTAAAGAGGATTCTTGATAACTTGGCAGTTTGATATCCTGAGGGTTTCTCTCATGATAATCTTTCTGCACTCTTTTGGCTCTTTGGTGTTTTGGCTATATTCTCCTTCATTTTGGAGATGTTCTGACTTTTTCTCTCTATCTTTTTCCTCTCTTGCTCTCTTTTGGGAAGGGTACGTCACAAGCTCCTTCAACTTGGAGATGTTTCGATCCTTCTTGGATGATGGGTTTGGAGATCTTTGGATGACAGCTGAAATTAAATATCTTTTAGGGATTGTCGAGAGGTTCATCACATCTGCCTTCATCTCGACAGTGCTTTGGACTTTCCCTGGAAGGATCCGTCACAAACTCCGTCATCTTGGAGATGTTTCGAATCTTCTTTGGCCCCGGGGGTCTACTCGCCTAATTCGCCTTCATCTTGACGACAGGTGAGAGATCCCTTTTGCGGATACTTAATTGCAGCTTAGGTTATTCTGAGGAGACAGGGCTTGGGTAAATGCTCTCTTTTCTAGCACTCAGGATATTTCCACTGCCTCGTCCTTACAAGAATAGTCTTTAAAGATGCGCCATTGACTGCGATCAATATCGATCATCTACAGCTTTTCAATAACATTGAATCTTCTTTTCTAGCCATATCAAGGACTTATCCTTCATTCTTTTGTTTGGCCAATAGAAAGAATTTGAATTTTGAATCTCTTTTCGCAAAAGCTTCGCTCTTTTGAAAGTAATGTTGAAGGTAAACTGAAATAAAGATTTTTGCAATAAAGATTCTGAAATCAACAATTGATTGACAAATTTGATAAAATTTTCTTGAAATCCTTGGTGAAAATGAGTATTTGAAATCCGGCTCAACACATCCGTGACGAAAATTCTCCTCTCTTTTTCCCCAAAAAGAGAGACTCAGGCTTAGCCCTTACCTGAATGGAAAATGGGAAATACTCCTCTCTTCCCTGAAGAGGAGGTGTTTGCAAAACGAACTTTCGAAGAGAAATTGAGCTTTCGTCAAAGCTCCCTAATATTAGGCTTCTCTTATGGAAAGGGGGCCGATAATAATGAGGTCGGAAAATTGGGTCATGAAAGGAACGAGTCCATCACACTCTCCCTGCAAAGAGGGTCCTTCATGATGAAGATGGCCTAGTGTGAAATTGGGGGGTCACAAGAAAAGCGAGTCTCCGTCGAGCCTCTCCCTTAAAAAGGGTTCCTCGTGTGAAATTGGAAATTGTTTTGCAAACGGTTCACAAAGACGCGAGTCCCTTCAAACTCTCCCTAAAAAGGGGCTAAGTGAACGAATTGGATAGCATGCGAAAAGAATGAGCTCCCTCGAACTCTCCCTAAGAAGGGTCTCTCGCAAGAGAAAATGATTGAAATTGGATATTGAGATTGATTGACCCAAAGGTCGAAATTGAAAATTGGAATATTGGTTGCTAGAAATTGAATGACCCAAAGGTCGAAATTGGATGACCTGATGGTCGAAATTGAGAATTGATTTGACCAAAAAGGTCGAAATTGAGAATTGGTTGACCGAAAGGTCGAAATTGTGTGACTTGAAGGTCAAAATTGAGAATTGATTTGACCAAAAAGGTCGAAATTGTGTGACTCGAAAGTCGAAATTGAGACTTGAGTGACCTAAAGGTTAAAATTGAGAAATAAAGGTCAAAGATTGGAAATTGATTGACCCGAAGGTCGAAATTTGGAAATTGATTGACCCGAAGGTCGAAAATTGGAAATTGATAGACTCTGATGATCGAAATGACTTGGATAAATAAAGGAGAATGATGAGTTTGAGTCAGAGCTTGAATAAAATACAGAGATCACGAGTCGGAACCCGGATTAATAAAAGAAAATGAAGAGCTCGAATCAGAGCTCGAATGATGTAATGAGATCACGAGTCGGAACCCGGATCAACAAAAGAAAATGAAGAGCTCGAATAAATAGAGAAATCTCGAGTCGGAACCCGGATCAACAAAAGAAAATGAAGAGCTCGAATCTGAGCTCAAAAGAATAAGGAGATCTCGAGTCGGAACCCGGATCAACAAAAGACAATAGAGAGCTCGAATCTGAGCTCGAATGATGTAGAGAGATCACGAGTCGGAACCCGGATCAACAAAAGAGAATGAAGAGCTCGCATCTGAGCTCAAAGTAAAGAGATCTCGAGTCGGAACCCGGATCAACAAAAGAAAATGAGGAGCTCGAATCTGAGCTCGGATGAATAGAGAAATCTCAAGTCGGAACCCGGATCAACAAAAGAAAATGAAGAGCTCGGGTTTTAGCTTGAGCAAAGTATAAAGATCCCGAGTCGGAACCCGGATCAACAAAGGAAAATGAAGAGCTTGAGTCAGAGCTCAAACAAGATAATGAGATCACGAGTCAGAACTCGGATCAACAAAGGAAAATGATTTGAATACAAATCCGAGTCGGAACTCAGTTTTTCGAAAAGTTGGGATTTTGAAAATGTACCAGTTTAAACACTGGATTTTGAAATAATACCAGTTCGAGCACTGGGTTTTGGTTCAGTATTGGTGATTACCTTCCAAATTTTGACTCATTTAGGAATTGTGAGGGGACTGTTTGTTGAAATCCCAATACTGACCGGATTGTTGTTAATGCAGTTGAATGCAAATGAATGCGAATTGATGCGTATGAATGCATAAGTGCGTGAAATGAGGAATTTGTTTATCCTGCCTGCATACAGAACAAAATTTTTAAAAATGCCCCAGTGTAACTGGGAAAGAAAGTTGAATCATTATTTGAAGGAAACGGGAAGATTACAAGAGGAGACTAAATTTTTCAAGTATAGAACCTTTTCAAGTGTCGAGCATTAATGGGATCTGGCAATTCTACCCCATCGGCGTTGATGAGCCGATATGAGTTGCGGGGTAATGCTTCTTTGACGACATATGGGCCTTCCCAATTTGGCGACCATTTGTCGCCTGGACGATGCTTGAGATAAGCTGTGGATCGAAGTACTAAATCATTGACTTTGAATCTTCTTTCGATGACAGACTTCGCATATTGCCTGGCTACTCTCTGGCGATAGGATTGAGTGTGTTCTGCTGCTTTCAGCCTTCTCTCATCAAGCAAGTCTAACTGTACTAGTCGCTATTGCTGATATTGATCAAGAGGTAATTGCAGAAGCGATGCGAATTTCAGAGCGGGCTTCTGAACATGTAGCGGCAACACTACTTCTGTTCCATAGACCAGTTCTGATGGAGTAGCATTCGTTGGGGTGCGAATAGTGGCCCGGTAGGCCCATAGTGCATCGTGGATCTTCTCATGCCAGTCACGGCCTGTTTCCACAGTTCGCTCCAGGATACGAATTAAAATTTTGTTGGTGGCCTCTGCCTGACCATTCCCTTGGGGATAATATGGGGCAGAGAAATGATGATAAATCTTGAACTTTGAGCAGAATGTCTTCATTCTTTCATTCTTGAAATGACTGCCATTATCTGATACAATGTCATGCGGGATGCCGAAACGGCAAAGGATGCTCTTGTGAATAAAAGAGACCACATGTTGGCCTTCAACTGTGCGAAGAGTGATAGCTTCTACCCACTTGGTGAAATATTCTGTTGCAGCAAGGAAGTATTTATGGCCATTTGAAGCTGAGGGAGTGATGGGGCCTACGACATCGAAGGCCCACATAGAAAATGGCCATGGAGAGAAAATAGACTGTAAATAAGTTGTCGGAGCATGAATAGAAGGTGCATGTATTTGGCATTGCACATACTTCTTCACATAATGATAACAGTCTTGTTGCATAGTCTTCCAATAGTAACCTGCTCTGATGATCTGCTTGACAAGGGTTTGGTAGCCGACGTGGCCACCACAAATGCCTTCGTGTGCTTCTCGCACGACTTCTTTGGTTTCTTCTTCATCTAAACATCTGGAATACTCTGAGCTGAATCCACGACGATAGAGGACATTGGCCAAAATGAAGTATCGAGTAGACATACGCTGGATTGCTCGCTGCTCTTTCTTTGAGAGTTCTGGAGGAAATTCACCGGTTTCTATGAAAGTTTTGATGTTGTAATACCAAGGTTTCTTCCTTTGCTCAGCCTGGTTTACTTGTTCCGCTGAAAGGAAAGCAGGTTGGTCAAGTCGGCCAATTTCAAAAGAGCGACAAGATTCTCCATTTCTGAATGCCATAATGGAGCCTAAACTGGCTAGACTATCGGCCACTTGATTAAAATCTCTTTTGATGTGGAATAACTGAAATTCTTCAAACTTGCTGACAAGAGCTGAAACAATTTTCTGATAGGGGAATAACTTCTGATCTTTCACTTGCCATTCGGCTCGAACTTGATTGACAACGAGTAATGAGTCACCGTAGGCATGCACTCTCTTAACATTGAAGTCTAGTAGAATCTTTAAATCTTGAATCAGGGCTTCATATTCAGCCATATTGTGGGTACATTGAAAATCTAACTTGAGAGAAAATGGAATCATCTCCTTCTCAGGAGTGATTAATAAGATTCCAATGCCTATTCCAGCCATGTTCTTAGAACCATCGAAAAATAAATTTCAGACTGGAGATTGCTGGATATTGCAAATTTGCTCATTAGGGAAGTCATCTTCGGCTTTTGCTTCTTCTGCCAGAGGAAAATCCGCCAATTGATCTGCGATTGCTTGGCCTTTGATTGATTGCTACGAGACATATTCTAAGTCATACTGCATTAATAAAACTTGCCATTTTGCGACTCGCCCGCTGAGGAAAGGTTGCTCTAAGATATACTTGAGAGGATTGAGTTTAGACAAGATTTTGACTTCTGATGCTAGCAGGTAGTGTCTTAGCTTCTGACACATCCATACCAGAGCTAGGCAGGTCTTCTCTATTTGAGAGTATCTCTTTTCATAATCTATGAAAGTCTTGCTCACGTAATAAATGGCATGCTCTATCAAGCTGCCTTCTTTGTACTGCGCCAAGAATCCGCCGCATGCAACTTGATTGACTGAGATGTATAACAAAAGAGGTTTTCTCAATTCTGGCGGCTTCAGGATTGGAGGATTGAGAAGATACTTCTTGATTCTATCGAACGATTGCTGGCACTCTGGTCCCCATTCGAATTTCACTCCTTTTCTGAGTAAGTGGTTGAAAGGTTCGCATCTCATTGCCAAATTGGAAATAAATCGCCGGATTGACTGCATACGTCCTTGAAGGCTACGCAATTCTTTGAGATTCTTCGGGGGTGGCATATCAATGATAGCCTTGGCTTTGGCCGGGTCAACTTCAATTCCCTTTTTGCTGACCAGAAAACCCAACAGTTTGCCTGATTCGACTCCAAAGACACATTTTTGAGGGTTAAGCCTTAACTTGTAAAGAATGAGTCTCTTAAAGACTTGATCAAGGGCTTCGAGGTGATCTTCTCCATTTTTAGATTTCACGAGAATATCGTCAACATATGCATCCATGATTTTGCGCATCTGATCGTGAAAGATAACGGCCATCACCCGTTGATATGTTGCTCCAGCATTCTTGAGCCCAAAAGGCATAACTGTATAGCAAAAAGTGCCCCAAGGCGTGGTGAAAGAAGTTTTGGATTGGTCGCGGGCGGCCAACTTAATCTGATTGTAGCCGGAATATCCATCCATGAAAGAGAACATAGCATGTCCTGCCGTGCTATCGACTAGAAGATCGATGCTTGGAAGTGGATAGTCATCCTTCGGAGTTGCCTTATTGAGGTCTCTGAAGTCTATGCAAATCCTTACTTTGCCACTTTTCTTTGGGACAACGACGATATTGGCTAGCCAATCTGGATAGTCAATAGGTCAGATAAATCCTGCTTTGAGCAAATCTTCAAGTCCTTCTTTGACTTGTTGTTCTATTTTGGGATCCATTTTTCTCAGCTTCTGCTTGACTGGCTTAGCATCCGGCTTTAAGACAAGATGGTGCTCGACCAATTTGGGGTCTAAGCCCGGCATGTCTTCATATGTCCATGCAAACACTTCTTTATGCCGCTTGAGAAAATCTGTAAGCCTTTTCTTTTCTTCTGAACTCAGACTGGTTCCGATCTGGAGAATTTTGGGATCTTCCTCTGAACCGATATTAACATCTTCGGTTGGATCTTGTACTAGAGGAGATGGTTCATCTTGCTTCTGAACAGCGGCGAACTCCGGTAATTCCTGAAGAGACTGATCATATTCTACACAATCATCTGATCGCTTTGCAATCTGGCCATCTTCGGTGATTGCTTTGATTCTGTGAATTGTTGCCGACTTCTTAAAAGCCTTGGGATTGAGAACGAGCTTCTTAATTGTCCGAGAAGTCATTTTGAAATTTTGGAGAAGAAATCTGGTTCAGATAAATTGGCCTATAGTAAGACAAGAAATCATTTGAAGAGAACCATGCATACAATCGAATTATAAGATGAAGAGATAGACAGAAAGGGAGTAGATGGCATCCGGATAGACAAATAAACTTGGAATTTTATTGATTGAATTGATCAATGACAAAAATGAGACATTTATTTGGAAAAGAATAGAAAGACAATAACAAATGGTCTTCATTGTGCCCCTTTGACAAAAACAGTCTCTTTTGACGAGCTTCCGCCGGCAAACCCTAGTCCTGCTCTGTGGGGACGATGTTTCTGGATCATTGGCTCGATGCGGCCATCTTCATTCTTGCCGAGTCCCTTGAAGGGTTGATAACCATGTTTCAGGAGCAAATCGAATCCCTTTCTTGCCTTCATGAATTGGGGAAACAATGGGTGGTCCTTAATGGTACTGTAGTTGATCCAGCCTCCAACCTTGAAAAATTGAGGACCTTTCCATCGGGTCATGGCTACCGTGTGTAGAGATGGCTCTGATGATGCCTGAAGTATTTCTCGATTTTCTCCGAGGTTGATCTCTTCGCTTTCCCTGATGCTGGGAATATCCGCATTGAATGATGGCTAAGGAATCATGGGCTGCGGGAGCCTTTCTTCTGGGTCTTCTCCCAGTACCGTGGTTATCATTCCACCTTTTGACCATTTTACACATTGATGGAGGGTGGAAGGCACTGCATTAGCATTATGAATCCACGTCCTTCCGAGCAGCAAGTTGTAGGTTGGTGGTACATTAACCACGTGAAAAAACACTGAATGCACTGAGTAGTTGATGAACACCTCCAGGAATATCTTGCCCTTGGCCGTTTGACCATGATTGTCAAACCCATAGATAGTGATGGGATCCGTAATATATTCTTCATCCTTGATCCCTAATGCCTTTGCGGTCATTTCGGGACATATATTGAGGCTGCTGCCTCCATCTACTAGCACATGGGGTACTGTCATTCCTCTGACTCGAACGACAATGTACAAAGCATTATTATGAAAGGAATGAGGCTTTGGAAGGTCCTCATCTGAGAAGGTGATTGGTGCATTGGTCATGGCAGAGTTCACAATCTGTGCCATGTCTTCAGGAGTGGTACTGGGCTTAACTTTGATTTTCTTGAGCAGATCATCCAGTACTTGTTGATGCTTGCTAGAATTCTTGGTCAAGTCAAGGATGGAGACATTGGATAGAGCGGTCAGAGGCTTCTGACTTGACCTTTCTGGCCTAGGTTTGATGATTTGCTTGAGGAAGTCAGGGGTTCCCTCTGACTTGGGGGCTGACTTTACAGGTGCTTCCGAAACTTTTATTTTGCCGAATGCTGAAATTAAGTCCATCTTCTTGGAATCTGGAGCTGCTTGTCGTAGTACCGATACCTAGTGCTGAACTTGTAGGTCTTGTGCAGAACATGGCTTGATGTACTCATGTGGTAAGAATGGCTGTGCCGACACTACTGCTGTGGTGTGTGGAGGAAATGGTTGATTGAGAATATCCATCTTCTCTTCTTCTTCTCCTTCCACTAAAAGATTTTTTTCAATGAGATCTTGCACGATGTTTTTGAGAACAAAGCAGTTCTCGGTGTTGTGTCCCACTGTCCTGTGGAACTTGCAGAACTGATCTTTCCATTTTCCCATGGGCACAGGGGGATCAGCCAATCTAGGCAACTTAACTATTTCTTTTGATAGCATATACTCGAGTACATCCTCGAGTGTTTGGTCAAGAGGAGTAAACTTTCTGTCGTAACTCCATCCCTCATGCTTAGTTTTCTCACACAGCTTCGGCCCTTGATCCTGCTGAGGAGGCTTGTTGTACTGAGGAGCAGGCTTTGCTTTTTTATCCTTGTTGTTTGAACTGCCGGTGCCGTAGCAGTAATCTTTCTTCTGCCCTTTGTATCGATTTTGGCCTTTGTTGCTGTTGCTGGCAGAATAAGTGGAGTGAGCTTTCTTTTTCTGCTCACCTTGGGAGTTGTTCTTGGAAAAGGTGAAGTGTAAGACCCATAATTTTTCAGTATCTTTCTGAAGAAATTCATGAGGCATTTTCAAGTAAAAATAGCATCTGAACCCGAAATACGAATCAGATCGATTTGTACGAACCAGTTATACTTGAGATATTCGTCGCTTTGTGAATATATGCTCAAACACTCTGGAAGCCATAACTTTCTACCTGAATGAAATCAAAGGATTCCTGCGAGCCAACTTTCTTAGTTACGTCAATACGAAGGGAATGGCGTACTCAGATTTTTTCGAAAAAAAATCGTCGAAAACCCGAAATTCTTGCGGGACCCACGGAAATATTGGTGGGACCCAGAGGAATATTCCTCAGAAAATATCTGGTGGGACCCACAAAAATATCCCATGGAATATCCAAGTGGGCCCCACACCAAGGAACCTCTTGGCATTAAAAAGAAGCCAAGGGCAAATGGGTAAAGGGGAAACTTGGGGCCCAAGTTTCATTTCCTATAAATAAAGGCCCTCCCCTTTAGAAAAAATCGTCCCCCCCCCCCTTTCTAGCCTCCTCTTTCTCTCTCCTACTTCCTAAAACCTCCCCTACCTAGCCCAGTAGGTCTGAGCCTACCTGACTTAGCCTGAACCTGCCTGATCTGGTCTTAGCCTGCCTGACTTAGCCTGAGCCTGCTTGACCTGGTCTGAACCCACTTGACCTGGTCCAAACCCAGTTGACTTGACTTGAACCTAGTTAGGTTTAAAGTCAAAGTCAAAGTCCTTTTTAGTCCTGATTCCGGTTTGGGTTTCTGAACCCAGACTTAGCCTACTTGAGCTGAGTTCGAACCTGCTGAACCCAGTTGACTTGGATCGAACCCTGTTTGGTTCAAACCACTTAGGTTGAGTAGCTTGACCTGCTCTACCTCTTTCTCAACTAAGTCAGCTTCATCTGACTTAGTCTGACCTCTCGAAGGAAGGCTCGAAGCCAAAGAAGCAACGCGGAGCCGTTTCTTCCACGATTTGAAGTAAGTTCGCTTCGTTGATCCATCTCTCTCAAGTATTTGACTGTTTGTATATAGAATATACTTTCTGAAGTAGTATCTTGCTTTAGTTCTTGATTGAGCCCTTTTTGGACACTTCGGTGTTCACCCGCTCGTCTCGTAACTATCGTCGGATATATCTATGTTCAAACACGCAGTATATGCGTTTTTAAAATGGTATCTCGCCCTAGTTCTTGGTTGAGCCCTTCAGAACACTTCGGTGTTCACCCGCTCGCCTCGTAACTATCGTTGGATACGAATCTAGGTGTATATCTGATGATTCTGCCGACGCATCTTATATCGCACAGGCTATGCAATTTACCTTTGCCGTCGCGTCGTATGATGCCAAGGCTCCCTGTTTTCTGCACTTCCGATTACTGCACTTCCGATTATGCATTTACTTACGCCATCGCGTCGAACGATGCCAAGGCTTCTGCTTTCTGCAATGTATTTACTTACGCCGTCGCGTCGAACGATGCCAAGGCTTCTGCTTTGTTATATATGTAGAATATTTCGTTCAGTTACACACCCTGAACAATAGTATATGCATTTCTTTACGTCGCCGCTGTATAAAGCACAGGCTTCTGCTTATACTACATATATAGCGCATAAATGAGCGTTCAAATGGAGATCAAACTCCAAATCGCCAATGCGATTCCCTGACCGCTCCTCGTTCAAGATTCTGCTTGACGAATGAAGCCCCTATTGGAAAGGCTTCACTTTTTGGCAAAATGCTCTTTACGTAAAAATTAAGTCAATTACGTATGGCCTGGCTATGGCCCAGGGTTCCTGCAACCTTGATGGATGCAAAGTACGCACAACGGTGCGCATCCATTTCCCCGAATTAAGCGTGGCGATTTCCTACCAAAGAGGGGAGATGCCGCTGAAATGGATAAAAGAAACGCACGCTTTCTCCGTAAAATAGAGGAAGTGCTGCTGAAATTTCTGAAGAAGCTAAGAATAGCTCAGAAAGAACGTAGCAGGATACTCTGACATATAGCAGAGTCCTACCCGGTTCATGTATTGCCTTCTACAAACGTAGAAGGGTTCGTCGCACCGCTGCCGATAGAGCAGGGGAAGTGCTGACGAAATGGTCGGTAGAAGAGCTGCCGGAACCAATGGAACGGCATAATGATGTCCGTTGATGGAACGATGCCAGATCGGCTCGTATCCTTGTGCCTACAAGGGCACCTTGCTCGTAAGGGCCGCTGAGCCGGAGTAGAGGTTGCGCCTTGGCTAGGTTTGTACTCGTCGCGTAAAAATACGCCGAGTGGCCGATCTATTTAGATCGAGTCATATGCATGCTCATTGAGAACGGTTACACAACCAGACTCGTAAGGGCCGAAGAGCCAGAGTGTGTTGTTTCCACCCAAAGAGGTGTGATGCTCGTGATGGCCGAAGTGCCAAGAGCGGTGTTCTGCATGCATATGAATAAGACTTAAGGTCGCACATACCCCGCGGTTGAAAATCGTGTTAGGGGTACCCCCTCAGTAATGACTGTGTTGGGGCAGACTGAATGGGGTCGGGTACATACTCCCGTAGTGCTGAAAGCACGGGCTGCCTAAATGGCATGCAGATTCTGTCTAAGTAATTGTAAGACTGGCAGACCCCTTCAGGAATTATGCTCACTGTGGAATGACAGTGATGGTACAGCCTTGAGTGACACGTATTTTACTTTGGACCTGATAGAGTCCACGATGGCCTCAGTCACTCATGGGTTTTGGGGTCGTGGTTATCCTTAAGATCTAAGGATTGAACCCAACTACTGCAAGTAGAGGATGCATCCGAATATGGGCCTAGTAGGGTTCTCCCAGTTGAAAACACTGTCCTACTATGGATAGGGTCAACAGGCCTCTGGGGTATCTAAAATACATAGAATAATCAACCCCCAGAACGTCGCGTTGATGCCCGGACAATAGCTCTACCTGCGTACCAAAGGCGGGAGCGGTTAATTATCAAACAATGCATTAGTTCTAGGTACAGCGATGCTTTGAATGTATGAGTGGATGACGTGTTGAGTCAGTCCTGCATAACCTTTGTGAAGGTGTCATGTTCGGTATACTACTGGACCGACTGGGCAAAGACCCGTGTTGTATCCGCACGACTAAGCGAAGCTCGAGGTGTTGTCCTTAGATGCATGGGATACGGATGTGCCAAGTATGAAGACTTGAGCTAGACATCACTTTGAGACCTGGAAGAGGTCATGGCTAAGTCGTGGAGACTTAAGCGGCTATTCAAATCACTGCCCTGAAAAGGCTTGCTCTAAGTCATGAGGACTCAAGCGGATGTTCAACTCATAGCCCTACGGAGGCTCTTGCGATATACGCTAAGTCTTGGAGGCTTGAGCGTCGTTATTGCGCATTGCGACCCTGAGTGGTCATTATTGTATTTGAGTTGAATGAATGTATGACTGCATGCTTACCAGACCATCAGTGGTTCTGACCCCGTTTAATGGGAATTTCAGGTGTTGGACCTGTGTGACGATATGCGGAGCAAGGCGGCATCGAGTTCCAGGGTTTCTCTAGACAGAGTTGTACTGCTTCCTTTTTATTGAACATATACTGCTTTTCTAAGCAGTGATGTTGTAATAAACAAGTGGTTTTCGATAAAATGGAACACTTTGGTGGTCAATGAGTTGCTTGGCCACATACCTGCAACGTGCTCGGGGTTTTCTAAAACTGACGACTCATTATCGTCTTATTCCGCTGCTAAAAGCTTTTCTAAGTTCCGCTGCAAAGAAAAAAAAAAAATTCATGAAAATTTTAACTTAGCTTTGTTTTGGAAATCCGGGGCGTTACAGAATTGGTATCAGAGCATGTGTCTGAGAAACCTGGTTCAAGATCCGTCATGTTTGCGGTATCGCACTGTAAGTATAAATCTTACACTTTTTCTGATTTGGGTATATTTGCGTGAATAGATAAATGGCTCCTAGGACGAGGAAAACCATGCCGAGCGAGAAGTCTCATATACAAGGCTTCCTGCTGGAGACACTCAACAGGCTTGTGTCTGCCATTCATGAATCAAGGCAAGCACCAACCTCACCTCGCATTGAGAACCATGGAGGATTAACATATGAAAAGTTCCTCAAACTCGACCCACCTGTTTTCGTTGGCAGTGCCGATCCAGAGCTTGCAGAAAGCTAGATTGAGGAGACAGAGCGTGCATTCCTGGTATTGGGAGTACCAGAGGATAAGAAGACTAACTTCGGCACATATAGGCTGAAGGATA
This sequence comes from Nuphar pumila, assembly GCF_984573655.1. NCBI lineage: Eukaryota > Viridiplantae > Streptophyta > Magnoliopsida > Nymphaeales > Nymphaeaceae > Nuphar > Nuphar pumila. The sequence goes on along the minus strand of NC_143251.1, from coordinate 82,197,275 downwards.
ATGCACGAAAGTGGTGGGATACCACTAAGCTTATCCAGTTCTCACAAGTCGAAGTCATTCTTTGGACTGACTTTCGGAGAACTTTCTTGGATAACTACTTCCCGTTGCACTCCAGAAATAAGAAAAAGATGGAGTTTCTGGAACTAGATCAGGGTGGTATGAGTCTTATCGACTATACTACCAAGTTTCAGAACCTTGAGCGGTACTGCTCTCGGTTATTCGATACTGACCAAGAGAGGGCCGATAAATATATCAATGGATTTCGGGAAGGGCTACGATATCGAGTCATAACTAGCATGCCCCAAACATTTCAAGCCGCTGTGGCAGCAGCTTCAAGAATTAGTGCAGACTGGGAGCGATGCAAAGGGGTCGTAGTAAAGCGACTGGTAGCAAGTAATGGGAACAACAAGAGGACGTTCCCCGGTGGCCAAGAATCACGACCAACTTTTTATAAGAGGGATTTTCAGGAGAACAACTTTAGTCCACCAGCCGAGCGGCCATTACAGATGGTAGAAGCCAATCAGCCCTACCGACAGTCTAATTTTCGATGCCCGAGGTGTAGCTCAGATCATCCCGGAGGGGTTTGTCCTCGCGATACAGGGGGTTGCCTGTATTGCAGCAAACCAGGGCATCGTGTAACAGAATGCCGCAAGAAGGCCTCAGATCTTCAACGAAGAAATATGGGATATGGAGGACCCTCTCAACAACAACGTCTGCCATTACCTGGGGCAGAGCAGAAACCCATGGCGGGTCGTGTCTATGCGGTGACAGCCGAACAACTCACGAATGATGACCATATCAAGGAATCTGGATACCTTGATAGATAGAGTTGTAATGAGTAAAAAGCTATCAAAGGACAAGATCCAATAATCGCTCGAGACAAGAGGCTTATGACCTTGTGTACGGTCATCTGGATCGATATGTATCCTTTCTCTCTAAAGTAATGTTGGATTTGTTAAATTAAATCTTTAGTGCTTATGCCCAAAGGTTGATGGCTATGGACCCCATGATTGAGAAATTAAGTTTGCGTAATTAGAATGTTAAAAGTTACTTAATAAAATAAACCGTTGAGGAATTGTTCCCAAGAAGAGAGTCCTGTGAGGTTTTACATATTCAAGATCAGATCGTCTAGCCAGAGTGAGCCTGTGAGGGTATACAGCTCCGTGCGAGTGTATATGTTCCAAAACCAGTAGCTTGGCTAGTATGATTCTATGAGGGTGTACTGATCCAATATCAGGTAAGTCTGACGAAGGCGAACCTGTGAGGAGGTACGTTTCCAATACCAGGTAGTCTGACAGGGGACTTGTTCCAAAATGGTTAAATTCTAGTAAGAAGGATCTGTGTATGAAATAGTTACACGAGATGGCTATGTTGATATCCGGTTGGAAGAACATTGATTCAACAAAACTGACGTGGTTGTAGCATAATTTAAACTCAGATATGAGAAACATACCTCATTGATAAGGAATAATGATATGAGGTTATGATTGGGATAAATACGATGTTGAACTAAGTGAATAACATTATGAATCTAACATATGGGAGAAATATCCCAAGTTACGCACTTAGTACTCTTAACTGAATTTCGCGGACGAAATTCCTTTAAGGGGGTAATGATGTAAGACCCATAATTTTTCAGTATCTTTCTGAAGAAATTCAGGAGGCATTTTCAAATAAAAATAGCATCTGAACCCGAAATACGAATCAGATCGATTTGTACGAACCAGTTATACTTGAGATATTCGTCGCTTTGTGAATATATGCTCAAACACTCTGGAAGCCATAACTTCCTACCTGCATGAAATCAAAGGATTCCTGCGAGCCAACTTTCTTAGTTACGTCAATATGAAGGGAATGGCGTACTCAGAATTTTTCAGAAAAAAATCGCCGGAAACCCGAAATTCTTGCGGGACCCACGGAAATATTGGTGGGACCCACAGGAATATTCCTCAGAAAATATCTGGTGGGACCCACAAAAATATCCCATGGAATATCCAAGTGGGCCCCACACCAAGGAACCTCTTGGCATTAAAAAGAAGCCAAGGGCAAATGGGTAAAGGGGAAACTTGGGGCCCAAGTTTCATTTCCTATAAATAAAGGCCCTCCCCTTAAGAAAAAATCGTCCCCCCCCCCTTTCTAGCCTCCTCTTTCTCTCTCCTACTTCCTAAAACCTCCCCTACCTAGCCCAGTAGGTCTGAGCCTACCTGACTTAGCCTGAACCTGCCTGATCTGGTCTTAGCCTGCCTGACTTAGCCTGAGCCTGCTTGACCTGGTCTGAACCCACTTGACCTGGTCCAAACCCAGTTGACTTGACTTGAACCTAGTTAGGTTTAAAGTCAAAGTCAAAGTCCTTTTTAGTCCTGATTCCGGTTTGGGTTTCTGAACCCAGACTTAGCCTACTTGAGCTGAGTTCGAACCTGCTGAACCCAGTTGACTTGGATCGAACCCTGTTTGGTTCAAACCACTTAGGTTGAGTAGCTTGACGTGCTCTACCTCTTTCTCAACTAAGTCAGCTTCATCTGACTTAGTCTGACCTCTCGAAGGAAGGCTCGAAGCCAAAGAAGCAACCCGGAGCCGTTTCCTCCACGATTTGAAGTAAGTTCGCTTCGTTGATCCATCTCTCTCAAGTATTTGACTGTTTGTATATAGAATATACTTTCTGAAGTAGTATCTTGCTTTAGTTCTTGATTGAGCCCTTTTTGGACACTTCGGTGTTCACCCGCTCGTCTCGTAACTATCGTCGGATATATCTATGTTCAAACACGCAGTATATGCGTTTTTAAAATGGTATCTCGCCCTAGTTCTTGGTTGAGCCCTTCAGAACACTTTGGTGTTCACCCGCTTGCCTCGTAACTATCGTTGGATACGGATCTAGGTGTATATCTGCTGATTCTGCCGACGCATCTTATATCGCACAGGCTATGTAATCTACCTTTGTCGTCGCGTCGTATGATGCCAAGGCTCCCTGTTTTCTGCATTTACTTACGCCGTTGCGTCGAACGATGCCAAGGCTCCTGCTTTCTGCAATGTATTTACTTACGCCGTCGCGTCGAACGATGCCAAGGCTTCTGCTTTGTTATATATGTAGAATATTTCGTTCAGTTACACACCCTGAACAATAGTATATGCATTTCTTTACGCCGCCGCTGTATAAAGCACAGGCTTCTGCTTATACTACATATATAGCGCATAAATGAGCGTTCAAATGGAGATCAAACTCCAAATCGCCAATGTGATTCCCTGAGCGCTCCTCGTTCAGGATTCTGCTTAACGAATGAAGCCCCTATTGGAAAGGCTTCACTTTTTGGCAAAATGCTCTTTACGTAAAAATTAAGTCAATTACGTATGGCCTGGCTATGGCCCAGGGTTCCTGCAACCTTGATGGATGCAAAGTACGCACAACGGTGCGCATCCATTTCCCTGAATTAAGCGTGGCGATTTCCTACCAAAGAGGGGAGATGCCGCTGAAATGGATAAAAGAAACGCACGCTTTCTCCGTAAAAGAGAGGAAGTGCTGCTGAAATTTCTGAAGAAGCTAAGAATAACTCAGAAAGAACGTAGCAGGATACTCTGACATATAGCAGAGTGCTACCCGGTTCATGTATTGCCTTCTACAAACGTAGAAGGGTTCGTCGCACCGCTGCCGATAGAGCAGGGGAGGTGCTGACGAAATGGTCGGTAGAAGAGCTGCCGGAACCAATGGAACGGCATAATGATGTCCGTTGATGGAACGATGCCAGATCGGCTCGTATCCTTGTGCCTACAAGGGCACCTTGCTCGTAAGGGCCACTGAGCCGGAGTAGAGGTTGCGCCTTGGCTAGGTTTGTAATCGTCGCGTAAAAATACGCCGAGTAGCCGATCTATTTAGATCGAGTCATATGCATGCTCATTGAGAACGGTTACACAACCAGACTCGTAAGGGCCGAAGAGCCAGAGTGTGTTGTTTCCACCCAAAGAGGTGTGATGCTCGTGATGGCCGAAGTGCCAAGAGCGGTGTTCTGCATGCATATGAATAAGACTTAAGGTCACACATACCCCGTGGTTGAAAATCGTGTTAGGGGTACCCCCTCAGTAATGACTGTGTTGGGGCAGACTGAATGGGGTCGGGTACATACTCCCGTAGTGCTGAAAGCACGGGCTGCCTAAATGGCATGCAGATTCTGTCTAAGTAATTGTAAGACTGGCAGACCCCTTCAGGAATTATGCTCACTGTGGAATGACAGTGATGGTACAGCCTTGAGTGACACGTATTTTACTTTGGACCTGATAGAGTCCACGATGGCCTCAGTCACTCATGGGTTTTGGGGTCGTGGTTATCCTTAAGATCTAAGGATTGAACCCAACTATTGCAAGTAGAGGATGCATCCGAATATGGGCCTAGTAGGGTTCTCCCAGTTGAAAACACTGCCCTACTATGGATAGGGTCAACAGGCCTCTGGGGTATCTAAAATACATAGAATAATCAACCCCCAGAACGTCGCGTTGATGCCCGGACAATAGCTCTACCTGCGTACCAAAGGCGGGAGCGGTTAATTATCAAACAATGCATTAGTTCTAGGTACAACGATGCTTTGAATGTATGAGTGGATGACGTGTTGAGTCAGTCCTGCATAACCTTTGTGAAGGTGTCATGTTCGGTATACTACTGGACCGACTGGGCAAAGACCCGTGTTGTATCCACACGACTAAGCGAAGCTCGAGGAGTTGTCCTTAGATGCGTGGGATACGGATGTGTCAAGTATGAAGACTTGAGCTAGACATCACTTTGAGACCCGGAAGAGGTCATGGCTAAGTCGTGGAGACTTAAGCGGCTATTCAAATCACAGCCCTGAAAAGGCTTGCTCTAAGTCATGAGGACTTGAGCGGATGTTCAACTCATAGCCCTATGGAGGCTCTTGCGATATACGCTAAGTCTTGGAGGCTTGAGCGTCGTTATTGCGCATTGCGACCCTGAGTGGTCATTATTGTATTTGAGTTGAATGGATGTATGACTGCATGCTTACCAGACCATCAGTGGTTCTGACCCCGTTTAATGGGGATTTCAGGTGTTGGACCTGTGTGACGATATGCGGAGCAAGGTGGCATCGAGTTCCAGGGTTTCTCTAGACAGAGTTGTACTGCTTCCTTTTTATTGAACCTATACTGCTTTTCTAAGCAGTGATGTTGTAATAAACAAGTGGTTTTCGATAAAATGGAACACTTTGGTGGTCAATGAGTTGCTTGGCTACATACCTGCAACGTGCTCGGGGTTTTCTAAAACTGACGACTCATTATCGTCTTATTCCGCTGCTAAAAGCTTTTCTAAGTTCCGCTGCAAAGAAAAAAAAAAAAAAAGAAATTCATGAAAATTTTAACTTAGCTTTGTTTTGGAAATCCTGGGCGTTACATGAAGCCTTCATAGACTCCATATTCCACACTTAGTTCGAGCCATTCGGCTCGTTCAGTCAACTCAATGAAGGTCCTGGATGGTGCTGTGGAGATCAATCCTCTTAACGGCTGCGAAAAATTGTTGAGGATTAGGGACAATGCATGACTTTCCGAGATAGGATCTCTCATCTTATTACAGGCTGATCTCCATCTGTGAATGAATTCCCGTGCTTTTTCATTCTCATTCTGCCTTAAATTGCAGAGATGACTCAGTGTAGGCAGCGCCTCTGTGTTGAACAAGAAGCGTTCAATGAATAGATTCACAACTTTGTCGAACTCCTTGAGCTCGATGGGGTTGATATGCTCAGCATACCACTTGGCTGCAACTCCTTCCAAGCTGCGGGGGAAGCATAGAAACAATGCTCGGTTATCCCTTTTGAACCTCGAGCATTCAGCAAAGAAAGTGGCGAGATGCGCTTTTGGGTCGCCAGAACCATTGAACTTGATGAATTTATGGGGGAGATTCTCCAGATCATCATCCCCTTCTAAGTCGTCATAGAAGTCCTCACTGGTGAAGACTTTCTTGCCCTTGTCGCGGGCTTGGAGATCCTTGACAACTCGGGCCATTTCTTTAAACTGCGCTTGCAAAGGTTCTTCTTTATCTCGGCTCTTTGATTTGTGACTTTTACTTTGGCCACGTTTCCGAAATGCCGGAGGCACTTCATATTCTTCATCTGTATCTTCAATGGAGTCTGATTCATCTGAGATTTCCTCTGGCTAGATCCGCTTCTTGGGAGCCTTCTTACTCCTGCGACCATGGAACTTTTCTCTAACTGGATCCCTTTCTGAGCTGGTCCCGGGCTGTTCATTCATCATCTTATTCATCATTTTTCTGAACATGGCATACATTTGAGGGTCTATGCCATCATCTTCTTGCTGTTGTTCTTGACTCCTTTCGGACCGGGGGGAACCCATTTCTTCTTCCGAGGCTGACGAGTACTGGGATGTCGTGGTTCTTTTGCCTGATCTTGTCTCAACCATCAAATGATATGGATGCTCTCTGCAGGGCAAAAACCTGATTAGATTATGAAGGAATTGGCTTTTGGAAGAAATATTTGCTGGAAATATGGTAGACAATTTGAAAAGATATCCCATTACTAGGGACTGAGTCATCGCGGGAATCTCGACAATTGTGTTGTCATTTAAAAAGAGAAATAAACAACGAAAAATGCGCCTTGTTACCTAGGCGAGGTCGTCAAACCATTATAGAGAGAAAGAAAACTTTATTGAAATGAGAAAATTAAACTTTTATTGATCTTGACAAAGAGGTGGAGGACAAACAATTTGCCACCATTCACGATAGTCGGCAGACACTCTAGGACCAGGAAAGATTTTAAGAGAAACAAAAGAATCCCAGCTGTAGCGGGCAGAATGATATGCCCCGGACCATTGTGCGGAAGTGAGATCAAACTCTGCCATAACTCCTGATAACAGTCGGGCTTCGACGTACTGCTGCCTCTGGGAGAATTGCCGAACACATCGCTCCGGTTGGTAGTAAGTGTAGAAGAATGGTCCCAGCAACTTGAACCGCTTGCCATAAGCGTAGGTATATCTTGGAGGAGATATTTGCTGATCAAAATAGTCCCAAACAACGTCATCTTCTTGAATGCTGTTGATCATAGACCGGTACTGCGATACTGGGAGAAGTTCTTGACCATTGTATCTGAAAGAGCTTGCTCGGGCTGGAACATGTTGGAAAAACCAGGACTGAAGTGCGTAGATGCATCCTTCAACTAAAATGGATTCTCCAAGCGAGAATCGAGTCAGACCTCGATATAGGAAGGCGAGCGCTGCCATGGCTATGGAGAGGCGATTGGTTTGCCGACTTCCCCATCTTTTCATAAGCTGAATTATTCTGATGTCCATGTAGTTTTGTCCATCTGGGAAGAGGGATAATCCTACAGTGCATAGAACCATTGCATTCTGAATCCTTTCTTTGGTTGTTCTTGATAGCGAGCTGACTTCGACGAAGGTCCCGTACTGGCGGTACAATTCAAGTAGGTCAACATATTCATTTCCTTCCAACTGGATCAGGGGCCAAGATCGACGGCCTGTCATACGAGCTAAGGAGTCTCGGGGGTCCAAACCCTTGACATTGATAAGGAATTGATGTTCTAACGGATCTCCTGGTTGACCGGCTGGTTCTGGTAACCCCATGATTTCTGAAAATTCATCCATTAAGACGGTCATTTCTCCCCATGGGAACCAGAAGGTGCACGTTCGAGGATTCCATCGCTCTGCCATTGCATGGATCAGGTTGTCGTTGATGGTCTGCTTTCCGACTGCTGATGCCAGTTCTAATCCGCACTCGCTCAAATGGTCCGGGAACATTCGGGAAAAGCTTTTTAGCCAGGAATAGTACCACCGGGGAATGAAAGTTCCGGTGCTGAGGGATCGATGTTCAGGACGACCTTGTCGCACCTCGTAGGAGATGTGACCTTCAGGAAAGATAGGATCGACTTGACTGGATGCCATCGAACTGAAAACAGAGAAAGACTCAGAATGAGACTTAGGAAAATGTGAGAAATTTTGAAAAATTTTGCAGGCAGGATAAAAATGCAGCTAGAAATTCGAGATCCAGTAGAAAGGTAGAATGTAAAATCTTCTGGAGTTTTGGAAGAAATGGGGTATTTTAAGAAAATCATCCAGGGTTTGAGAAAATGAAGGAAAAGGTGAGAAATATGGGTATTTGAAAATATTTTGGGAAAATGTAAGAAAATAGAGGTAGCATACAAACAATCACATCCTGCACAAACATTTATGCACATACAGCACTCCCTAAAAGGCTGACTCTAAATGCATCATTTTGAAAACAGTTGTAGGACCTTAATCTTAACTCTAGGTTCAGATCATCTTTGTCCAATCCAGTTATGCCGATATACCCAAACCGAAATCCGAGGTACGTGGCATATAATCTCAACTCTGGTTCTAAGGTAAGGTTTTTCAACATCCTTGAGTGCCTACCGATATACTTCGGACTGTGGCCCGCGGTACGTGGTAGGGGGGTGTTAACCCAAATAGTTGGCCCAGTTGTGAGGCTCTGTCCCGAACTAGGGTTCTAGAAGAGAGCCCAGCAACGTGAAGACCGGGTAATGATAGGTAATTGGGATTTAAAAAATGATCACATGCAAGAAATAGATGGCTCTAAATCCTAGAGAGATAGATTTTGAAAACTTTGAAGAAGCATACATTGTTTGCATCCAGATCCTAAATTGAGGAGAGTTGTATTTAGACCTAAGTCTATGTGAGCATGAAAATATCTCCTCAATCTGGTCCTACCAAACCATGACTAGTCTATATGCAATCAGTGTCAGCTAGGTCAGAATCTAGGCTCTTAGGTTTGCATGATATCAGAAGTAAAAGAGCTGACATTTTGTGAACATAATTTCGATAATTGAACTAAGTCAAGCACAATTTTGACCAAACGAGGACAGGTCCCATCTCGGTCGCCAAACCTGTTATCGTCGCAAAATTTTTGCCGTCTTCTTTCCCTTGCGGAAGAGAGAGGGAAATGCTTTCGCGATTCAAACTTGACCGGATTTTGGAATTTTTTTTGAAATACTCGCCTCCGTTTTGAAAATTTGTGGGAAAATCCGTGGGATGGGGCTCGACCTGTCGGTACCAGGTTCGACCGTTCCTGCCGCCTTTAACAGGGGTAATCAAACCAAGGACCAAAATTGTGCTTGACTTAGTGAAATTATTGAAATTGTATTCTATCCTAAATGCACAGAGAATTCAGGCATGTGCTATGAGATTTTGGAAAATGCAACTTGGGAAAACATGATGTATGCTTGGAAAATATTTAAAGTTGAAAAGAATCTCTCAGGAAAAAGAGGAAAGTCAATTTCTCAAGAAACTCAGAAGAAGAAGGTTTGAAATCTCGAGAAAGTTTATAAAGAGTTGGAAAATCTTGAATAGTTGAAAATCCTAGGAAAATGGAGGTGATTCTTGAGAAAAGGATGAACATTTGAAAAGGGAAACCCTTCTTAGGAAAACTTGGACTTTGAGAATTTTCTTAGGAAAATGATAGAAATTCATTGGAAAACCCTTGTGGAAAAGGAAAATTGAAACTTGGGAGGTTGAAAACCTGAGAATCTTAACCTTGAAATACTTGGAAATCGATTTAGATCTTTGGGGAGGATTGAAAAAATCTTTTTGAAAATCTTAAGAAAATAACCTTTTTCATGGAAAACTGTGAAAAAAACTTGACTTGAGAAAACCGATTTTGAAAAATTCTCAGAATTTCTTGAGAAATCGATTTCTTTGAGAATGAAGTTTTCTTAAGAAAATCGTAGGAAAACCAATGATTTTATGATGCGAATGACATGAGTGAATGAATGCACATTGAAAAGATTTTCTGAGGAATTGGTTGGAAAAATGTGCATTAAGTCAAAATAAATCCTTCACATATCCTGATTGTGGCCATGAATATGTTTAGAGTTTAATTGATTCAATGCACAATATCTTGAAAAGTTTGAAATATGATGTGCATTTTAAGATAGCCTAAGAGTGTAGGCTCAATGTGACTAGTAGAAAGATGATGGATCTGGGTCTCGTCCATATTCTGACTAGGGCCGTAAATATGGATTCCACCGAGTTCATCAACTCCCTAAGAGTTGGTGCACGTGCCATTCGTGAACATCCACAGTGCTTTTGAAATAAAATGCATGAATCATATAAGCAGGATATTGCATAAATTTAAACTATATGATATGCATCCTAGTCTAAGCAGTAAAAGTAAATATTATTCCAAATTTAATTATTACATCTCTGACATAAATAAAATATAGATAGAAAACTAATAAAAGTCACATCTTCCGCTCCTTACGCTTCTTCTTTGCAAATGAGAGTCGGCACAAAAAAAAATATGCCATACCATTGGGAAATTGAAAATCTCATGTTGACGACAATATGCAAGGAATTACATGTGGATCATAATGAAAGTGCACTACTTGATGAAAATGAAATGAATAGGATAAAAAAAAAAAATCTAAGAGTCATATTGGGACTAACTAAGGAACCTATACATGTAAGTGGCTAAAGGCTCATAATATGAGATGAAGGTTGTTGCCTAAAAAAAAGAAAAAGGAAAGTATACATATATATATACAATGGACACAGAACACAACATATGATATTGAATAGGGGCATTGATGAAGCATAAGAGGCAAAATATATGTATATATATAATAAGAAATGGGTTATATCTAATATAAATGGTTGAAAAGATATGAGCTCCATCTAATATGAGTGACTACAACATGCAAACTGTACCTAATATGGACTGCTAAAAAAAAAAAAAGGTTGGCAAACCGTGTCTAAGATAAACAGTTAAACAAGCAAACCGCAAGCAAACCGCAGCTAAGACCTGGCTAAAAGAAAATGCCAGCTATATATAAGACAACAGCTAAAACAAGCAAGACTACAGATGATATGCATAGCTAAGGAAAATGCAAACTGTCTAAGACAACACTTAAAGCTAAATGAGCTCAAAGATATACAAAGAGCTATAACCTGTGTTACAGGATGTTTCAACATAGAAACGATATTTTGAACATGCAAAAGTAACGGCTACAGCACCACAATAGCAGGACGGGCTGTATATATGCAAAGTATGGACAGATGTTAATTTGTCCCTACACAGAGACTACCCACGCTGGATGAGGTAAACATGTGATGGAGGTATGTTTTGTGATTTGAGTGGGTAGTTCGTCACAGTGTTGGAACCAAAATGCTTTGGCTTGATCCATATGGATGCTATGACCCAGCTGGTGCGCCATATTACATTAAAAGGAGGCATCACAAAAGAAAAAAAAAATTCAGGACAGTAAATGGATTGAATAGCAGTAAAAAAAAAAGAATTAAGGACTGATCGCTGCAAAAGAAAATTTACAGCCATTCACTGTGTTTGGATTTCATATAGCCTTTTCAGATATATTATGCCATCAATCAGTATGGCTTCATACTCATTCCTGAGGCTCTTATCAACAAAACAATAGCCTGTGACAATTGCCTTCCCACATGAAAGATCCACAACCAGAATGCAGATGGGGACTGTATGCTTACGATAGGGGAAAATGACAGAAGTTAAACATCCTGCAGTTAACTTAGAAAGAAATGAAATGTCCAGAGAAGAGAAAGAAATAAAAAAAAAAAACAGAGTAAGGGCTTATATTAACGTGAAATGTAGGGTCTATATCAAACTCCGATGTTGCACCTGGGTTCAGGGTGCTATTTTCTGTACGATAGCTCCATAAGGGCATCGCATGAGGTTATGACATGCGTGTGCTTTCAAAACAAACCGAAGAAGAAAAAAATGAAAATGAAAATTTTGAAATGCAGAGAAGTTATAGTAAGTAATACTATATAGGAATACATGGGGAACAACCGGACTGCCTAAAGGAGAACGACACCCACTGATATCATTTCCATAAAAAAAAAAATTAGAAGGTTAACATATGTGCAATAACGTGATTCAGATGTGCCGGTCACGAATTGCAACGGAGATCATCTGAAAACATTTTAGGGGCTGGGATGAATAATGCCAAGACCAAAAAAAAAAATGCGAAAATGACGATTTTTAAACAATGCTGAGATGAATTATGCACAGGCTCTTCAGGCAGAAAGAAGGATGACAATTTTGGGGTTATGCTGGAATGTGAATGCCATTAAAGGGGCATCATCGAATCCAGGTGCATTGGGAAACCCAAGTTGTAAGCCATACCCCTTGTTGTCACAAGTTTTGCATTGCAGATGTCATTGGGCGGTGCCTAATCCTCACAAATGTAGGTATAAAAAGGGGACATTACCTTGAGTTGGCAGATGCTGAAGACGTGCTTCTCACAGGGTGAGTTGAATCTCCTGCTGGCTGGACTGAAGATGGCTGGTCTTCTCTTTTGATGGAAGGAAGAAGGCAACGTGATGAAAGGGGGGTTCCAACAAACAAAAGAGAACCAAGTGAGGGTTGCAGTCGGCCTCCTGCCGATTGATGGGTTGAAGAAGACGAGAGTAGACACTCCTTGAGCGAGAGATGGCTGAGGTTTAATCATATCGCTGATCCCCCTTCCTTCCTCTTCCTTTAATAGCCGATTTTCAAAACCCCTTCTTTTCCCCTCCTTTAGCCGAGCTTGATAGCTTTTTACAACAAACTTTCAAAAAATTTTGAAATCCTCTTGAAAAGGGGAGGCTCGCCGTTTTGAGAGGGGGCGACTCCTATTCTTCAACTAGCATTAGAAACTTAGGTAAAATGATTTCTTGGGTAGGGTTTCACGGTGGCTCCATCTTGGGGCTGAAAAGTAATAAAGTAAGTAAAAAAAAATGAATTTTGTTGTGGTGGTGCCACCTCTTTTGAGAAAACAAAATTTTGCCTCTCTTGGCAAGAAGCCTTAGTGGGGTGCCACCTACGTGGGCCCACTAAGTATTTTATAAAAATTTAAATCAAAAAGGATTTTATAAATCGGTGCCACTTTCGAGTGGGCACTATTTTGGAAATAAGGGAAATTTTGAGAATTTGAGTGTGACACCACCTCGAGGCGGGTCCTCTGTCCTTTATTTGAAATAAGAGCCAAATGAGATATTTTGGAATTTTCACAATAATAGGCTAGTTTTGGAAAACACGAAGCCAAATTTGGCTTGATTTCAAAAGTTTGAAAGAAAATGGCTCTTCGGGGCGAAATTTTGAAAGAAGTAGGGAAATTCTGAGTCTTTTTGTAAAAATTTGAAATAGGATCTTATGAATTTTGAAATTGTGTCCCCCTCTTTCCAACTGGCGAAATTCTGAAATGTCAAAACCATCCAGATTGTTTTCTTGAGAAAAACTTTTCGTAATTTAGGGTCCTGGGGGTAAAATGGGAAGAATTGATAATTTTAAAAACCCAGGGTTTTGAAATCACTTTTGAAAAGTTTTAAAATCAAATCTGGATTGACAATTTTGGAAAATCAGGAGTTCTGGATCTCAAAATGACATGCTGTGCAGTGAAATGATATGAAATGCTTGTGCAATACTATGCAAAAGACATGTTCTACAAAGTTGCCATTCTGAACTTGAATTTGAAAATTCTGACTTTTGGTTAAGCATGAGATTTTGAGAGTTTGCAATTTGAGGGTGTCTCTGAGTCTAAATGGAGAAGTCTTGAGACTCGAGAATGGAATTTAGGACTCTCTGTAAGGTTCCATCTTGGAAAATGACTATTTTGCCCTTCCTTGGTTCTGGAGAACCGAAATGTGATGATGTCAGGAAGGTGAGTAAAAATTTGGGGTGTTTACACTTACCCCTTTTGAGCTGATTTCGCATAACCATCATATGCATCAAGCCTAAGAATCTAAAATCCGATGGATGATAATGGTGAAAAATGTGTGATCTTGATAAAATTCAATAATAACGCCCAAGTGAGCAAAGGAGATTACCTTAAGTTGGTTTGGATTCGATTGGAGAAATATTTCAAGGCTGAGGTCACTGCACCTAATGAGGGGTATTGGAAATAGCAATGGCCGGAGGTAGGGAGTCGGAAGTTCGATTCTTGCGCTGGCTGGACCGATGACTGCAAAAGGGATGACGCCGACTGGGGTAGCTGGTTCAAGGCTGCCACTACGAAAAAAACCTTTGTTGTTGCTGGAAATGGCGGCGGCTGCAACTTGTTTTGTTGGTTGGGGTTAGCTGCTGGAGCAAGGTGGAGAGGTTGTTGCTGGAGGTGGAGGAGACACGCAACTGCAAACTTGATGAAATGGGTCGGCTGCTGCAAGTGGCTGCAAGGGGGGTGAAGGTTGAAGGAGTGCTGCTTGAACATCGCTGAAGGTTGGGGTAGTATCAGCTGCTACCAAGGAGGCTGGATGGATGCTGTGGCTTGTGAATCGGCTGGAGGTGATAAGAGGCTGAGAAGGAGCACTTGAAGATGGTGACAAGTCTGAAGCTTTTTGGTGAAGGTGGCTGATGGTGTTGAACAGCTGGAGATGTTGCTGCCTTGGCTGGAGAGAGAAGCTCCTTGGTGGTGTTGTGAGACTTGAAGATGCTGGACTTCAAAGGGATGCAAGAGGGAGTGGCTGAAGAAAGGTTGAAAATGCAGCCATGGAGGCTACAACTCAAGAGAGAGAGAGAGAGACGTGAGTTGAGAGGAATAGACTGCCGCCATTTTTTTTTCTTTTCTTTTTACCATAACTTAGGGTCTAATCTTTTTTCAACCTAAGTTTCCTAATATTATGGTTAATAGGATGAACAACCATCTACATGAATGGCTGGGCAAGAGGGACAAGGAAGGAAGGAAGGAAGGGAAGGAAAAGGAAAGAAGAGGGGAAGAAGGAAAAGGAAAGAAAGAAAGAAAGGAGAGGGAAAGAGGAAGGAAAAGGGGGCTGGACTCCCATACGTGAGTGGAGGGAGAGGAAAGAAAAAGGAGGAAAGAAAGAAAGAAAGAAAGAAAAAAAACAAAAAGAAAGAAAAGGGAAGAAAAAAGAAAGAAAAGAAAGAAAGAAGAAAATAAAAAAAAGAAAATGGAGGAAAAAAAGGAAAGGAAGTGGGCTGGAAGGTGGACTAGGGTGGTTGACCCCCTTGTGGGTCCCACCTTAGGAAGAATAAAATAATAAAATAAAATAAAATAAAACAAACAACAAAAAAAATAAAGAAAAAATACATTTTTTTCTTTTCTTATAAATTAAAACAAGAAAATGCAAATGGATGGGCCATCTCAGCGCGGGTCCAAATTCCACTTTTGAAACTCATTTTGACGATTGGAGGGGTAAAATAGTCTTTTCAAAAAAAATTCAGACAACGAGTTATTTTTGGCAGTTTTTGAAATGAGCTCAGATTTTGAAGTTCAATACCTTGTTGCGAAGCAAATCCAGTGTAGAGTTTGAAAATTTAATTTTGAAAGAAATCCATATTTTTTTTCTTAAGAAAATATTTCCAAATTTAGACTCCCGGGGGTAAAAATGTCAATTTTGAAAAACCCGGGGTTTGAAATTGATTTATGAAAGCTTTTGAAACTTGATCTGGATTGAAATTTATAAAACTGGAGTTCTGGACTTTGAAAATGTGATGAAATGTTATGAAATGCTGAGAAATGATATGAAATGATGAGAAATGACATGAAATACTATGCGGAATGCTAACCCTGAATAAAGAATTTTGGATGTCAGACCCCGATTGACACTTGTATCAGTTTAAAAAGCATTAAAATTGATAAAATTCGCAAAATAGCTCAAGAAATGGTTTTTGGGACTCTACTTGGTCAGAGTGACACTGAAAATTGGGGTTCGAGCTGGATTGAACTGAAATGAGCTGGATTGAGCTGGGTTTTAGAGTTTCAGAACTCAAATGAACTGACCAGGCACTGACTCAACTGACCTTTCTGACTAAATTTTCAAGAAAAGCTGCCATTTTTAGAGAAATGGTACGGAATGGTCACTAGGGTGAAGTGAATTACGAACTTGAGCTGGCTTTGAGCTAAAAAAAAGGTCAATAATACTGACATGAACTAAAATTGAAGCTCGAACACTAGCTCAATTGACTGAACTCAACTCAATTTCAGCTGAAAGAGCTAAAATGGACTAAAATGGGCTCCTGGACACTTGTAAATGGTTTTGAACTGAAACTCGAGTGCTTGAACTTCTAGTGAGCTCAAGTTAGACTCTAGGGAGTATGACTGACTATGAATGACTGACTCAGAGACAATTGGCTTGGATTTGAGCAAGAAATGAGCTCATTTATGAAGAAATGATCCCATTTTGGCAGGAATGATCAAAAATGAAAATGACTTTCTCACTGTGAGCTCAAATGAATTTGAAATGACTGATATTCTAAATGTTCTGAACTAACCAATGAGCTTTGTTGACTCCAACAGACTGGGGTCCGGGATGACCTAGGGGTAAAATGGTAATTTTCCTAATGTAAATGGGTAAAATGGTAATTTTCTTAAACTAACTTAGGGTTTGACTCCTACACTGACCTAACAGGGTTGGTGGCACTGTACGAGGAGGGTTGTTTGAGAATGGATGTAGAAAATTTGGGGTGTTTACAGATGCCCCTCTTTGCTACTAAGCTGGCTTGAAGACGAGCTTAGTGGCAAAGAAAAACACACAAAATTTTGGCTATAAAAATGCCCCAGTTAGAAGGATCTGACTAGGTATGAAGAAATTAGCCCTGATGAAAATGGTAGATATGAAATGGAGAATAAAGGAAAAAAATTTACTTCAAAAGAAGTGAGATTCAAGTTTTGCCCTTAACTTGGATGGGACAGGAAATACCTCGTGTAGAAACGAAGCTCATGTTTAACCCTTAACCTGACCAGGAAATGAAATACCTCATCAAAATTAGGCCCAGGTTTGTACCCTTATTCTGATTGGGCAGAAAATGAAATACCTCATCAAAGGAGGCTCAGGTTTGTACCCTTATCCTGATTGGGCGGAAAATGAAATACCTCATCAAAGGAGGCTCATGTTTATACCCTTATCCTGATTGGGCGAAAAATGAATGGAATCCTTGAAGGAGGAAACCATGATGGAACCTTCGGATTTCCGCACAATGAATCCGATAGGGGTTTTGCAAAAGGATGAAATTGGGGTCCCTAAAGCTTGAAAAGGGGTTTGATTTTGGGCGCCTCATTGCTGAGACTAAATAACTTTTAAAATTGGTGACCTTTTGCGAGAAAATTATTGGTGGCTTAACCTCAAGCCGAAATTGGACTATCTATGGTGGGACAGTGGGGACACAGGGAAGTGTGCAAATCTGAGAGCCCATGCGCTCAGATTATACCAACAGAAGGGAAGGAATCTTGAAAACTCCTGTTATCAAGTCCTTAAAAGGGATAACAACTGATGTCAGGATGCGCCAAAGATGAACCTCAAGCTCTCGCTTCACGCCAGGATAGCTAGAAAATATTGTCAAAATGTTGAAAATTATTGTTGATTCAAAATGATTGAAAATGATGCACATTGTTTTGAAAATATTTCCTCTTTTCTACCTGAAGTATTACCTCCAACTGGGCTTAACATTCGTAGAATCAGGATTCGAATTCAAATTTCTTGCAACTGACTTTCTTTCAAGGAGGCTATCAATTTCCTTGATATGAACAGAAAAGAAAGTATTCTTGATATTGTGAAAGCAATTGGTGAAAAAATATTGATAATAGAATTTCACAAATTTTAAATAAGATTCTTGACAGATTCGACAGTCTGATATTCTGGGATTCTTTTCTCATGATGATCTTTTTGCCCACTT
This sequence comes from Nuphar pumila, assembly GCF_984573655.1. NCBI lineage: Eukaryota > Viridiplantae > Streptophyta > Magnoliopsida > Nymphaeales > Nymphaeaceae > Nuphar > Nuphar pumila. Next base: position 82,179,640 of record NC_143251.1, on the reverse strand, counting down.
TTTTTTTCTTTTTTTTTTCTTTTTTTTGGCAGAATTAGAGCTCTCTTAGGCTTTTGGGAATTTTATTACATCATCCTTCATTTTGGAGATGTCCTGACTTTTCTCTCTTTTTTTTTGGAAGGGTACGTCACAAACTCCTTTATCTTGAAGATGTTCCGATCCTTCTTTTCTCTCAGGGATTATATCGATGGCTATTGGCTCATTGGTTGGAAATCTCTTGATGATAGCGGAAATTAAATATCCTTTAGGGTTTGTCGGGAGGCTCATCGTAGTCGTCTTCATCTTGATGGTGATCTGAACTTTCCCTGGAAGGATCCGTCACAAACTCCGTCATCTTGGAGATGATTCAAATCTTCTTTGGCCCCGGGGGTCTACTCGCATAATTTGTCTTCATCTTGACGACAATTGAGAGATCCCTTTTACAGATATTTAATTGCAGCTTAGGTGATTGAGGAGATATAGGGATTTAATGGATTTTTCTGTATCACCCAGGATATTTCGACTGCTTTATTTTCCAAGAATGATCTTTAAAAATGTGCCATTGACTGCGATCAATACCGATCACTTATGGCTTAGCAACAATATTGAATTTTCTTTGCTGGCCATATTGGGGAATTATTCTTCATCCTTTTGGTTGGCCAATAGAAATAATTTGAATTTTGAATCCTTCTTCGCGAAAGCTTTGTTCTTTCGGAAGTAATACTGAAGGTATTCTGAAGTAATGTTTTTGTGCAATGAAAATTTTGAAATCAACAAATATTTAATGACAAATTGGCAAAATGTTCTTGAAATCCTTTGTGGAAGCGAGCATTTGAAGCACAACGCAACGCATCTATGACAAAAAATTTCTTCTTCTTTCCCCAAAGGAGAAGATTCAGAAATTGGAAATAGAAATTACTCCTCTCTTCCCTGAAGAGGAGGTGTTTGCAAAACAAACTTTCGAAGAGAAATCATGCTTTCGTCAAAACTTCCAAACATTAGGCTTCTCTTATGGAAAGGGGGCCGGTAATGGTGAGGTCGGTGAATTGGTCATAAAGGAACGAGTCCATCACACTCTCCCTAGAAAGAGGGTCCTTCATGATGAAATGGCCTAGTATGAAATTGTGGTCACAAGGAAAGTGAACTTCCGTCAAAGATCTCCCTGAACTAAGTGTTCCTTGTATGAAATTAGAATTTTGTTTTGCAAACGATTCACAAAGACACGAGTCCCTTCAAACTCTCCCTGAAAAGGGGCTAGGTGAACAAAGGATAGCATGTGAAAAGAATGAGCTCCCTCGAACTCTCCCTGTAAAAAGGGTCTCTCGCAAGAGGAAATGATTGGAATTGGTATTGAATGACCAAAAGGTCAAAATTGGAAATTTGAAATTTTGAATTTTGAAATTTGATATTTGAAATTGGAAATTGGAAATTGGAAATTGGAAATTGGAAATTGAAAATTGGAAATTGGAAATTGATGGACCCGAAGGTCGAAATTGGAATTTTGAAAATTGGAAATTTGAAATTTGAAATTTGAAATTTGAAATTTGAAATTGGAAATTGGAAATTGGAAATTGGAAATTGGAAATTGGAAATTGGAAATTGGAAATTGGAAATTAGAAATTGGAAATTGATTGACCCAAAGGTCGCAATTGGAAATTTGAAAATTGATTGACCCAAAGGTCGAAATTGAAAATTTGGAAATTGGTTGACCTGGAGGTCAAAATTGGAAATTGGAAATTTGGAAATTGGTTGACCTGGAGGTCGAAATTGGAAAATTGGAAATTGGTTGACCTGGAGGTCGAAATTGGAAATTGGTTTACTGGGAACAATATGGGTTAACTAGGAATTCAGCCTAAGAATGACATTGGTTCTATTGATAACAACATTGGTTCACTGGGAACGACATGGGTTCAATAGGGATTCAGCCTAAGAACTATCAATTCCATAGGAATTTAACCTAGGGATCACATCGGTTCAGTAGAAGTTCAACCTACGAACTATCAATTCCATAGGGATTTAACCTAAGGACCATAGTTTAAGAAGAAATGATTCAACTTGTGAGCTTTGAATGGACCAGGTGCTAAACTGGGTTTTGAGGGAACATTCCAATCAGAATTCAAATCTTCAAGGAAAAACTAAATGAATTGGGTTTTGAAAGAAAATTCGAGTCGAAACTTGGATCTTCTAGACCAATTACTAATTTATAGAAAAGTTTGAGTAGGAGTTTAAACCTTTAAAGAAAAGCCAATCGAATTGGATTTGGAAGAAAATTGGATCCATTGTGAAAGGAAAAGAAATTCAAGTCAGAACTCGAATCCTGAAGGAAAAGTAGATTAATTAGAAGGAAAGAAAATTCGAGTCGGAACTCGAATCTCGAAGGAAAACTAGACTAATTAGAAGAAAAGAAAATTTGAGTCGGAACTCGAATCCCGAAGGAAAACTAGACCGGTTAGAAGGAAAGAAAATTTGAGTCGGAACTCGAATCTTCGAAGGAAAACTAGACCGGTTAGAAGGAAAGAAAATTCGAGTCGGAACTTGAATCCCTAAGGAAAACTAGACTAATTAGAAGGAAAGAAAATTCGAGTCGGAACTCAAATTTTCTAGACCAATTCTAGGATATTTGAATTGGATTTGGAAGAAAATTTGAGTCGGAACTCTAATCTTCTAGACTAATTCTAGGAAAATAAAACTCGGGTCGGAACTCGAATCTTCAAAAAAAAACTACATCTATTGGAAGGAAAAAAAATTCGAGTCGGAACTCGAATCCTGAAGGAAAACTAGACCGGTTAGAAGGAAAGGAAATTCATTTCGGAACTCAAATCCCGAAGGAAAACTAGACTAATTAGAAGGAAAGAAAATTCTAGTCGGAACTCGAATCCCGAAGGAAAACTAGACCGGTTAGAAGTTAAGAAAATTCAAGTCGAAACTCGAATCCCGAAGGAAAACTAGACTAGCCTAGATTAGGTTTGAAAACATTAACCAGTAAATCAGATTTAGAAAGTTTGACCAATAAAAATTGGATTTTGAAAGTCCGACCAATAACAATTGGATTTTGAAAGATGTACCAGTGTGAATACTGGATTTTGGAAATGAACCAGTATAAGTACTGGATTTTGAAAATGGATTAGTACAAATACTGTTTTTGGAAGAATTACCATCACAAACACTTGGATTTTGAAGAATTACCAGTACAAACATTGGATTTCGAAATTTTACCAACACGAACACTGGATTTAGAAAATTTACCAATAGGGACACTGGATTTAGAAAATTTTACCAGCACGAACACTAGATTTTGAAAATCTTACCAGCACGAACACGAGATTTTTTTTTTGAAAATTTACCAGCACGAACACTGGATTTAGAAAATTTTACCTGCACAAACACTGGTTTTTGGAAATCTTACCAGCACGAACACTGGATTTTTGAAAATTTACCCAACTGATTCTAATGAGAGATTTTCAATCTTCATCCTCACGATGACTTAGACAACTGTAGGGGTCTCAGGATTTATCCTTTATCCTGAATGGGCAACTCAGGTTTATCCCTTAACCTGAAGGAGAAACTTGATGCAAATGCAAATTGATGCATATGAATGCGAATGAATGCATGCAAATGCAAATGATGTAAATGGGTGCACATGCATGCAAAATGAGAGATTTGTGTGATCTTGCCTGCATACAGAACATTTTGAAGACAATTTTCAAAATAATGCCCCAGTGTAACTGGGAAAGAAAAATTTGACCCTTATTGAAGAAAATATATTAAGGAATTACAAAGGATGGAATAGAGGATTTAAGTATAGAATTTTTTCAAATGTTGAGCATTGATGGGGCCTGATAATTCTACACCATCGGCATTGATGAGCAGATATGAATTGCGGGGTAATGCTTCCTCGACAACATAAAGCCCTTCTCAATTCGGCGACCATTTGCCACCTGAGCGATGCTTGAGATAAGCCGTTGATCTGAGCACTAGATCATTGACTCAGAATTTCCTTTTAATGACAAATTTTGTATATTGTTTGGCTACCCTCTGCTGATATGATTGAGCGTGCTTTGCTACTCGAAGGCTTTTTTCATTGAGAAAATCAAGTTGTACCAGTCGCTGCTGCTGATACTGATCAAGCGATAACTCCAGCAGTGATGCAAACTTCAAGGCAGGTTTCTGAATATGTAGAGGCACTACTACTTTAGTTTCGTAGACAAGTTCTGATGGAGTAGCATTAGTTGGTGTCCGAGTGGTGGTTTTGTATGCTCACAATGCATCATAGATCTTCTCATGCCAGTCACAACCTGTTTCCAAAGTTCGCTCCAAGATTCTAATCAGAATTTTATTGGTGGCCTTTGCCTGACCATTCTTTTGAGGATAATAGGGAGCAGAGAAATGATGCTGAATTCTGAACTTCAAGCAAAATGTCCTCATTCTCTCATTCTTGAAATGACTGCCATTGTCCGACACGATATTGTGCAGTATACCAATGCGGCAAAGGATGTTCTTGTGGATGAATGAGACCACATGTCGACCTTCTACTGTGCGTAGAGTGACTGCTTCTACCCATTTGGTGAAATATTCTATTACGACAAGAAAATATTTGTGTTCATTTGAAGCAGAAGGAGTGATGGGGCCCACAACATCAAAAGCCCACATAAAAAAAATAGACATGGAGAGATGGCGGTTTGCAAATATGTTGCTGGCACATGAATAGAAGGTGCATGTATCTGGCATAAAGCTCACTTCTTCACAAAATAGTAGCAATCTTGCTGCATAGTCTTCCAATAATATCATGCCCAGATGATTTGCTTGATAAGATTTTGGTAGTCGACGTGACCACCGCAAATGCCTTAGTGTACTTTCCACACGACTTCTTTGGCTTCATCTTCGTCTAAGCATCTGGAATATTCAGAACTGAATCCACGATGATAGAGGACATCAGAGAGAATAAAATATCGAGCAGACATGCGCCGAATCACTTGTTGCTCTTGCCAATGATATTCTGAGAGAATGAGACATATGTCTTCTCCTTGATGGGAGCCTTTCTAAGATTGTCTTCAGCTTGCTCAGACATAATCCTAATCATCATTTTCTTGAACATCTGATATGTAGCAGGATCAATGTCATCCCTATCATTCAGACTCTGTCTTCTAGCAGATCTTGGAGAATCCATTTCTTCTTGCCTGCTTCTAAAATCACTGATGCACTGATACAGTGGTGTCTTTTGCTTAATCTGATCTGAACCACTTGGGAACATTGATGCTCTCTGCAGAATGAGATGGATGATTAAATTTCAATGATGAAGATTCAGGATAGAAATGAATATAGGAAAAATATTTGATGAGAATTTGATAGATAATTAGAAGAACATCCCATTACTAGGGATTGGGTCACCGTTGGAGCCACGACAATTGTGTTTCCATTCTTTGTGAGGAGAACGAACAACTGAAAATATGCCTTGTTACCTAGGCGAGGTTGCAAAACCATGATAGAATGAAAATTGAAGGATTTTTTATTAAAGGAAAAATATGATTGCATCAATAGTGGACTTGAGAAAGAGGGGGCATATATACAGTCTGCCACCACTCTTAATGATCAGCAGAGACACGAGGATTGGGGAAAAGAGTGAGAATGATGAAAGAATCCCAGCCATATCTGGTAGAATGGTATGTTCCAGACCACTGTGCTGATGCAAGGTTGAACTCTGGCATAACCTCTGATAGTAGCTGAGCTTATATGCGCTTCTGTCTCCGAGAAAATTGTCTGACGCACCACTCTGGATAGTAGTAGGTACAGAAAAATGAGCCAAGTGGCTTGAACTGCTTGCTATACACATGCATATCTGGGAAGAAGGCAAGCTCTTCAGCGCATACGACCATCGCATACTGAATTCTTTCTCGAGTTGTTCTGGATAATAAGCTAACTTCTGCGAATGCCCCATACTATCAGTAGATCTCGATCAGGTTCACATATTCATTTCCATTTTTCTCAATCAGTGGCCAAGACTTGCGCTTTGTCATGCAAGCTACAACATCTTTGGGGTCCAAATCCTTGACATTGATAAAAAATTGTTGCTCCAATGGATCTCCAAGCTGACCGGCTGGCTCAGGCAGTCCCATGATCTTTGAAAATTCATCCATCAGTAGGGTCATCTCGCCCCACGGGAACCAGAATGTGCAAGTTCGCGGATTCCACCGCTCTGCCAGTGCATGAATCAGATTGTTGTTAACTGTCAACTTTCCCACTGCATATGCCAGTTCTAACCCGCAATCACTCAAATGGTTCAGAAACATACGAGAGAAGTTTTTGAACCAGACATAGTACCACCGGGGAAAGAAGGCTCCGGTGCTGAGAGCTCGATGCTCGGAAAGACTTTGTCGCACCTCGTAGGAGATGTGACCCTCAGGAAAAACAAAGTCAAGCTGACTGGATGCCATTGGACTGAAAGATAGGAAGATCAAAATTAGACTTTGAAAAAAAATACAAGAATTTTGAAAATTGCAGGCAGGATAAAGTAAAATGCTGAAAATTTGAAGTCCAGAGGAACGAAAGAATAAAAAACTACATGGAGTTTTGAAGAAAAAGTGGATAGTTTGGAAAAATCATCCAGGGTTTTTGAGAGAAAGGAGATATTTCTCAAAAGATGGAAAATGAGGTATTTTGGAAAATTGTCTGGTATTTTAGAAAAATTGGGAAAAATATGAGAAAATAAGACGAAAATGAATATCATACATTCAATCACAAACAATTATGCACATACAACAATCTCTAAGAAGCTGACTCTAAATGCATTGATTTTGAAAGAGCTTTAGGACCCTAATCTTGACTCTAGGCTCAGATCAACTGTGTCCAATCATGCTATGCCGATATACTCGAGCCAAGGCTCGATGTACGTGGCATAAAATTTATCTTCGGGTCTAGGCTTGTGTTTTCCCAACATCCTTGAGCGCCTGTCGATATACGCTGGACTATGGCCCTTGGTACGTGGCAGGGGGGGGTTAGCCCAAATAAGTGGCCCAGTTGTGAGGCTCTGTCCCGAACTATGGTTCTAGAAGAGAGCCCAGCAACGTGAAGACCGGGTAGACATAGGTGAGGTGGTTTTGAAAACATGAGCACATGCAGACAAACAGAGGGCTCTAAGTCCTAAAGAGATAGAATTTTGATTTTTTTTAAAGAAGCAAGCATTGTTTTCATACAAATCCTAGATTGAGGAGTATTGTATTTCAGACCTAAGTCTAAGTGAGCATGCATAATTCTCCTCAATATGGTCCTACCAAACCATGCCTAGTCTACATGCAATCCATGTCAACTGGGTTCAAGTCTAGGCTCCTAGGTTCACATGATATCAGAAATTAAAAGTTGACATTCCATAGAACACGATTTTGATAATTGAGCTAAGTTAAAGCACACAATTGATCAGACGAAAACAGGTCCCATCACGGTCGCCAAACCTGTTATCATCGCAAAATTTTTCCCCTCCCTTGCGAGAGAGAAACGAATTTTGCGAGTCAAACTCGACCAAAATTTTGAAAATGGTTTTTGAAAATTAACTCGCCTCCGTTTTGAAAATTTGCGGGAAAATTCCGTGGAATGGGATCCGCCTGTCGGTACGAGGTTCAACCGTTCCTGGCGCCTTTACCAGGGGTGATTGAACCAAGGACCAATTATGTGCTTTAACTCTACTCAAATAGCTAAATTATGCTCTATTTTTCCTAGAATGCACAAAGAATCAGGCTTGTGCTATGAAATTTTAAAAATAATGCAAGTTTGAGAAAATATGATGTTTGCTTTGGAAAATTGAAATATGCTTGAAAATTGATTGGAAAAGTACTTGAAAATTGAATTCTTGAGAAAATCATTGAATTTCATTGGAAATTAGAAATTTGCATTGAAAATTGATTTCTCAAGAAAATTTAAACTTTAGAAAATTGATTTTGAAATTTGGAATTTCTTTTCTGAGGAAATGGATTTGAAAAAACTGAGAAAATCAGGAAGTTCATTGGAAAAGGGATTTCTGAAAGGGAAAATGAATTCTCAGAAAAATGGGAATTCTGAGAAAATGGATTTCTGAAAACTTGGGATTTTGAAATTTTAGAATTTTAAAGCATAGGAAAATCTTGATTTGAACTTGGGAAATGCTTTGAAATGTCATTTGAGAAAATCAGATCCTGAGAAAGACTTGGAAATTCTTGAGAAAACTGAATTTTTTGAAATTGAAATTAGAAAATGAATTTGAAAACAATGCACTTTGAATAATATGAATGAATGAATATGAATTTGAAAAGGGAACTTCATTGAGGAATTGGGAAATCCTTTTAAAACTTTGAGAAATGCAGTGCATTTTTGAAGTTAGCCTAAGAGTGTAGGCTGAATGTAGCTAATATGAAGATCATAAATCTTGGTTTTCTTCGTATTCTGACTATGGCCATAAATACGAATCCCACCAAGTTTATAAACTCCATAAGATCTTGTGCATGTGCCATTCGTGTAAACCATAGTGAATTTGAAATAAATGTGCATGAATCATACATCACATATTGAAATTTGCAGAAATTAAACTATATGCAATGCAACCCTATTCTAAGCAGAAATGTAACTCTTATTCCAAGTATTACATTTATTTTTTTACATTGAATTGAAATAAAAGAAATAAAAGCTAAATCTTCTTCTTGAATGTTCCTGCAAAACTAGAAAACAAGGTTAGCACAAAAATGTAGGTTTTTCTGAATTTATCCGAAAATATGGGAAATTATCGGATATTATTCAGATATAAACCCAAAATCATACCCCCTTTGATATAAACATGATAAATAATGAATAAATTTCAAAAATAAACTTGAAAATTCGAAATTGGGTTCAAAATGACCAAAATACCCCTGATGACCCTAAAATCAGGGTTTTTTGAAAGAATTTTTGTAAATTTTGGAATTTTGAAAATCAAATGAAATAAATCAAACATAATATGATAAAATATAATGATATGCATGAAATTTTGGAGAATTAGAAATTGAAAATTCGAAATTTAGGTCAAAATGACCAAAATACCCCTGATAACAAGACTATGGCCTTTAAACCAGGGTTTTCTGAAATAAATTTTGCAAAAATGAAAAATGTGAAATGCAAATGACATTAAAATTAACCCTAATATAATTCTATATGCTCATGTACATGATAAAAATATCATAAAATATCAAATTTAACCTGATTTTCGCCTGATTTTCGCTTCTGAACATAAAGATAAACTAACACATGGAGCAAATGAACTTGGAATTAAGCCAAATTTGGCATGGACACCTAAAATATCCCTAAAAACAGAATAACGCTCGAAAATCTAAATTTTTTGTATTTTTAAATATGGAAATTCAAGTAAAAACCCTAAATTTTGTGATTTTTGGCTAAAATGTTGATTCTAAAGGGTATTTAGGATATCAAACTTCCATAAAAAATTTTCAAATTTTATGGGGTGACAGAGGACAGTAAGGAAAGGATTTTTGTCTTTTACACTTTCTGGTTTTGACCTATGGTCTGAGCTGTGCCACTCCGGCAAGTCGGATCGGAATCCGACGACTCTAGGAAATGAAGGAAACAGACAGGTTTCGGTAGAAAACCTGATAAAAATGGCAGACAGATGGTAAAAGGGCTAAAATTGTGGGAAAATGTCTCTGACAAACATGGACAAATTTGATCTTTTGACACCATTGGGATTCGGGTTATGGTTTGGAAAAGGTCATACTGTAATCAGAGACCTAAATCTCTGAGATTTCTGGATATTGAAATCTGTCATACAGAAATTAAAAATCCGTAAAAAATACTGAAACAGATCTAAAAATTTCCAAATTATGGGAAATGATAGTACATTATGTTAGGAACAACTTTTATGTTGAAAGTTTTTGCAGAAAGGTTACATATTGGATGGACTCTGAGCATTAGGGTCTGTCTATACCCTCACAAAGGAAAATCAAGATTTTCCCAGAAGTCTGGAAAATCCGATTTTTTTCAGAGGTCAAAACTACTTGGAAAAACCTAAAAATTTTCATATCACTAGTAGATTCAATTATAAATCCACTGTGATTTTTGGAGGATGATTCAAATCTCCCACGAGGGTGGTGCCAGAGGTTCTTGTCTGCTAAAACATATATTGGAAATTCCAGGCAGGTCCAAAACCCATTGTCACCCTTTTTTTTATGATAATAATGATTTAAAATTAGATCAAAATTTTTACAGTAACTAAAAGTCATACATATCTAACAGTAATAAAATTCACAGAATTTAAAGACGCAAAAATTTACATGAAATAACCTATGCACTTTGTATAAGAATGAAATCTAATAAATTCTAAGTTAAATGACAATGAAACATATAAAATGAATGAAACGACTAACAAAGTGACCTAAATGCATGTTTTTAATGAAATTTTATAAAATATAAAGCTTAAAACAAAATCCAATGGGGATATGATTCATTTTTTTATGTTGGCTCTCTAAAAAAGAGGGATTCAATCCATTGAGTGGATGAATCCCCTCTCTTAGATGGCATAAACCCATAAGATGAAAATCTAGCCATTTTGGTCGTTCAAGGGCAACCAAACCATTCTCTTTGCGGTAGGCTTACCCCTTTTGGGCTGATTTCGCATAACCATCATATGCATCAAGCCTAAGAATCTAAAATCCGATGGATGATAATGGTGAAAAATGTGTGATCTTGATAAAATTCAATAATAACGCCCAAGTGAGCAAAGGAGATTACCTTAAGTTGGTTTAGATTCGAATGGAGAAATATTTCAAGGCTGAGGTCACTGCACTTAATGAGGGGTATTGGAAATAGCAATGGTCGGAGGTAGGGAGTCGGGAGTTCGATTCTTGCGCTGGCTGGATCGATGACTGCAAAAGGGAAGGAGCTAGAAGAGATGACGTCGACTGGGGTAGCTGGTTCAAGGCTGCCACTACGAAAAAAACCTTTGTTGTTGTTGGATGAGAAGGAGCACTTGAAGATGGTGACAAGTCTGAAGCTTTTTGGTGAAGGTGGCTGATGGTGTTGAAGAGCTGGAGATGTTGCTGCCTTGGCTGGAGAGAGAAGCTCCTTGGTGGTGCTGTGAGACTTGAAGATGCTGGACTTCAAAGGGATGCAAGAGGGAGTGGCTGAAGAAAGGCTGAAAATGCAGCCATGGAGGCTGCAACTCAAAAGAGAGAGAGAGAGACGTGAGTTGAGAGGAATAGACTGCCGCCATTCTTTTTTTTTCTTTTTTTTTTACCATAACTTAGGGTCTACTCTTTTTTTCAACCTAAGTTTCCTAATATTATGGTTAATAGGATGAACAGCTATCTACGTGAATGGTTGGGCAAGAGGGAAAAGGAAGGAAGGAAGGAAGGGAAGGAAAAGGAAAGAAGAGGGGAAGGAAAAGGAAAGAAAGAAAGAAAGGAGAGGGAAAGAGGAAGGAAAAGGGGGGCTGGACTCCCATACGTGAGTGGAGAGAGAGGAAAGAAAAAGGAGGAAAGAAAGAAAGAAAAAAAACAAAAAGAAAGAAAAGGGAAGAAAAAAGAAAGAAAAAAGAAAGAAAAGAAAAAAAGAAGAAAATAAAAAAAATAAAAATAAAAAAAAGAAAATGGAGGGAAAAAAGGAAAGGAAGTGGGCTGGAAGGTGGGCTAGGGTGGTTGACCCCCTTGTGGGTCCCACCTTAGGAAGAATAAAATAATAAAATAAAATAAAACAAACAACAAAAAAAATAAAGAAAAAGATACATTTTTTTTCTTTTCTTATTAATTAAAACAAGAAAATGCAAATGGATGGGCCATCTCAGAGCGGGTCCAAATTCCACTTTTGAAACTCATTTTGACGATTGGAGGGGTAAAATAGTCTTTTCAAAAAAATTTCAGACAAAATGAGTTATTTTTTGCAGTTTTTGAAATGAGCTCAGATTTTGAAGTTCAATACCTCGTTGTGAAGCAAATCCAGTGTAGAATTTGAAAATTTAATTTTGAAAGAAATCCAGATTGTTTTTCTTAAGAAAATATTTCCAAATTTAGACTCCCGGGGATAAAAATGTTAATTTTGAAAAACCCGGGGTTTGAAATTGAATTCTGAAAGCTTTTGAAACTTGATCTGGATTGAAATTTATAAAACTGGAGTTCTAGACTTCGAAAATGAAATAAAATGTGATGAAATGATGAGAAATGACATGAAATGCTATACAAAATGCTAACCCTGAATAAAGAATTTTGGATGTCAAACCCCGATTGACACTTGTATCAGTTTAAAAAGCATTAAAATTGGTAAAATTTGCAAAATAGCTCAAGAAATGGTTTTCGGGACTCTACTGGGTCAGAGTGACACTGAAAATTGGGGTTCGAGCTTGATTGAACTGAAATGAGCTGGATTGAGATGGGTTTTAGAGTTTCAGAACTCAAATGAACTGACCAGGCACTGACTCAACTGACCTTTCCGACTGAATTTTCAAGAAAAGCTGTCATTTTTAGAGAAATGGTACGGAATGGTCACTAGGGTGAAGTGAATTACGAACTTGAGCTGAATTTGAGCTAAAAAAAAGGTCAATAATACTGACATGAACTAAAATCGAAGCTTGAACACTAGCTCAATTGACTGAACTCAACTCAATTTCAGTTGAAAGAGCTAAAATGGACTAAAATGGGCTCCTGGACACTTGGAAATGGTTTTGAACTGAAACTGGAGTGCTTGAACTTCTGGTGAGCTCAAGTTAGACTCTGGGGAGTATGACTGACTATGAATGACTGACTCAGAGACAATTGGCATGGATTTGAGCAAGAAATGAGCTCATTTCTGAAGAAATGATCCCATTTTGGCAGGAATGATCAGAAATGAAAATGACTTTCTCACTGTGAGCTCAAATGAATTTGAAATGACTGATATTCTAAATGTTCTGAACTAACCAATGAACTTTGTTGACTCCAACAGACTGGGGTCCGGGATGACCTAGGGGTAAAATGGTAATTTTCCTAATGAAAATGGGTAAAATGGTAATTTTCTGAAACTAACTCAGGGTTTGACTCCTACACTGACCTAACAGGGTTGGCACTGTACGAGGAGGGTTGTTTGAGAATGGATGTGGAAAATTTGGGGTGTTTACATTTCCTTTCTCTTCTTGTTCTAAATTTTTTCAAAATTCTTTTGATCCCGCCTGCAAGTTCTTCAGATTTTTCTTTACCATTTATTCTCAAATTTCATTTTATTTTTCTTCTGATTTTATATTCTTGTTTATATTTTCATAAATAAAGTCTCTTTTTGTCAAGAGATATCCTTTTCAAAATAGCATTTTCTTCGTGTTTTAGTTGGTTACTCTCCCTCGTAGAGTAAACAACGCAATTGTCACAAAATTTGTGGCGACTCAATCCCTAGTAATGGGGTACAATTTTTAACAGATTTCAACCTAATCCTTCCTCTTGTCAAAACTTCTCCAAAAGTTTCTTCGGTCTAAAAACCTCCACTTTCCTCTACAGAGAACGCTGATATCCGAAAATGGTTCAGACAAGAGCTGGAAAAGAAACAGTTCCTCAACACAGCGATAGTGAGGCGGAAGGGATGAACTCTCCTAAGTCGGTCAGGGGACAGGGTCAGAATAAAGGAGATGACATTGACCCCGCTATGTATGGTCTGTTCCAAAAGATGATGGCGAGAATGATGTTGGAGCAAGCCGGGGCTAATCTGAAAGAGGCAGTTCCTAAAAGCAAACTTAGGAAGAAGCCTGTAAAAAAACAAGCCAGAATCATCAGAAAGAAGGTACAACCAGACACTACTTCTGAGGAATCAGATTCAGTCGAGGAAGAATCAGAAGAGGAAGAGCAGATTGTCTACAATCAGAATCCTCTGAGGCAGTCCGTAAGGATAGCTGCAGAAGAGCCCGAGTCCATCAATAAGCCCAAGTCTGGGATTCCAGCAGAGGACCCGATGAGCAAGCAAATGAAGGAGATGAATCGAGCAATCAAGGACATTCAAGCCAAGAGTAACCTACACTGGCGAGGATTTTTATGATGGCCTAGATGGGATGATAACTTGGAGAATCTTCCTCGTAAATTTCTCAAATTCGACGGAACTGGCAACCCTAAAGCTCACCTAGCCACCTTTTATGCAGAATGTTGCCATTTTAGAATAGACCACAGGGCTTTGTTCATCTGTTTTCCCCGCAGTCTAGAGGGTGTAGCAGCCAGGTGGTATGCCGACCACATCAATCCTATCGAACTACGAGAGTTCGTTAAGGTAGTAAATTTGTTCATTGAGCGCTTCCTATTCAACACTGAAGCCTCACCTACATTAAATCATCTTTACAACCTGAAGCAAGGTGAGACTGAAAGAGCAGGAGATTTCATTCATAGGTGGAGAAGCACTTATAGTAAGATGAAGGTACCCATTCCCAGTGAGCATGCATTGCAAATCATCCTCAATAATTTCTCTCAGCCCCTGATAAGCCTCATTGTCACTTCTCTAGCAAAATCCTTTATCAAGTTGATTAAGCGAGCTGAATGGCTCGAGTCAGGAATGGAAAATGGGCTCTACGAGGGCATGCCTCTGGTCAAAAACATCTGTAAACACCCCAAATTTTCACTCACCTTCTTTACATCGCCCTCAATTGGCACATTTCAGTTCTCCAGAAGCAATGAAGGGCAAAATGGTCACTTTTCGAGATTAAACCTTGCAGAAAGTCCAAAATTTCATTCTTGAGCCTCAAAATTTCCATATTTAGGTTCAGAGACATCTTCAAATTGCAAAATTTCAAAATCATCTTTCTAGACAAAAAGTTAGAATTTCCAAGTTCAAGCTCAGAGTGACATTTCATAGAACATGTCTGTGCATAGCATTGCATCATTTCACTGCATAGCATATCAGTTTGAGATCCAGAACTCCTGGTTTTCAAAATTGTCCATCCAGATTTGATTTTTAAACTTTTTCAAATTGATTTTTAAAACCCTGGGATTTCAAAATTGCCAATCTTTCCCATTTTACCCCCAGGACTTTGAATTACAAAAATTTTCTCAAGAAAACAATCTGGATGTTTGGATATTGATTTTAAAGATTTTATCTCAAAACTTTTTGCAAAAGATTTTAAATCTCTTTACAAATTTTGTTTTTACATTTATCCATATTTTTGCCCTGAAAACCCAATTTTTCCAAATTCTTGAAAAACAAATAATGTTTTATCTCGCATCTTCAAATAAATGGAGCGGGACCCGCCTTTGAACTAGCATCATACTCAGACCCTCAGGTAAGTTGTTTATTCTCAAGCGGGGCCCACCTGGAGTTCATACCAATTTGCAAAATTGTCTTTTTCATTTCTCAATACTTATTTATTTATTTACTTATTTTTTATTTTTTTTTTATTTTTAAAAGTTAGTGGGCACACACACATGTGGCACCCTAATTGAAAATAAAAGACTTTCAAAAACAAAACAAAACTTTATTTTCAAAAGGATTTTAAAAGTGGGTTGAGGTGGCATTTCCATAAAAGCCTCTCATTTTTTTTATTTCTTTTTATTTGTTTAAATAAAAAATTTTTTTAGAAAGAGGCAGCCTTAAATGGCACAGCCGAATTTCCCTAAAGCAATAGATTTGATTTTGCCTAAAACTTAGGGAAATAAAAACCAAAATTTGAAAAAAAAGGGAATGCGCCTCTCTTGAAACGGCCATTTCAAATTTTTTTAAAAAAAATGAGGTAACGGAACCTCATAAATGAAAGGGGCTGCGTTTTCTTTTTGGAAGGGGATTCAAAATTCTTTAAGAAAGGGAGAGGTAGCCGATGGAAGGGGGGGGGGATTGACGGTTTTTCTTTTGGGGATTTCTGCAGGGATTTCATCCTGGACGTGTGCTGGCTTTCCCCGATTTTTTTGATTCAGCCCAGCCACCAAGCCTGGCAACGATTGCCATCACCCTTCAGCCAACAAAGACCCAGCTCATTCCCATCTTCTTCAACTCATTTCATTCAGCCTTCAGCCCACCATCCTTCAGTCGACAGAAGATCCAGCAGAAAAAGGGGCTGGGCCGATTGATTTTGGGGGATTTTCTGTTCTTATTGCAGGTGATTCACAAAGCTGGGGAGCATTTCCTTCAACCCAAGAGACTGCCATCATCCTGCAGCCCAGCCAACAGAAGCTATAGCCAGCTTGAACCGCCCAACAGAAAAGAACGACTCTCATTTGTTGTTTACAAGAGTTACACACTGCAGAACGTTGCTGCCCTTTTTCCTTCAGCCCACCAGCAGTAAGAAATCCAGCTGGCGATTCCTCCATCCAGTGTGAAGACTATTCACCTTTCAGTCCAGCACGGGTCTTCTTATCAAACGTGAAGCTGCCCTCTTCCTTCCCCTTCTCCGTCCCCTGACTCCTCTCCCGATTTCGTGGAAGTTTTGATCCATCCCAGCATACAAAGGAAGCATCTTCTTTCTGGTCTCAAGCCCAGCCAACTGTTGTCCGTCCTCTTTAATCCAGCCAGCGTTTCCCTCTTTCCTTCAACCTCAGCAGGGAATCAATCCCTGCTTCTTGGATGCAAAGAGCATCGATCCAGCATTGCCTCTTTCCTTCAAATCCAGCCATTAGCTCCTTCACGTTGCCTTCAGACAGCAATAAGCCCTACGTTGCAGTCTCTTCTTCAGCCTATCAACAGGGTATACAACAGAGATCAATCTAGCCATCAGAGCCTTGACATTGCCTTCATACAACAGGTCATCTCATCCTTCACTAGTTCCAGCAGCAGAGAGCCATCTTTTCCTGCCATTTACAAACCCATTGGAAGCGAAAGATCTGCAGAGCTGCTACTCATTTCTCCAGCCCAGCAGTAAAGCACGGTTTTTTTTTTTTTTGTCTTCATTGGCTGATTGCAAGGCTCATATAGTGCAGGAATTTACAAGGTAATGCAAAGTTCTGATTCTTTCATACTTGCATTCAATTTTATCAAATAAAAAAAAAAAATCTTATTTGCATTTGGTTAGCTTGAATAAACGTAAGGTGAATATCCATTTATGACTTTATCTTCAGCACAGTAGCAAAAATTCCTTAATGTATTTATTTGAAGGAAGAGCTGTATTTGATGTTTCTACTGGAAATAGATGATGGATTACATCTACAGCCACCTAATGCCAGCTTGTCTCATGCTTCTAGATTCATGTTGGTTTTCATAATTTCATCATTCATTTGTTCAATGGAACTGGGCATGATTTCATTCCAGGAATATGCTTGTGTTTTTCCTTGCATTTACTAAACATTTTTCAATGATATTGCTATCAACATTGTTTATCATGCTTGAGTTTTAAGAAGTCTTTGCAGCCAGCATTCTATGTTACAAGCTTAGTGGCAGTTGAGATTCTCTGTGCTCACGATGGAGTTCAACAAACAGTAGATACATTTGATGTCTCCTGTGGTCTAAGTTTGGGAAAATATACAGCTCTTGTGTTGCTGAAATTTTTAGCTTCAAAGATGGACTCAAGCTTGTGAAGTTGAGAGGTGAAGCTATGCAGGAAGCTGCAGATGAGTTCAATTATTATGTGATGTAGCAAATGAAAAGCCCATGACCAACCTTCATCAAATTCTTGCAGAATTTGAATCACATACCCATACTTAGATATATCATTTATATACACAACCTTGTTACAATTTTATGGAAGACAGCCCATTGTTCCCACAATGCAAATTTTTTTTACACATCACATTATGTGTGGTATTTATCATCTTCTGCAGGTATGCAGTCTTGATAATCGGCTATGTTCATGAACGGATATATCCATATCCGTTCATGATCTATCTGCCCTCTTTGGCGTGCTTCATTACTGATATATGGAGAAGCTCTATACCCGATTTTGTTGCGAAATATGTTGTAATTTGTGAAATATGACTGTGTAAAATTGCCTACAGAAAATGTATATATCTGTATTTTCTGGTTTTACCCATTATATGAATTTTCCATTTATATGTATATGTTTCCCATTACATGTATATATATTTATACATATATATATATATATATCTATTGTATATCTACCTATATGTATACGTGTATATGTATATATGGATATATATATGTGTATATATATGTATAGATATACTTATATATATATATATATATATATCCCTTCATGAGTATTTGCTATTACATGTATTTTTCTTTTCTCTTACTCTTGTAAATACATCATCATTTAATTTATGAAATTTTTGTTTAGCTTGATGTTTAAAATTCTGGTTTTATGAAGTTATGGCTGGAACTTTCTCATTTGATGTTCAAAATTTCTGTTTTATGAAGCTATGGCTGGAACATCACCCTTGGTTTTATGAAATTTTGCTTAGCTTAGTGCTAAATTCTTGTTTACTATATCACTCCATTTGCAGCACTAATTCTACATATAATTTCATCATTTTCCATGACATTTTCACCTATTCACCAAGCTTTCATCTCTTTTTCATGATATCTTTGAAATAGCCCATGATGCTTCTACAACCCATTTCATGCACATATTCATTTTCTGCTGCAAGTGTGCAGTCTTGATATTTAGCCATATTCATGAACGGATATCTCTATATCCAATCGTGATCTCCCAACCATCTTTGGTGTGCATCATCATGGATATATAGGGAGGCTCCATACCCATTTTTGCTGAAAATTGCATTATAATTTGAAAAGTATAGTTGTGTAAAATCACCTATAGAAACTGTATATACCTGTAATTTCTGGTTTTACCTATTATATGTAATTTCCATTAGTATGTACATATTTTCTTATTATATGTATATATATATATATATATATCTATATATATATCTATATATATTTATCTATATGTATACGTATATATGTATATATATATATATATGTATATATATATACATAGATATATACTTATATATATATATATCTTCATGTGCTCTTATTTCCATGTATGAACATCCATATATTTTCTCATATAGTTACACCTCCATCGTTACATGACATTTAGCACCTATTTTAGCATTTTGATATATGTATATGTCTCTTCGTTGTATATATTATATATATATGTCCATTTCCTTGTTTATTTTGTACTAACTCTCATTTTGCAGGAAAATCTAAAAGATGCAGATTCCTTGGATCCATTTCAATTTTATGTTACTTTATGTTATGCAATGTAACAATCTAATGTAAACCTTGGAATAAGATTTATTTTTACTGCTTAGATTAGGTCGCATCTCATATAGTTTGATTTCAGTAATATCCTGATTCTATGATGTATATATCTCAATTTTCAAAACCCACCGTGGATGAACACGAATGGCACGTGCACCAACTCTTAGAGAGTTGATGAACTCGGTGGAGTCCATATTTACGGCCCTAGTCGGAATATGGACGAGACCCAGATCCATCATCTCTCTACCAGTCACATTGAGCCTACACTCTTAGGCTATCTTGAAAATGCACCTCATATTTCCAATGTTTTCAAAATATTGTGAATTAACTCAAATAAACCCTGAATATATTCATGGCCACAGTCAGAATATATGAAGGATTTACTTTGGCTTAATCCACATTTTTCCAATAAAATTTTCAGAAATATTTTCAAAAGTGCATTCATTCATTCACATCATCTGAATCATTTGTTTTTTTTTCTCATGATTTTCTCAAAAGATTTTCACTTCATGGAATCGATTTTCTCAAGAGACTATGATGATATTCGGAGTTGGATTTCCCAAATCAAATGTTTTCCTGTGATTTTCCTTAAAAAGTTATTTCCTTAAGATTCTTTTCAAAGGAGTTTCTCATTTTCTAAAAAATCTAAATTGATTTTCAGATATTTCAAAAAACCAGATTCTCAGGATTCCAATTTCCCAAGTTCTGAATTTCCTTCTCCAAAGAGTTTTCCTACAAATTTTCCATCATTTTCCTAAGAAAATTCTCAAAGTTCGAGTTTTCCTGAGAAGTTCTTTCCTTTCAAGTATTCATCTTTTCTCAAGAATTCCTTCCAATTTTCCCGAGATTCTCATTTCTTCATAATTTTCCAAGTCTTTATAACTTTCTCAAACTTTTCCTGAGATTCTCATTTCTTCATGGTTTTCCAAGTCTTTCCAAGCTTTCTTAAAATTTTCCCGAGATTCTTATTTCCTCATGGATTTCCAAGTCTTTCTAAACTTTCTCAAAATTTTCCTGAGATTCCCATTTCTTCATGATTTTCAAATCTGACAAACTTTCTCAAGATTTTCTCGAGATTCTCATTTTTTTCATGATTTTCCAAGTCCTTATAAACTTTCTCAAGATGTTCTCGAGATTCTCTCTTCTTCAAGATTTTCCAACTCTTTATAAACTTTCTCGAGATTTCAAACCTTCTTCGTCTGAGTTTTTCTGAGAGATTGATTTCCATCTTTTTCCTGAGAAATGCTTTTCAACTCCAAATGTTTTCTAAGCATACATCATATTTTCCAACTTGCATTTTACAAAATTGCATAGCACATGCCTGAATTCTCTGTGCATTTAGGATAGAACACCATTTCGATGATTTTACTAAGTCAAGCACAATTTTGGTCCTTGGTTCGATTACCCCTGTTAAAGGCGGCAGGAACGGTCGAACCTCGTATCGACAGGTCGAGCTCCATCCCATGGATTTTCCCGCAATTTTCAAAACGGAGGCGAGTATTTCAAAACATTTTCCAAAATCCGGTCAAGTTTGAATCGCGAAAGCGTTTCCCTCTCCCTTTCGCAAGGAAGGGAAGACGGAAAAAATTTTGCGACGATAACAGGTTTGGCGACCGTGATGGGACCTGTCCTTGTCTGACCTAAATTATGCTTGACTTAGTTCAATTATCAAAATTATGTTCATAAAATGTCAGCTCTTTTACTTTCAATATCATGTGAGCCTAGGAGCCTAGATTCTGACCCAGCTGACATTGAATGCATATAGCTTAGGCATGGTTTGGTAGGACCATATTGAGGAGATATTTTCATGCTCACATAGACTTAGGTCTAAATACAATCCTCCTCAATTTAGGATCTGAATGCAAACAATGTATGCTTCTTTAAAGTTTTCAAAATCTATCTCTCTAGGATTTAGAGCCCTCTATTTCTTGCATGGGATCATTTTTTCAAAATCTCCATTACCTATCATTACCCGGTCTTCACGTTGCTGGGCTCTCTTCCAGAACCATAGTTCGGGACAGAGCCTCACAACTGGGCCAATTATTTGGGTTAATACCCACCTACCACGTACCGCGGGCCACAGTCCGAAGTATATCGGTAGGCGCTCAAGGATGTTGGAAAACCTTACCTTAGAACCGGAGTTGAAACTCTATGCCACGTACCTTGGATTTCGATTTGGGTATATCGGCATAACTGGATTGGACAAAGACGATCTGAACTTAGAGTTAGGATTAAGGTCCTACAGCTGTTTTCAAAATTGATGCATCTAGAGTCAGCCTTTTAGGGAGTGCTGTATGCGCATAAATGTTTGTGCAGGATGTGATTGTATGTATGATTTTCTCAATTCTTTGTTTTTCAACTCATTAGGTCTTTTTCAAAATATCCTTATTTTCCACAAGGTCTTTTTCTAAAACCCTGGATAATTTTCTCAAATATCCCATTTCTTTCAAAACTCCGGGTGATTTTTCATTCTACCATTCTACTGGATCTCGATTTTCCAGCCTTATTCCGATCCTGCCTGCAAATTTTCAAAATTTCAAATTTTGCTCATATCTTCAAGAACCTTGTTTTCGGTATATCTTCCAAATTTTGTCCAAAATTTTGTTTGTTATTTCCTTCCAAGATTACCTGATCCCATCATTTGTTTTCCCTCAAGAGTGTCACTTTCAAAATTCTTTTTCCCATCATGCTAAAACATCCCATGTTGTTCTGCAGAGGGCATTGGCATAGTTGTGTGATCCTGACGAGATCAAAGACCGCGCTACTTCAGCACATTAGTTACAGACAGTGAGTGAGAAATGGATTCCATAAAGTCTGTCAAAGAGGGAGCTCAGACCATCAAGGAGGAGATTGATCTCGCTATATATCGTTTGTTCAAAAGAATGATGATGGAGATATTATCCGAGCAAGCTGAAGCCAATCTCAGAAAAGTTCCTGTTAAAGAAGAGGCACCCATCACCATCCCTATGAGCATCATTGGACACCACAACAGGGCAACCAGTTCTAAACCCAACAACAACAAAAACAGAGGCAGTCAAAGCAGCAAGTTAGAAGAGTCTAAAGATTTGAAAGGAAAGTATTCTAGAATCCAGAATAGACCTTTTCAATCCAGCCCTCAGCAAAAGGAAAAAATTCAAGGAAAACCAAAGCGCGGAAACTTGAGCGGCGATCGAGATTTCACTCCTATAGACAAGTCACTCGACGAAGTCCTTGAATACATGTTGGTTAAGGGATTAGTCAGGCTCCCAAAAGCCACAGATCCTCCCACCATCATGGGAAGATTCTTGAACCAGTTTTGCAAATTCCATCGGGCAGTAGGGCATGACACTGATCGATGTTTTGTCTTCAAAAACATTGTGCAGGACTACATTGATAAGAACCTCTTTGTTGAAAGCAGAGAAGAAGAACATCCAGTAGCCCTAACTAAGCAAGTTCAGTTCAATTCCCAGAAAGAAGTCAAAGAAGTCAGCATTCAACAAAAATCCAGCAATCCGAAGAAGATAAAGCATGATGGTTGGAGTTATGATCGCGAGTTTACTCCTTCAGGTCAGCCAATCGAAGAAATTCTTGGATATCTGCTCGCGAAGAATATGATCAAACTTCCAAGGATTGTGGATCCTCCCGTCACCATGGGGAAATGGAAAGATTGTTTCTGCGAGTTCCATCGGGCAATGGGGCACGATACTGAACGTTGCTTCGTTCTAAAAAATATTATACAGGACTACATCGACAAAGAGCTTTTGGTGCCGGAAGAAAGGGAGGGACGAGTTGCAGTCCTGACCAAGCCTCTCCCAGATCACTCTGAAGAATGACAATGCCAATGCCTTCTCATTTTGTCATATTTATTTTGTCAGGACGATATAGTCCTAGTGGTTTTCCTTTTTCAAGTTGTCATCCCTTTTTAAGGCATCAATAAAATCAACTTTTCTCGTTTAATTATGACATTCTTCTTTTGGTTGTTCTGTTTTGTTATTATTCTCTCCCCCATTACACTGGGGTATCTTTTTGAAAATTTGTTTTCAAGCATTCTATATGCAGGCAGGATAAACAAATTCCTCATTTCATGCACTTGTACATTCATATGCATCAACTCATATTCATTTGCATCCAATTGCATTAATAACAATCCGGTCGGTATTGGGATTTCAACAAACAGTCCCATCACAATTCCTAATGATCCAAAGATCATTGCCAATACTGAACCAAAACCCAGCA
This sequence comes from Nuphar pumila, assembly GCF_984573655.1. Classification (NCBI taxonomy): domain Eukaryota; kingdom Viridiplantae; phylum Streptophyta; class Magnoliopsida; order Nymphaeales; family Nymphaeaceae; genus Nuphar; species Nuphar pumila. The sequence continues at coordinate 82,156,339 of NC_143251.1, read as the reverse complement.
CTCGAACTGGTATTATTTCAAAATCCAGTATTCGAGCTGGTACATTTTCAACTTTTTGGAAAACCGAGTTCCGACTCGGGTTTTTATTCAAATCATTTTCCTTTGTTGATCCGGGTTCCGACTCGTGATCTCTCTACTTTATTCGAGCCTCGACTCGAACTCCTCATTTTCCTTTGTTGATCCGGGTTCCGACTCGTGATCTCTCTACTTTATTCGAGCCTTGACTCGAACTCTTCATTTTCTCTTGTTGATCCGGGTTCCGACTCGAGATCTCTCTATTCATTCGAACTCTTCATTTTCTCTTGTTGATCCGGGTTCCGACTCGAGATCTCTCTATTCATTCGAGCTCTTCATTTTCTTTGTTGATCCGGGTTCCGACTCGTGATCTCTCTACTTATTCGAGCCTTGACTCGAACTCTTCATTTTCTCTTGTTGATCCGGGTTCCGACTCGAGATCTCTCTATTCATTCGAGCTCTTCATTTTCTTTGTTGATCCGGGTTCCGACTCGTGATCTCATTATCTTACTCGAGCCTTGACTCAAGCTCTTCGTTTTCTTTATTGATCCGGGTTCCGACTCGAGATCTCTTTATCCATTCGAGCTCATATACGAGCTCTTCATTTTTTTTATTAATCCGGGTTCCGACTCGTGATCTCATTATCTTATTGGAGCTCTGATTCGAGCCTTCTATTTTCCTCTGTTGATTCGGGTTCCGACTCGTAATCTTTATATTTTATTCGAGCTCTGACTCGAACTCATCATTCTCTTTTATTGATCCAAGTCATTTCAATCATCAGGGTCTGTCAATTGCTCAAATTTGATATTTTGCTCTCCAAATTTCAATTTAAATCCTCAAATCAGGCAATTCTCCAATTTAGACCTCTGATTTCCAATTTCAATTACCAATTTCCAATTCTCGACCTGCGGGTCAACCAATTTCCAATTTTCGACCTTCGGGTCAATCAATTTCCAAATTTCGACCTCTAGTCAAATTGATTCTCAATTTCGACCTTCGGGTCACACAATTTCGACCTTTAGGTCACTCAATTCTCAATTTCGACCTTCAGGTCACACAATTTCGACCTTTGTGGTCAAATCAATTCTCAATTCCGACCATCAGGTCATCCAATTTCGACCTTCGGGTCATTCAATTTCCAGCAACCAATTTTCCAATTTTCCATTTCGACCTTTGGGTCAATCAATCTCAATATCCAATTTCAATCATTTTCTCTTGCGAGAGACCCTTTTAGGGAGAGTTTGAGGGAGCTCGTTCTTTTCGCATGCTATCCAATTCGTTCACTTAGCCCCTTTTTAGGGAGAGTTTGAAGGGACTCGCGTCTTTGTGAACCGTTTGCAAAACAATTTCCAATTTCACACAAGAAACCCTTTTAAAGGGAGAGGCTCGACGGAGACTCGCTTTTCTTGTGACCCCCCAATTTCATACTAGGCCATTTTCGTCATGAAAGACCCTCTTTGCAGGGAGAGTGTGATGGACTCGTTCCTTTCATGACCCAATTTTCAGACCTCACTATTTTCGGCCCTTTTCCATAAGAGAAGCCTAATATTAGGGAGCTTTGACGAAAGCTCAATTTCTCTTCGAAAGTTCGTTTTGCAAACACCTCCTCTTCAGGGAAGAGAGGAGTATTTCCCATTTCCCATTCAGGTAAGGGCTAAGCCTGAGTCTCTCTTTTTGGGGAAAAAGAGAGGAGAATTTTCGTCACGGATGCGTTGAGCCGGATTTCAAATACTCACTTTCACTAAGGATTTCAAGAAAATTTTGTCAATTTGTTAAATTATTTGCTGATTTCAGAATCTTTATTGCACTAGTCAGTTTACCCTCAGCATCACTTCCAAAAGAGCGAAGCTTTTGCGAAAAGGGATTCAAAATTCAAATTCTTTCTATTGGCCAACCAAAAGGATGAAGGATAAATCCTCGATATGGCCAGAAAAGAAGATTCAAGGTTATTGAAAAGCCGTAGATGATCGATATTGATCGCAGTCAATGGCGCATCGTTAAAGGCTATTCTTGTAAGGACGAGACAGTGGAAATATCCTGAGTGCTAGAAAAGAGAGCATTTACCCAAGCCTTGTCTCCTCAGAATCATCTAAGCTGCAATTAAGTATCCGCAAAAGGGATCTCTCACCTGTCGTCAAGATGAAGGCGAATTAAGCGAGTAGACCCCCGGGGCCAAAGAAGATTCGAAACATCTCCAAGATGACGGAGTTTGTGACGGATCCTTCCAAGGAAGGTCCAAAGCACTGTCAAGATGAAGGCAGATGCGATGAACCTCTCGACAATCCCTAAAAGATATTTAATTTCAGCTATCATCCAAAGATCTCTAGCCAAGAAGTCAATATCGTCAAAGAAGGATCGAAACATCTCCAAGTTGAAGGAGTTTGTGACGTATCCTTCCCAAAAGAGAGAAAGAGAGGAAAAAGAAAGAGAGAAAAAGTCAGAACATCTCCAAAATGAAGGAGAATGTAGCCAAAACACCAAAGAGGTCCAAAAGAGTGCAGAAAGATTATCAAGAGAGAAGCTCTCAGGATATCAAACTGCCAAATCTATCAAGAATCCTCTTTAATCTTGTGAAATTCTATTATCAATACTCTTTCATCAACTGCTTTCACAATATCAAATTCTCTTTCTTGTTCATATCAAGGAAATTGATAGCTTCCTTGAAGAAGGTCAATTGCAAGCAATTTGGATTTCAAGTCTCGATTCTACGAAGTGAACCTTGTTTGGAGGTAATACTTTGGGTAGGAAAGAAAGAATATCTTTGCAACAATGTGCAACATTTTCAAAAATTTCGAATCAACAGCAAAATTTCCAACATTTTGACAATATTTTCTAGTCATCCTGACGTGAAGCGAGAGCTTGATGTTCGTTTTCGATGCATCCTGACACCAATTTTAATCCCTCTGAAGGACTTGATTCCTTCCCTTCTTTGAGAGCATGAACTCTCAGATTGCACACTTCCCTGTGTCCCCACTGTCCCATCATAGACAGTCCCATTTCGGTTCGAGGTCGAACCAACAATCATTTGTCGCAAAAGGTAATTTCAAAAGCTATTTAGTCTCAGCAATGAGACACCCAAAATCAATCCTTTTTCAAGCTTTAGGGACCCCATTTTCTTTCCTTTTGCAAAACCCCTGTCGGATTTATTGTGCAAAATCCGAAGGTTCCATCATGGTCTCTTCTTTCGAGGATTCCATCCATTTTTCACCCGATCAGGATAAGGGTATAAACCTGAGCCTCATTCAAGGAGGTATTCCATTTTCCACCCGATCAGGATAAGGGTATAAACCTGAGCCTCATTCAAAGAGGTATTCCATTTTCCACCCGATCAGGATAAGGGTATAAACCTGAGCCTCATTCAAAGAGGTATTCCATTTTCCGCCCGATCAGGTTAAGGGTACAAACCTGAGCCTCATTCAAAGAGGTATTCCATTTTCCACCCGATCAGGATAAGGGTATAAACCTGAGCCTCATTCAAAGAGGTATTCCATTTTCCGCCCGATCAGGTTAAGGGTATAAACCTGAGCCTCATTCAAAGAGGTATTTCATTTTTCGCCCAATCAGGTTAAGGGTGCGAACCTGAGTCTCACTTCGATGAGATATTCCATTCCCCAATCAGGTCAAGGGTTAAAACCTGAGCTTTGTTCCATACGAGATATTTCTGTCCCATCCAGGTTAAGGGCATAAACCTGAATTTCACTCTCACAGAGTGAGTCTTTTCTCTCCATTCTTCGCTTCATATCTACCATTTTCCTCGGGCTAATTTCCTCACACCCAGTCAGATCCTTCTAACTGGGCATTTTTTTTATATAGCCCAAATTTGGTGTGTTTTCTTTGCCACTAAGCTCGGCCATAAGCCGGCTTAGTAGCAAAGAGGGGCATCTGTAAACACCCCAAATTTTCACTCACCTTCTTTACATCGCCCTCAATTGGCATATTTCAGTTCTCCAGAAGCAATGAAGGGCAAAATGGTCACTTTTCGAGATTAAACCTTGCAGAAAGTCCAAAATTTCATTCTTGAGCCTCAAAATTTCCATATTTAGGTTCAGAGACATCTTCAAATTGCAAAATTTCAAAATCATCTTTCTAGACAAAAAGTTAGAATTTCCAAGTTCAAGCTCAGAGTGACATTTCATAGAACATGTCTGTGCATAGCATTGCATCATTTCACTGCATAGCATATCAGTTTGAGATCCAGAACTCCTGGTTTTCAAAATTGTCCATCCAGATTTGATTTTTAAACTTTTTCAAATTGATTTTTAAAACCCTGGGATTTCAAAATTGCCAATCTTTCCCATTTTACCCCCAGGACTTTGAATTACAAAAATTTTCTCAAGAAAACAATCTGGATGTTTGGATATTGATTTTAAAGATTTTATCTCAAAACTTTTTGCAAAAGATTTTAAATCTCTTTACAAATTTTGTTTTTACATTTATCCATATTTTTGCCCTGAAAACCCAATTTTTCCAAATTCTTGAAAAACAAATAATGTTTTATCTCGCATCTTCAAATAAATGGAGCGGGACCCGCCTTTGAACTAGCATCATACTCAGACCCTCAGGTAAGTTGTTTATTCTCAAGCGGGGCCCACCTGGAGTTCATACCAATTTGCAAAATTGTCTTTTTCATTTCTCAATACTTATTTATTTATTTACTTATTTTTTTTTTTTTTTTTTTTTTAAAAGTTAGTGGGCACACACACATGTGGCACCCTAATTGAAAATAAAAGACTTTCAAAAACAAAACAAAACTTTATTTTCAAAAGGATTTTAAAAGTGGGTTGAGGTGGCATTTCCATAAAAGCCTCTCATTTTTTTTATTTCTTTTTATTTGTTTAAATAAAATTTTTTTTTAGAAAGAGGCAGCCTTAAATGGCACAACCGAATTTCCCTAAAGCAATAGATTTGATTTTGCCTAAAACTTAGGGAAATAAAAACCAAAATTTGAAAAAAAAGGGAATGCGCCTCTCTTGAAACGGCCATTTCAAATTTTTTTTAAAAAAATGAGGTAACGGAACCTCATAAATGAAAGGGGCTGCGTTTTCTTTTTGGAAGGGGATTCAAAATTCTTTAAGAAAGGGAGAGGTAGCCGATGGAAGGGGGGGGGGATTGACGGTTTTTCTTTTGGGGATTTCTGCAGGGATTTCATCCTGGACGTGTGCTGGCTTTCCCCGATTTTTTTGATTCAGCCCAGCCACCAAGCCTGGCAACGATTGCCATCACCCTTCAGCCAACAAAGACCCAGCTCATTCCCATCTTCTTCAACTCATTTCATTCAGCCTTCAGCCCACCATCCTTCAGTCGACAGAAGATCCAGCAGAAAAAGGGGCTGGGCCGATTGATTTTGGGGGATTTTCTGTTCTTATTGCAGGTGATTCACAAAGCTGGGGAGCATTTCCTTCAACCCAAGAGACTGCCATCATCCTGCAGCCCAGCCAACAGAAGCTATAGCCAGCTTGAACCGCCCAACAGAAAAGAACGACTCTCATTTGTTGTTTACAAGAGTTACACACTGCAGAACGTTGCTGCCCTTTTTCCTTCAGCCCACCAGCAGTAAGAAATCCAGCTGGCGATTCCTCCATCCAGTGTGAAGACTATTCACCTTTCAGTCCAGCACGGGTCTTCTTATCAAACGTGAAGCTGCCCTCTTCCTTCCCCTTCTCCGTCCCCTGACTCCTCTCCCGATTTCGTGGAAGTTTTGATCCATCCCAGCATACAAAGGAAGCATCTTCTTTCTGGTCTCAAGCCCAGCCAACTGTTGTCCGTCCTCTTTAATCCAGCCAGCGTTTCCCTCTTTCCTTCAACCTCAGCAGGGAATCAATCCCTGCTTCTTGGATGCAAAGAGCATCGATCCAGCATTGCCTCTTTCCTTCAAATCCAGCCATTAGCTCCTTCACGTTGCCTTCAGACAGCAATAAGCCCTACGTTGCAGTCTCTTCTTCAGCCTATCAACAGGGTATACAACAGAGATCAATCTAGCCATCAGAGCCTTGACATTGCCTTCATACAACAGGTCGTCTCATCCTTCACTAGTTCCAGCAGCAGAGAGCCATCTTTTCCTGCCATTTACAAACCCATTGGAAGCGAAAGATCTGCAGAGCTGCTGCTCATTTCTCCAGCCCAGCAGTAAAGCACGGTTTTTTTTTTTTTGTCTTCATTGGCTGATTGCAAGGCTCATATAGTGCAGGAATTTACAAGGTAATGCAAAGTTCTGATTCTTTCATACTTGCATTCAATTTTATCAAATTAAAAAAAAAAATCTTATTTGCATTTGGTTAGCTTGAATAAACGTAAGGTGAATATCCATTTATGACTTTATCTTCAGCACAGTAGCAAAAATTCCTTAATGTATTTATTTGAAGGAAGAGCTGTATTTGATGTTTCTACTGGAAATAGATGATGGATTACATCTACAGCCACCTAATGCCAGCTTGTCTCATGCTTCTAGATTCATGTTGGTTTTCATAATTTCATCATTCATTTGTTCAATGGAACTGGGCATGATTTCATTCCAGGAATATGCTTGTGTTTTTCCTTGCATTTACTAAACATTTTTCAATGATATTGCTATCAACATTGTTTATCATGCTTGAGTTTTAAGAAGAGTCTTTGCAGCCAGCATTCTATGTTACAAGCTTAGTGGCAGTTGAGATTCTCTGTGCTCACGATGGAGTTCAACAAACAGTAGATACATTTGATGTCTCCTGTGGTCTAAGTTTGGGAAAATATACAGCTCTTGTGTTGCTGAAATTTTTAGCTTCAAAGATGGACTCAAGCTTGTGAAGTTGAGAGGTGAAGCTATGCAGGAAGCTGCAGATGAGTTCAATTATTATGTGATGTAGCAAATGAAAAGCCCATGACCAACCTTCATCAAATTCTTGCAGAATTTGAATCACATACCCATACTTAGATATATCATTTATATACACAACCTTGTTACAATTTTATGGAAGACAGCCCATTGTTCCCACAATGCAAATTTTTTTTACACATCACATTATGTGTGGTATTTATCATCTTCTGCAGGTATGCAGTCTTGATAATCGGCTATGTTCATGAACGGATATATCCATATCCGTTCATGATCTATCTGCCCTCTTTGGCGTGCTTCATTACTGATATATGGAGAAGCTCTATACCCGATTTTGTTGCGAAATATGTTGTAATTTGTGAAATATGACTGTGTAAAATTGCCTACAGAAAATGTATATATCTGTATTTTCTGGTTTTACCCATTATATGAATTTTCCATTTATATGTATATGTTTCCCATTACATGTATATATATTTATACATATATATATATATCTATTGTATATCTACCTATATGTATACGTGTATATGTATATATGGATATATATATGTGTATATATATGTATAGATATACTTATATATATATATATATATATATATATATATATATATATATATCCCTTCATGAGTATTTGCTATTACATGTATTTTTCTTTTCTCTTACTCTTGTAAATACATCATCATTTAATTTATGAAATTTTTGTTTAGCTTGATGTTTAAAATTCTGGTTTTATGAAGTTATGGCTGGAACTTTCTCATTTGATGTTCAAAATTTCTGTTTTATGAAGCTATGGCTGGAACATCACCCTTGGTTTTATGAAATTTTGCTTAGCTTAGTGCTAAATTCTTGTTTACTATATCACTCCATTTGCAGCACTAATTCTACATATAATTTCATCATTTTCCATGACATTTTCACCTATTCACCAAGCTTTCATCTCTTTTTCATGATATCTTTGAAATAGCCCATGATGCTTCTACAACCCATTTCATGCACATATTCATTTTCTGCTGCAAGTGTGCAGTCTTGATATTTAGCCATATTCATGAACGGATATCTCTATATCCAATCGTGATCTCCCAACCATCTTTGGTGTGCATCATCATGGATATATAGGGAGGCTCCATACCCATTTTTGCTGAAAATTGCATTATAATTTGAAAAGTATAGTTGTGTAAAATCACCTATAGAAACTGTATATACCTGTAATTTCTGGTTTTACCTATTATATGTAATTTCCATTAGTATGTACATATTTTCTTATTATATGTATATATATATATATATCTATATATATATATCTATATATATTTAGATATATGTATACGTATATATGTATATATATATATATATGTATATATATATACATAGATATATACTTATATATATATATATCTTCATGTGCTCTTATTTCCATGTATGAACATCCATATATTTTCTCATATAGTTACACCTCCATCGTTACATGACATTTAGCACCTATTTTAGCATTTTGATATATGTATATGTCTCTTCGTTGTATATATTATATATATATGTCCATTTCCTTGTTTATTTTGTACTAACTCTCATTTTGCAGGAAAATCTAAAAGATGCAGATTCCTTGGATCCATTTCAATTTTATGTTACTTTATGTTATGCAATGTAACAATCTAATGTAAACCTTGGAATAAGATTTATTTTTACTGCTTAGATTAGGTCGCATCTCATATAGTTTGATTTCAGTAATATCCTGATTCTATGATGTATATATCTCAATTTTCAAAACCCACCGTGGATGAACACGAATGGCACGTGCACCAACTCTTAGAGAGTTGATGAACTCGGTGGAGTCCATATTTACGGCCCTAGTCGGAATATGGACGAGACCCAGATCCATCATCTCTCTACCAGTCACATTGAGCCTACACTCTTAGGCTATCTTGAAAATGCACCTCATATTTCCAATGTTTTCAAAATATTGTGAATTAACTCAAATAAACCCTGAATATATTCATGGCCACAGTCAGAATATATGAAGGATTTACTTTGGCTTAATCCACATTTTTCCAATAAAATTTTCAGAAATATTTTCAAAAGTGCATTCATTCATTCACATCATCTGAATCATTTGTTTTTTTTCTCATGATTTTCTCAAAAGATTTTCACTTCATGGAATCGATTTTCTCAAGAGACTATGATGATATTCGGAGTTGGATTTCCCAAATCAAATGTTTTCCTGTGATTTTCCTTAAAAAGTTATTTCCTTAAGATTCTTTTCAAAGGAGTTTCTCATTTTCTAAAAAATCCAAATTGATTTTCAGATATTTCAAAAAACCAGATTCTCAGGATTCCAATTTCCCAAGTTCTGAATTTCCTTCTCCAAAGAGTTTTCCTACAAATTTTCCATCATTTTCCTAAGAAAATTCTCAAAGTTCGAGTTTTCCTGAGAAGTTCTTTCCTTTCAAGTATTCATCTTTTCTCAAGAATTCCTTCCAATTTTCCCGAGATTCTCATTTCTTCATAATTTTCCAAGTCTTTATAACTTTCTCAAACTTTTCCTGAGATTCTCATTTCTTCATGGTTTTCCAAGTCTTTCCAAGCTTTCTTAAAATTTTCCCGAGATTCTTATTTCCTCATGGATTTCCAAGTCTTTCTAAACTTTCTCAAAATTTTCCTGAGATTCCCATTTCTTCATGATTTTCAAATCTGACAAACTTTCTCAAGATTTTCTCGAGATTCTCATTTTTTTCATGATTTTCCAAGTCCTTATAAACTTTCTCAAGATGTTCTCGAGATTCTCTCTTCTTCAAGATTTTCCAACTCTTTATAAACTTTCTCGAGATTTCAAACCTTCTTCGTCTGAGTTTTTCTGAGAGATTGATTTCCATCTTTTTCCTGAGAAATGCTTTTCAACTCCAAATGTTTTCTAAGCATACATCATATTTTCCAACTTGCATTTTACAAAATTGCATAGCACATGCCTGAATTCTCTGTGCATTTAGGATAGAACACCATTTCGATGATTTTACTAAGTCAAGCACAATTTTGGTCCTTGGTTCGATTACCCCTGTTAAAGGCGGCAGGAACGGTCGAACCTCGTACCGACAGGTCGAGCTCCATCCCATGGATTTTCCCGCAATTTTCAAAACGGAGGCGAGTATTTCAAAACATTTTCCAAAATTCGGTCAAGTTTGAATCGCGAAAGCATTTCCCTCTCTCTTTCGCAAGGAAGGGAAGACGGGAAAATTTTGCGACGACAACAACATCCAAGACCAGAAGAAGAAAGCGCAGTTCACTCATGCAGTTGATACATCTGGCAATGATCATGATAGCAACAGAAGAAACAAAAATGACAGCAAAAGTGGCCAGAACCACAGTGCAACTCAAGGGAAAAAGTCTTCCAAGCAGAATGACAAGCCGTCTCAGTCTAACTTTCCACAAAAAGAAAAGATAAAGCGCGAAGGTTGGAGTAATGATCGTGAGTTCACTCCTCTGAAGCAAACGCTCGAAGAAGCCCTTGAATTCATGCTGACCAAGGGATTGGTCAAACTCCCAAAAGTCACGAATCCTCCCACAGTCATGGGAAGGTTCATGAATCAGTTCTGCAAGTTCCATCGAGCAGTGGGGCATGATACCGATCACTACTTCGTCTTCAAAAATATTGTTCAGGATTGCGTCAACAAGAGTCTCTTTGTTGAAGACGAAGAAGAAGACGAGTTGGCCATCATGACCAAGCCTCTCTCAGACTACTCAGAAGATTGATCATGCCATAATTTTCTGATTTCCTCCCCTTTTGTCAGTCAACTTGTAGGGGGCCAGTCAGCCCAGTCTTTTTGTGACCTTTTGGTCAAGGTACTTGTAAATATTTTAGTCTTTTGTTATAAGTTTTTCTCATCAATGAAATGTCAATTTTCCTTCATATCTTTGATATCAAAATACTTCCTTCTTCTACCACACAGGGGCATTTGTTTTTGAAAATTTATATTTCAAAAATCTTCTTCATCGGCTTCCATTAAACCGCATTTAAATTCTTGTTCTTTTCAGAATGCGGGACCAATCCTGATATCATTCACGAGAGAAATGATATTACCTATGAGGGTTTTTCAAAAATCATGAAATTTTGAAAGTCTTCATAAACAAAAAGTTCAAATATTTTTTTTTATCCAACTTTTGTCAAAATCAACCCTCGTGTTGATCATATTTTCAAAAAATAGGTTTTCGAACCATTGCATTGAAGGATCAACCCTCGTGTTGATCATATTTTCAGAAATAAGGTTTTTCGAACCATTACATTGAAAGATCAACTCTCGTGTTGATCATATTTTCAAAAAATAGGTTTCCGAACCATTGCATTGAAGAATCAACCCTCGTGTTGCCCATATTCTCCAAAAATGGGTTTCAAATCATTATATTCAAAGATCAACCTCTGTGTTGGTCTTATCTTTCAAGATTAGTTTTAAAACATTATATTCAAAAATCAACCCTTGTGTTGATCTTATTATCAGTTTCGAACTGTTATTTTCATAAATCAGATCTACTGTTGATCTTCTTTTTTTTAAAAAGTAGGTTTTCCAAACCATTGCCTTCAAAAATTGACCCTCATGTTGATCTCTCGTGTTTGATTCCCTTTCAGAGATTTAGTCCTCGCGCTGATCATTCATCTCGCGGTTGATTTTTCTTTCCAAAAATGATTTCTCACTTACCTTTTAAATGAACATTTTTTTCTTTCAAGATCCTATATGCAGGCAGGATCAGAAAAACTCATTTTTTTCAAATCTTACAAATTTTTAGTTAATTTTGTTATCTTTATCAGTTTCGTTCAGTTTCATCAAAATTTACATCAATTTTATCAAATTTTACATCAATTTTATCAAATTTTATCAAAATTTATCAAGTTTTATCAAATTTTCCTCAATTTTATTAAATTTTATCAAATTTTTACCCTTTCAGGTTAAGGGATAAACCTGATACCTCTTTCCCATGAGGTATTCCTTTCTCCATTTTTCCCTTTCAGGTTAAGGGATAAACCTGAACCTCGGCATTTGAGGTATTTTCTTTTACCCTTTCAGGTTAAGGGATAAACCTGACCCTCATTGTCCGAGGGGTTCCCATTCAGGATAAGGGATAATCCTGACACCCCTCACAGAAGCAACAAGGCTATCTGTGAGCATTCTTTTCAAAAACAAAATTATCATAAATTTATTCGATCTTTCCCCACTTTTCATAAATTTTATTCTTTACCCTTTCAGGTTAAGGGATAAACCTGATGCCTCTTTCCCATGAGGTATTCCTTTCTCTATTTTTCCCTTTCAGATTAAGGGATAAACCTGAACCTCGGCCTTCGAGGTATTTTCTTTTACCCTTTCAAGTTAAGATAAACCTGAACCTCGTTTATCGAGGCATTTCTCCTTCTTCCTTCAGGATAAGGGATAATCCTAAAGTCTTTTATCATCAAATTTCCACCATTTTTTACTAAATTTTCCCCAGACTTTCGTCAGTCTTTATCAATTTTTATTCCTTGTCAATTTTTGTCAATTTTATTAATTCTTTATCAATTTTTATCAATTTTTATCAATTTATTGATGCTTTGTCAATCTTTATCAATCTTTTCTTTATTAAATTTTTGTCAGTTTTATTCTTCACCAACTCTTATCACTTTTTGTCAAAATTTGTTTCCTTCTTCCTCTTCAGGATAAGGGATAATCCTGAAAACCCTGACAATCATTCTCACTTCAAATTTCCAAATAGATGCCGATCTCCTCTTCCAACTCTCGGTCAAAAAAAAAAGCCAGAGCTCGTGCTGGTGCAATTTCAAAACCCAGTACTCATACTGGGGCATTTCTTGACAAAACCCCGTGCTCGCACTGGTACATCTAGTGCTCGTGCTAGTGTCTGGCCGACCGATCGGTTAGCCCCTCAGGTTCAGTCTTTGCACTGACCATTCATCCAAAATTCAAAGCTCTAAATCCAATGTTGACCTTCGGGTTATTCAAATCTCAATTTCAAGCCTTCAGGTTATAATCTTTCCTCAATTTTCCTTAATTTTTGTTAATCTTTCATAAAATTCTTCTCATCAACTCTCCTTAGAGATTCGAGTTTTGACTCAAACTTCCAACTTTTTCCTCGAAGATTTGAGTTTTAACTCAAGTCTTCTTTTCCTTCAAAAATCTAAACTTTCCAGTTTCCTTCGAAATTCGAGCCTTGACTCGAACTTTCCAGCTTTCCTTCAAAGATTTGAGTTTCAACTCGAGTCTTCATTTCTTCAAAGTCTAAGCTTTCCAATTTTCCTTTGAGATTCGAGCCCTGACTCAAATTTTCCTACTTTCCTTCGAAGATTTGAGTTTTAACTCAAGTCTTCTTTTCCTTCAAAATCTGAACTTCCCAGTTTTCCTTTAAAAATCGAGCCCTGCTCGAACAATCCAGATTTCCTTTGAATATTTGAGTTTTGACTCAAATTTTCTTTCCTTCAAAAAAATCTGAATTAGTCTAGTTTTCCTTTGAAGATTTAGGTTTCGACCCAAACTTTCTCTCCTTAGAAACCAAAACTTCCTAGCTTTCCTTCGAAGGCTCGAGTTTCGACTCGAATCTTCCAACTTTCCTTGTAAAACCTGAGTCCTGATTCGGATGGTCTTTCAAAACCAGCTTTTGAGTTAGGCTTGCCTTCAGAACTTTAAATTTGTATTTACCTTCAGAATTCAGCCTCGTGTTGGATTTTTCTCCAGAATCCCACTGATGTGGCAAAACTTGATGTTAAGCAAAGTTTTTATCATCAAGGATTTCAGGAAGATCTTGCCAAATTGCCATAAAATAGTTGTTGATCTCAAGCTTTTATTACATAAAGAATTCTCTCAAATCTCCTTAGTATTCCTTCCAAAAGGGTGAAGCTTTTGTGAAAAAAGACTCAAACTTCAAATTTTCTGTTGGTCAACCAAGAGGATGAAGAAAAATCCTTGATATTACTAGCGAAGGAAAATTCAATGACGTTGAAAAGACATAAATAAGCTGATATTGATCATAACCATGGCACATTCTTAAAGATTATTCTTTGGCAGTAAGACAGTGGAAATATCCTGGGCAGTAAAAAGAACCTACCCAATCCATATCTCCTCAGTCATTTGAGCTGCAATCAAATATCCGCAAAAAGGATCTCTCAATTGTCGTCAAGATGAAGACGAATAGGCGAGTTAGATCTTTGGGGCCAAAGAAGATTTGGATCATCTTCGAGATGAAGAAGTTTATGAAGGATCCTTCCAGGGAAAGTTCAGATCACCATCGAGATGATGGCGAGTGTGATGAACCTACCGACAAACCCTAAAAGATATCTGATTTCTGCTATCATCTAAAGACCTTTTAGAACCGATGTCATCAAGCCTAATTTCTGAGAAAGAAAAATAAGGATCGGAACATCTCCAAGATGAAGGATTTTGTGACGTACCCTTCCCCGAAAAAAGAGAGAAAAGTCAGGACATCTCTAAAAATGAAGGATGATGTAAAAGCCCAAGAAAGCCCCATGACTCAAAAGAGTGCAAAAAGATCATCATGGGAAAAGGCCCAAGATATCAAACTGCCCGAACTGTCAAGAATCTTCTTTACCTATGTGAAATTCTTCTATCAATATCTCTTTCATTCAAATGCTTTTATGAGGCTAAGAATATTTCCTCTCTTTTCATATCAAGAAAATTGATAGCTTCCTTGAAGAAAACCAACAAACAATAATTTGACTTTGATTCTGGATTCTATAGAGTTAACCCAGTTGGGGGTAATACTCTAGGTGGAAGAGGGAACATCTTTCAAAAATACTTACCTTCAATTACCTTGAAAACAACTATATTTTTTATCATTTTTGGCAATATTTTCCAGCTTTCCTGATAAGAAATAATAACTTGATGTCTGTTTTGATACATCTTGGTGTTGCCCTCCTCATCTTTCGCTTTGATCGAAAGACTTGCCTTCTCCTTTCTAAAAGGATTGCCCTTCTCATCTTTCGCTTTGATCGGAAGACTTGCCTTCTCCTTGCTAAAAGGATCGCCTTATCCATCTTTCGCTTTGATCAAGAGATTCACCTTCTCCTTTATAAAAAGGATTGCCCTCCTCATCTTTCGCTTTGATCGAAAGACTTGCCTTCTACTTGCTAAAAGGATCGCCTTATCCATCTTTCACTTTGATTGAGAGATTCACCTTCTCCTTTCTAAAAGGATTGCCCTCCTCATCTTTCGCTTTGATCGAAAGACTTGCCTTCTCCTTTCTAAAAAGGATTGCCCTCCTCATCTTTCTCTTTGATTGAAAGACTTGCCTTCTCCTTACAAAAAGGATCGCCTTATTCATCTTTCGCTTTGATCGGAAGACTTGCCTTCTCCTTGCTAAAAGGATCGCCTTATCCATCTTTCGCTTTGATCGAGAGATTCACCTTCTCCTTTCTAAAAGAATTGCCCTCCTCATCTTTCGCTTTGATCGAAAGATTTGCCTTCTTCTTGCCAAAAGGATCGCCTTATTCATCTTTCGCTTTGATCGAAAGATTCGCCTTCTCCTTGCCAAAAGGATCATCTTATTCATCTTTCTCTTTGATCAAAAGAATCGCCTTCTCCTTGCTAAAAGGATCGCCTTATTCATCTTTCGCTTTGATCAAAAGGCTTGCCTTCTCCTCACTAAAAGGATCACCCTATTCCATCTTTCGCCTTGTCAAGAGATTCTTCTCCTTGCTAAAAGGATCACCCTACTCATATTTCGCTTTGTCAAAAAAATCACCTTGCTCTTGTTAAAAGGATCGCCTTATTCATCTTTCACATCATCGAAAGATTTGCCTCTTGTTACCTTGTTCACCTTTCATACTGTCGAAAGAATTGTCTCACATCTCCTTAGTTTTCATCTCTCACATTCCGAAGAAGAGTTGCCTCATTCAGAAAAGGTATCTCTTCCTGTCCCATCATGATTTCTTTATTCGAGAAATCTGTATGGTTATACCCACTCAAGTTAAGGGTCAAACCTGTACCTTCTGTGAGAGGTCATCAATTTCAAAAGCTATTTCAGTCTCAGCAATGAGACGCCCAAAATCATCAATTTTTCAAGCTTTAGGGAACTCCATTTTTCCTCCTTTCGCAAACCCCTTTTGGATTTGTTTGTCCAAACTCCAAAGGTCCCATCATGGTTTCTTCACTCGAGGATTCCATTTGGTCATCCCCTTCAGGTTAAGGGTTAAGCCTGAACCTCGCCCTCCGAGGTATCTTCATTTTTCAGGTTTGGGTTAAAACCTGAGCCTCGTTCCAATGAGGTCTCTTGTTTCGATGAGGTGTTTTTCTTCCAGTCCTATCATGGTTCTTCCCATCGAGAAATCCATGCTTTGTATATCCCTCCAGGACAGAATCCTACTCGAGCTTCATCTCATGAGGCATTTCCCAAAAATGTCCCATCGAGGTCCACTCATATTCCTTTCCCCATTCAGGTTATCTTGAGATATATTTGTCCCATCCAGGTTAAGGAGTAAACCTGAGTCATTCTAAAAAGCTGACCTCGTCTCACTCTTGAGACTTGATCTAAATTCTTACCTTTCATCATTTCAGGATCTTCACCCAAAGTCCCATCACGATTTCCTCATTTCTATTATTCAGTCATATCATTTTTGAGGATTTTGTCTCTCCAAAGCCATTCAAGATAAGGTATTAAGCCTGAAGAGCCATGACTTTCAAATAAATTCTTCCACACCCAGTTCAGATCTGCTGACTGGGGCATTTTCAAAATTTGGAGTGTTTTCTTTGCCACTAAGCTCAGCTTTCAACCGGATTAGTAGCAAAGAGGGGCATCTGTGAACACCCCAAATTTTTCAAAATGTTGTAAATATTCCCTTTTTGCCTCTGATTTCATTTTCTGAGTAATTGAGTCAGTTTTAAATCTAAATTCTAGTTTATTTCTTAGGTTTTACTGAAACTAAATCCATTTAATATATCTGACTCGATTTCGAATCCGGATTCGGTGTTAAAATCCAAATCTGAGCTTCGTTGTTCAATTTTTTAAATCAAATTCTCAAAATTACCAAAATAACCTTTTAAAAGGCTCAAACAATTCATCTGGTATCCGTTTGGATCCATCGCGTTATATTCCTCGATTCAAGGTTTAAAACTCGAATATTTTCTCAAAACTTGGGTCCAAAGTCATATTCTGAAGAAATCTCTCCAAAATAGCCTTGAATTCTCAGAAAAACCCTCTTTTGTAAATATTTCTCAAAAATACAAAAAATTAGTTTTAAAATCTTTATTTTCTCGTAAATCTTAGGGTTTTATTCAAAAATATCCAAAAAAATATAGAAAATGAAGAAACGAACAATATATATATATATATATATATAGAGAAAAGAAAAAATTGTTTTGAAAAAACTCCTTTTTGAAAGTGTCCTTTTTCTAAAAACTCCTTTTTGAAAATCAAGTTTTTATGAAAACATCCTTTTTGTAAAATTTGTTAGGGAGCCCCCTCTTTGTAAAAAAACTGAAAATAAAAGGGCCCCCTCCGTAAATCTATTTTTTTAGGGTTTCTTTGAAAACCCTTTGTAAGAAAGAGGGTTACGATGCCTCTTCTCGAACCTCTCTTTCGAAAACCCTCTTCCAGAAAGATCCTCTCCATCGCCGTCTGATCGCCATACCTCTCTCTCCTCCATCCATCTGCAACCGAACCCTCCTTCTCTTCCTTTAAAAGAATCCCGCAGGGGACTTCATCCACACCGCTTTCCACTTCCCCATGCTCGAGACTTCCCTTCTTCTCCTTCACGAACCCCGTCTTCACCTATTCATTTCACACTCCTTCGTCTTCTTCTTCTTTCTCTTTTCCCCTTTATTTTTTTTCTTTTTCTAGTTTTTTAATGATGAAATCTCATCTCGTATGCAGCGTTCCAAAGATTTCTTTCCTTCATTTTGAGTTTTGAAAAAAAACCTACAGTCGAGCACACTTTCCCTTCTAGTCTTCCTCTCTGAATCAGCCAAAGAAAGGGGATCATCCAGCCACAGCCCCGATAGCCAACGATTCATAGTAGTTCGACAAACTTCCATTGATGGACGTTCTATTTCCCTCGAAATCATTGAAGAAGTTGGGTTACGGGAGTCCTTTTGTTTCAACTGAACTGCTGAAGAAGGATCTCTTTCTGCAAGGTGCCTCCTCTGCATTCGCTTGAGAGAGACTCCAATCCCCCTGCCGAGCCAATGTAAGAGCTTTTCCCTGTCTTCTTTATTTTTCTGATGCAGCCACAGTGAGATCGACCTGCATATAGCAGAATCGACCCACCCATTACAATAGTAATAGGAATCTTTAGGTTCCGATATCTTCCTTCTTTTATAAACCAAGAATTTGTTTTTCTCGAATTTGTCTAATCTTCGATACTTATCATTCTTTGGATTGTTTTCCGTATCCTTTTTTTTATCATTTTTTTTTCATTTACTCTTGACGCTCATATCAGATGGATAGTTCTATCTTTGATCCCCAATTTCAACAGGATTCGATCATTCGCTTTTCTAAATGAAATTTTAATCACATTTTAGTTTTGGGTATCTGACGATTCAGAAACCCTAAGATTACCTTCCAAGTTCGGCTTATTGTTTCAACTGATTAAAGAATTTCCGATTTGTGTATTAATTTCCCTCAATTTTCTGACTTTTGACTTATGTTTTGATATACCTTGTAGCATTCTGTTTCCTATTTCATTTTGTTGTAATTTTGATTATCTGTTTACATCCTGATCTTCATGTTTTTGCATTGATCCTTTGTTATTATTAATTTTCATCTGTATATTATCACCATTGCATCTGTTGTGAGTACCATCAATTGAGGCAGTAGGTTGCTGAGTCGAAGATGAATCGCAATGCTCAGATTTCATCATTTATCATCTCGCTTAGCATAAAATTAATTCACCAAGATCGATTCATTGCGAATCGATTTGCTGTGGAGAATATCTTGTCAAGCTGGTGTGTTGTAGCAGAACAAGGTGAGGAATTAATCTGCTAATAAGAATCTCGATGTTGAAATCCCACCAAAAATTTTCTCAAGTCTCTGATGCATCTTCCGGAAAGCAAGATTGTTACATTATAGAGTATTACCCCTTCAACATCTTGTAAGCTTGGTTCTTAATCTTGTTAGTCGTGCCTTCGAGTTTCGGGCTGATGCTTTTGCAAAAAAGCTTGGTTTTGGTTTCCCCCACTGCGAGCAGGGCCAGTGAAACTGCAGGAGAAAAATTTGTCATGCTATGAACACAGATACCGTGGTATTCTGCCTACCACTATTCTCATCCTCCTCTGGTTGAGAGGTTAGCAGCTCTGGATTCCCCCTGGATACGAAAGCAGATCAATACACCCAATTTTTAGTGTCTAAACAGTGAGGAAGACGAAATATCTTACAGAATTTGAGCTCCCTCGGTCGCCTCTTGTGTATGCTTACCATGCAGGTGTCAGGCGTTGGATAAGTAATTCCATCGTATCGAATTTACGATTGTTCCACAGAGCCTGGTGTCATTGAAGCAATGGTCGCAACAGTGGATTTTATGGACTATACATCCAAGTGGGTTATGAAGGGTCAAGGAATGAATACTAAGAAGGGCTACCCTTGTTAAGACATGCAAGTAACCTGCTATCAGGTTGTTGTAAAATGACCTGTTGGTGTATGTGAAAGCAGAGCAACATTGATTAAAGAAGCAGGAAAGAGGTCTTACACATTTGTTGTGTAATCACTCCCTTTTGAAGCTCTACTAGCTTTCAGCAGGTATGTTTTCTTAAATGCTTTTCTTATTGATGATTTCCCGCGTTGACAGAGTAACACAGATCTTGCTTTCATTTGTATGTTAGTTAGCATCCTTTGATTTCTGATAAGCGCTATTCTATTTTTTTATGTTTCTTGAAACAGATTTACTCTGTTTATAAATAGATTTCAGTAGATCCTGATGTCCGTACAACACCTTACTTTCATTCTGGCAGTCCATAGCTGGCGACATTTTCGTGCTCGTTTTGAAGTTTCAGCTCATACTTTATGCTGTTCATACCTTTTCTTTTTAGCAGCAATACCTTCACTGTGGTACTCATTCGTGTAGACTATTTAGTAGCCGTGTAAATGTTATTTGCTAAGCATGTGCCCTGAGATGCAGGCATGAAACTCAGGACAAAGTTTTGTTATAGAAGCAAGATATTTGCTTTCTGAAGTAATATTTGAAATTGGCATAGCTTTTTTAGTGATAAGAGCCTTTAAAGTATTGCTGGTTGACAAATTTGTCTCCTGCCATTCGAATGATGCTAAAGAGGCCATTTGCGTATCATGCATTTTCTTCCCTTTCTCATATATAGAATATATATCATATACATGTTCTAACAAGCCTTTCTCATATATGTATTATAATAGGTACTTCCTCATTAACGCAATATATCATATACACATTCTATCATACATACACCTCTTGCCACCACCCTGTCTCATTCATTACATTCAGCCCCTTTGCATTTCCTTCAACTTCCACCAACAACATCCTGTATATCACTCACAATTTTGCATACCTTACCATTCCATGTGCACACCATAGCAGCATACACCCATCTCATTGCATGTCTTCACAACACTTATTATGTTCCATATTCATACTTATGGCATATAGATTTTCTTGTCAAATACCTGTTATGCTTATGTATTATTTGTATGCTATCACTCTCAATGGCACTTCATTCACCTTATTTTGCTATCATCTTCTGCTCTCTACACTGCATTTACACTTTCGCATATAACATCTATGTGTTCATTGCATATTGCATACTCCACCTACCACTTCTACATTAGCACCCATTAGCATTCATTCACTTGCTGCTGTCACCGGCTTCAATGACACCTTCATAATGCCCACTTGAATCACTATTTGTTGTCATAATAGTTCATATGTATTATTCAATACAAATCCATCTCTTAGGCATATTTTATGCCTTGTATAAACATAAATTGCATCCGTGTTCCAAATACAAGCACTGCATTCCCATTTGGATAAATTTGTATATGCTTTTCCCATTTAACATAAGTATAAGAGAGAGAGGGACTCTTTTGCGGGGTCTCACTTGACCTTAATTTTGAAAGGAAAATAACTCGCCTCCGTTTTTGAAATATTTGCGGGAAAACTGGGAGACAGGATCCACTCGTCGGTACGAGGTTCGACCGTTCCTGGTGCCTTTACCAGGGGTAATCAAACCAAGGGTCGAATTCTATGCCTTTTACTTTGCAAAGAAATTATCTAAGAATCTATTCTAAGTCTAAATGCACAAAGAATCATGCTTGTGCAATGCAAGAATGTATGCTCTTTTTGAAAATGTTTTGAAATATTCCAAGTGTTTCTGAGATGAATCTGATGATAGAGTGAAGAAAATGATTTCTAACTTTAGAACTTAAGATTTAAAGTTCTAAGTTTTTAGAATAATCAGAGTTTGAGAACAAATCTTGACTTTGAAAGGAAGGATCTTGAAATTGAGATAAGGAGGAGAAAGGAAACTTCAAAGTCATAAATGGACTTTGAATCAAAATAGAGATGAAAATGGAATTGAATTCTAACTTTTGAAGTTTGGAATCAGAATAAAATGTGGGAAATAGAATAGAATTGATTTGAAAGTTTGGAATTCAAAGATGGAATCTGAATCCAAACTCTGGATTCTAAATAGAGTTGAAATTCAAGAGAGATTGAATTATGGAAAATGGGAATTGGATTTGAATTTTGGGATGAAATGGAATTGAGGGCTTTTATTTAGCACTTTTATCACCCTTCATATCTTGTAATCTTGTTTTGTATTAACTCTGTTTTGCAGGAAATGAAAATGTTACTTTTCTTCTTAATTTAGGAATTTGAATTTCAAATTCAAAAACTTGTAACAGCTAGGTATTAATGAAAATTTTATATCTTAGACTAGAATGTATAAGCATGTGCATCCTTCTAGAATTGCCTGTTTCATAATATTTTCCTTTTATTTTCCAAAATATCACGAATGGGAACACGAATGGCACGTGCACCATTCTAATAGGAGGTGATCAATCCTAAGTTGATGATTTGCATCAATGGCCATAGTCAGGATGTGAACAAAACTTATGGTTTTCATCTTTTTCGGAATAACACTGGACTCAACTGGATCCCTTTTTAAAATTCACCATATTTTCTTCAAATATTTTCCTCTTTTATCAGATTTTAGCTTAAAATTGATTCAATATATATATCAATGGCCATAGTCAGGATATATTGAGAATTAATTTCATTTTAAACTCTATGAAAGCACCAAAATGTATTTTGTTCTTCATTTAATTTAGATATGATTATTATATAATACATTCAATGACCATAGTCATGAAGTGTATTATATCATTAATCTTATTTACATTCATTTAAAGAATGAAATAAGACTTTCAAATCTAATTTTTAAAATTATTTAAATTCATTCATCACTTAGGATAGAATTGCATCATATTTTCAAAATTCCCTTTTCAAAATTCCAAGTGATTCTTTTTCTTCATCTCTCAAATCAATTCTTATTTATAGATTCAAATTCAATTCTATCTCATTTCAAGATTCAAAAATTCAATTTCAAAGTTCAATTTGACTTTGAAATTTCAAAAATCATTTTGTATTCAAACTTCAAATTTCCAATTCAAATTCAAAGTTCAATTTAACTTTGAAGTTTCTGATTCATCTTCTGATTAAAAACCAAGTTTATCTTCTTATCTTCAAAATTCAAAATCATAGTTTGAGATTGATTCTGAACCTCAAAAACTTGACCCTTCCTAAAATTTAAATTCAATCTGGGTTTTCAAAACAAAGATCCGTCTCCAAAGTCCCATTTGGACTTTCAAAATTCAAAATTCCAAAGTTAGAACCCAATCTCATCTTGGATTCCAGATCTTGGATCCAATTCCACCTTTAGGATCCAGAATCCACCTCCACTTTTCAGATTTCAGACTTCAGATCCAAAATCCAATTTAAGTTCCAGATTCCGGATCCAATCCAACCGTGGATCTCAGACTTCAGATCTGAAATCCATTTTAGTTTTAGGATCTAGAACCCATTCTCACTTTGGATCTGAGACTTCAGATTCAAATTCTCTTTAGGATCCAGAATTCAATTCCATCTTGGATCTTAGACTTCAGATCTAAATTCCCTTTAGGATCCAGAATTCAATTTCATCTTGGATCTCAGACTTCAGATCCAAATTCCATTTAGGATCCAGAATCCAATTCCATCTTCGATCTCAGATTTCAGATTCAAATTTCATTTTAGGATTCAGACTGTGGATTCAAATTCTATCCTGATCTCCGAATTTCAAAATCCAATTTCACTCCCATCTGGACCTCTTAAATCTATTTCTATTTTAAATTCCATTCGGATTGCTCAAGTCTAAATTCCATCTTGATTTCCAACCTTAAAACTAGAATTCAATTCCACTTCAAATATTCATTTCCTCTCCTAAATCCAAGCTTAAAATTCAAATTCAAAGTCCATTTCTGACTTTGAAGCTTCATTTCCTTTTCACTCATCTTCCGATCATTCTTTTCAAATTCAAAGATTTATTTTCCCAAACTCTGATTATTTCAAAGACTTAGAACTTCAAAATATCCTTCCTAATCTATTTCAAGTTCTAAGTTAGATTCAACCATTCAGAAATCATTTCTTCACTCCATTATCAAGTTCATCTCAGAAAACTTGGAAACTTTCAAAACATTTTCTCAAAAGAGCATACATTCTTGCATTGCACAAGTATGATTCTTTGTGCATTTTAGATTTAAAATAAATTCTTAGATAATATTTAGGCAAAGCAAAAAGGCATAAATTCGACCCTTGGTTCGATTACCACTGGTAAAGGCGCCAGGAACGGTCAAACCTCGTACCGACGAGCGAATCCCATCTCCCAATTTTTCCTGCGAATATTTCAAAAACGGAGGCGAGTTATTTTCTAAATATTTTCATATCAAGGTCAAGTGAGACCCCGCAAAAGAGTTCCTCTCCTTCTCTTCTTTTCTTTTCTCTTCTCTCTTCTTTTTCTGCCTTCTATTTTTTCTCCCTTCAAAAAGGAGGAAAATAGATGCTAGAAAAGGAAAAGAGAAGGAAGAGAGAGAAATCACAAGAGAGGAAAATTTTTGCGATGATCACAGACAGTCCAATCTAATTGAAGGATGCATTTACGTGCTTCAATCCTAGTTCTTCCAGCACATTTCAGCCCAAGCAAATTCTTTCTGATACAATGGTCAAGAGCTCCTTCAAGTGGCACAGTATTGATCCATGATCGACAACATTCAGGAAGATGACATCACCTGGGACTACTTTGATCGACAATTATCCCCTCCCAGATACACATATGCTTATGGCAAGCGATTCAAGTTACTGGGACCATTCTTCTGCACTTATTATAAGCCGGAGTGATGTGTTCGACAGTTCTCCCAGAGGCAGCAGTACATTGAAGCTTGACTACTATCAGACGTTACGCCAGAATTTGATCTCACCTCTGTATAATGGTCTGAGGCATATCATTCTGCCCGCTACGACTGAGACTCTTTTGTTACTCTCAAATTCTTTCCCGATCCTAAAGTATCTGCCGACTATCATGAATGGTGGCAAATTGTTTGTCCTCCACCTCTTTGTCAAGATCAATAAAATCATATTTTTCTCATTCCAATAAAATTTTCTCTCTTTCTATCGTGGTTTGACGACCTCTCCTAGGTAACAAGGCACATTTTCCGTTGTTTATTTCTCTTGCAAAGAATGACAACACAATTGTCGTGATTCTTGCGACGACTCAATCCCTAGTAATGTGATACTTTTTTAATTGTCTACCATAATTCCAACAAATATTTCTTCCAAAAAAAGAATTCTCACAGAATCTAATCGAGTCTTTGCCCTGCAGAGAGCATTCACAACATTTGATGGTTCAGACAAGGTCAAGAAGAAAGACAACATCATCTCAGTACTCATCAGCTTCAGAAGAAGAGATGAACTCCCCGCGTTCAGTCAGGAGTTAGGGCCAACAAGAAGACAATGGCATAGATCCGCAGATGTATGCCATGTTTCAAAAGATGATGAACAAAATGATGAGCGAGCAGGCCGGGACCAGCTCAGAGAAGAACCCATTCAGACAAAAGTTTCAAGGATACAAGGCTAAGAAATCCATAAAGACTTCCAAGAAGCAGGTTCAGCTAGAAGATATCTCAGATAGAACAAAATCAGTGGAAGATTATCGATGAAGAATATGAGGTGCCCCCAACATTTCAGAAATGTGGCCGAGAGCAAAGGGGTGCCCGCAAGCTAAAAAGTCAGGTCATAAAAGATCCATTGCAAGCACAGTTCAGGGAAATGGCTAGAGTTGTCAAAGATCTGCAAGCCCGGGACAAGGGCAAGAAAGTCTTCACTAGCGAGGACTTCTATGATGGCTTAGAAGAGGATGATGATCTTGAAAACCTTCCCCAAAAATTCATTAAGTTCAACAGTTCTGGCGACCCCAAAGCATATCTCGCCATGTTTTTCGCCGAACGCTCAAAGTTCAAGAGGGACAACAGAGCATTATTTCTATGCTTCCCCCGCAGCTTAGAAGGAGCTGCAACTAAATGGTATGTTGAACATATCAACCCCATCGAGCTTAAGGAGTTTGATAAAGTTGTGAATCTGGTTATTAAACGCTTTCTGTTCAACACGGAGGTGCTCCCAACATTGAGCTATCTCTGCAATCTAAGGCAGAATGAAAATGAAAAGGCAAGGGATTTCATTCATCGATGGAGGTCAGCTTGCAACAAAATGAGGGACCCCATATCAGAGAGACATTCCTTATCCCTGATCCTCAATAATTTTTCACAGCCTCTAAGAGGGTTAATCTCCACTGCGCCATCCAGGACTTTTATCGAGCTGACTGAACGAGCCGAATGGCTCGAGCTAAGCGTGAAAAATGGAGTCTATGAGGGCTTCACATTTTCCAAGAATAACCACCAGGGTGAGCAGAAAAAGAAAACTCATTTCACATATTTTCCCAGCAATAACAACCACAATTCTTACAAGGGGCAGAAGAAAGATTATTGTTATGGCACAAGCAATTCCAAAGATGATAAAAAAGGGAAACCTACTCCCCAATACAGCAAGCCCCCTCAACAAGATCAAGGGCCAAAACTGCGTGAGAAGACTAAGCATGAAGGGTGG
Source organism: Nuphar pumila (assembly GCF_984573655.1). Classification (NCBI taxonomy): domain Eukaryota; kingdom Viridiplantae; phylum Streptophyta; class Magnoliopsida; order Nymphaeales; family Nymphaeaceae; genus Nuphar; species Nuphar pumila. Next base: position 82,130,372 of record NC_143251.1, on the reverse strand, counting down.
AGCTACGACAGAAAATTCACTCCTCTAGACCAATCACTCGAAGATGTGCTCGAGTATATGTTGTCGAAGGAAATGACCAAGTTGCCTAGACTGGTCGATCCCTCTGTGCCCATGGAGAGGTTGAAAGACCAATTCTGCAAGTTCCACAGGACAATAGGGCACAACACTGAGAATTACTGCGTTCTCAAAAACATCGTTCAGGATTACATCGACAAGAATCTCTTGGTGGAAGGAGATGAAGAGGAGAAGATGGACATTCTAAATCAACCATTTCCTCTGCATACAACAACAGTGATCACTGAATAGCCCTTCTAGCCACAAGATCATATCTAGCCATGCTCTAGTCAAGATCTTCAAATCCAGCATCAAGTTTTGGTGCTATGGCAGGCACCCCTAACCACTAAGAAAATAGACATAATTTCAGTTTTTGGTAAGTTAAAGGTGTCAGCAGAGCCAGCTAGAGCATCTTCTACAGTAGCCAGTTGAATTCTTGGGTTCCCAAAGCACTTTATTCAATCGATCTCAGAAAAGGGAGAAGCATCCGCTCCAAATCCACTAACTGCTTTGTCCAATGTTTCAATTTTAGACTTAGCTAAAAACTTGTGCAAGCATCAACAAGTACTAGACGATTTGCTTAGGAAGATTAAAGTTAAGCCCAATACCATGCCTGAAGACATGACTCAAATTGTAAATTCAGCCATGACAAATGCGCCAATAACCTTCTCGGATGAAGACCTTCCAAAGCCTCACACTTTCCATAACAATGCCCTGTACATCATCGTTTGAGCAAGGGGAATGACAGTACCTCATGTACTAGTCGATAGAGGCAACAACCTCAATAGATGTCCCGAGATGACAGCAAAGATGCTAGGCAACAACCTCGTAGCATTTTGGATGCATTTATTCCATCACATGATATTGATCATGTTTTAGATTAGTTCTGATCTATCAGAACATTGTTAAGGTTGATCTGATTGATTATTTGGGTATCGAGTGACTACAATTGGATTTTGGGCGAGCCTTGGTTGGATAATCTGATCGTCCGATCTATCTTGGACACTGGACTATCCACCCCAGGACCATTTTCATTGATCACCTTGCCATTGAGTCTCTGCAGCTTCAACGAATTTTCGGTGGTTAAGGGTTATCTGAAGTTGACAGGTAGGGATATGTTTTTGTTGAGATGCCTTATCACAGGAAGATCTTATCCATGATGGATATTTCTTTCCTCAAGAGATTTCATCAAAAGAATCTAGCAACCAAAAGCCTCCAATATGATCAATGAGCTGTCTCGGAGTGATCTATCGGAAATCTGGATTGATTTCGATCTTATGATTCATGTTTTGCACAGATCGAACTCAGGTAAGTAACTCTTTGTTTTCTGATCGGATGAATTCAGAACAATTGATTGTTTGGATTCCAAAACCATGGTCAAAATTAGACTTATATAAACATTTTGTTCCTGTTTTGCAATGTTGATTCAACGTTTCTTTTTCTTTTTTTTTTGTCTTTCAGCATAGCTTCACTGTCACATTTTTTTTTTTGGGGGGGGGGGTGGGGTGTTACAAATGAATTATCCAGCTCTTGACTCCTGTTTAACTTCCAGTTTTCCTGTTAGCACCAATGACCAATAACGATGGTAGAAAAGATAATAAAGTTTTGTTGGGTATTACCTTGTTGGATACTTCTGATGAGAATGTATTTTGGTGTTTCCGATAGATTAGCTGCTTTCGTACTCAGCTTGTTTTGTAACAAGTGGCTCTGTGTATATTATCATAAGCAATTTGAGGATTCAAGCCTACTGGGCCAGGTTGAAATCTCAGATCAGCTCAAGATTAAATGGCTTCAAGTGACGACATTGTTGTGTCGCTGAGGTTCATCCTATCCTGGCCCTCGCTAGGTGGAGTCATGCTAGAAGGTTCACCACTAATGTCATATGCAATGTATCTTGCGTATCTCTCTCTATAATTCTGATTTTGAACTCAGAAGCATTGGCTGACCAAATAAATTTGACTTTCAAACCGAAGGAGATGTTCATGCCTTTGAAGGATGACTCAAACAACTTGGAAGATAATGAGGTGAGATCTGCCACAGTAATAGTCATGCGTGCTTTTACACTTTCCAATTATGAAAAAGTTGCAAAATATAATGTTGTTCTGGGTGTAGAGTTGGTCTTCCTATTGGGCCATGTTTGTTACCCTATGCCTCCAAGTTTGCTTATGAAGTACAAATGGCTTCACAATTTTAGAAAATGAGTTAACCTGTTGCCTACTAACCCTGGTCTTAGTATTGGTAACCAAAAGAATGGGACTTTTCCAAAACATAGAGGAACAAAAAAAGTCTTCAATTGATATCATGTTTCAGGTTGAAATAGATGATAAATCAGTTTCGGTACTGGTGGAGGGTGCTTTCACTGCATATAAAAGTTTTCTAGGCCTTTTCAGAAGGAAAATGCTAAATGTCACCCACGTTGCTAGGCATGGGAGAACTAATACAGTATCTTCAAATCAGTGCAGAGGAACAGCTGAAGCAGTGTTTTTCGCTACCTGCCTGGATTTTTCAAATGTAAGGTTTTAGGTTATTCATTTGTTAGTAGGCCTCATAAGTCATGCATACCTCTCACCTTGCTGCTGCCACGTTACAGCAATACTTCACAAGCCTTTGCTAGCAGCTGCTGCACAGCACACATCAGCACCACCATTTGTTCGCTGTAATTACATTTGCATTGTTACCGCAACACTGTAAACACCCCAAATTTTCACTCACCTCCCCTACATCTCCACCAAACATCATCATTCAACCTCTGAAATCGTCGGAGGGCAAAATGGTCATTTTCTGAGCCCAGACCTTGCAAAAGTCTAAATTTCATCTGCAACTCTCAATTTCTTTATTTTTTATCTCAGATGTTCAAAATTTATTCCTGACAGGAGACAGACAGCTCCAAGTCTTGGTTCAAGACTGCATTTCATAAGACATGACATTGCATATCATTGCATGAGCATTTCAAATCACTGCACTGCACAGCATGTCATTTCGAGGTCCAGAACTCTTGATTTCAAAATTTTCAATCCAGATTAGAATTTCAACTCTTTTCAAAATTGATTTCAAAACCCTGGGTCTTCAAAATTATCAATTCTTTCCATTTTACCCCCAGACTCTGAATTTCAAAATATTTTCTCAGGAAAACGATCTGGATAGTTTTCAATATGGATTTCAGCAACTTCACCTCAGATTTTGCCCTTTTGACTATTTCAAATATCTTCCTTTTACAAAATTGCCCTACAGGAGCCAACTCTTTCCAAAAATTCCTGTTTTACCAATCAGTCCAGATTTTATGAAAATTCCAAAAAGAAGTTGTTGTTTTATCCTTATTTCAGTAAAGAAGCAATGTGGGACCCACACTGAGGTGGTGTCACACAAGCTTTTCTTTTGAAAATTTGAATTTTGAAAAACCCAAAAATATAGGAGCCTTGTCCCCTGGATTGGTGCCACTTGTCATTTCTCTCTCCTCCCATTTCCATGCCAAGTGTCAGTGTGGGGCTACCTTAAGAAGCCGCCACATGTCATCCCAGGTATCTGCCATGTGTCAGTATCCTATTATGCGCCATGTGTCATTTCAAGATTACCAGGAGATGCCAAGTGTCATAGGTTGTCCTGTCTAGAAAAAGTGGAGCTTGTCTCCTCTGAGGTGGCGCCACTTGAAGTGTGTCTCCTGCAGGGGACACATGTCAACCTCTCCCTCCTTCTAGAAAAGTAACCTAACACATGTCTCTCCCTACTTTTCTCAGAAAAGCAGGAGACATGTGTCACTCCTAGATTCCTCCAGAAAAGGTAGGCTTGTCTCCTTTGAGGTGGCGCCATTTGGAGTGTGTCTCCTGCAGAGGACACATGTCAAGCTCTCATTTCCTCAGAAAAAGCAAATGCCATGTGTCATTTCCTGCTCTCTCCAGAAAAACTAGAATTCAAACATTCAAATCTCCTCATAGGTGGCGCAGATCCTGAACTTCTACCTTTTCCATGTTGTCTGAAATGGCGCCACATGGCTTGGCCCTCCTTCTCTCCCCTCTGCCACGTGTCATTCTCTGCTTCTTTCAGAAAAAGCAGGTGACACATGTCTCCTTCTAACTCCTTCAGAAAAAGTAGAGGACACATGTCTTCTCCCTACTTTTCTCAGAAAAGTAGGAGACACATGTCACTCCTGGCTTTCTTCATAAAAAGCAAACCATTCAAAATTCAAACAAAGCCTAGGTGGCACAAATCCTGAGCTCTGATTTTTTTTCAGATGGCCTATGAGGGTGCCACATGTCCTTTCCCTCCTTTTCCTCCCTCTTGCCACATGGCATTGTAGTAGCCACCCTGAGGTGGCACCACATGTCCATCCTCCATTCCTCCAGGGCCAACCTTCATTTGAAATTCAAATTCTCCTCTGAGGTGGCGCCATTTGAGAAGGCCTCTCCAGACAGCTGACACTTGTCTGCCACATGTCAGCCCCTCCTTTTCTGCAGAAAAAGCAAAATTTCAAACATTTGAACTCCCCAGAGGTGGCGCCACATGGCATGCCCCTACTACTCCAACTTTACACCTCAGAACACCTTTTGAGGTGGCGCCATTCCAGGACTCCACTTGGCTCCATTTTTATTTTTTATTTTATTTTTAATAAAAGTAGCCCACCATGAGGTGCCGCCACCTGAGGACTCCCTACAAAAGGTGAGTTTGAATTTCAAACCCCCAGATAGCACCCCCTGAGATGGCGCCACATGGAGGGCTCAGATTGAGCCTGTTTGAAATTCAAAAATTTTCAAAAAATCTATAAAAACAAGGCTCCACGCCCAGGAGAAAGGAGCATCTTTGGAGACCATTTTTGTGAACTTGAAAATCCGACCTAGCCTCCCTAAAATCTGATTCTGAACTTTAGAAATCGTGCCCCCTTTGGCTCATTGGAGAAGGTGGAGTAAAGTTCGTGCAGTGGCCAATTCGATTCAAGCATAGGTCGATTTTGGTGAACCATCCGAAGCCCGGAGTGAAGGACGAAGGAAGCTCGTGATAGCCTCCCCTTTCAAGAGCTTCTACGCTGCGTAACGAAGCAAGGTGCACTTCTTTTCCCCTTGATGTAATTCCATAATCCGATTCGGGAGTCGTTTGAAGAAAGAGCTCATCCGAGAGATGGATTGAGCTATTCTCATAAAATGACATATATAAAACGTTTAATTATGCTTCATTGATGATTTTTAACATTCATGTAGTTAGCTAGGTTTAATTTGCATTTTATTTCATTCATTTAGCACATTTCATGAATTAATTAGGATTAGTTTAGCATTTATTTCAACTCTGCTCATTTTCAGTAGGTCTCTGTTTTTGTCAGTCAGTCCACAAGTCATTTCATGCATTTGTTTTTTATTAAAAATCCCACAAAAATCAAGAAATGCGCCCTTAGGTGTCCCGGAAATTTTGCCAAAAATTCGGAGTCATTTGAATTTGTTTACTGCAGTAAACATTCAAAATGGCAAGTCGGGTTTTGTTACCCGGGATGCGTTTTGAAAATCATTTGCCGAATTGTAAAATTAAGATATCCCTCATGGGAGACTCGATTTTCGATCCAAAAGATGTTATGAACTCGGGAGAATGTTTGTTTTTTAATATGATTTTCTCAGATTTTTCTGATGTTTTTTAATATCTGACAAAAATCCTAGAGTTTGGGACACGTGTTAGAGCCTAATTTGGGCCTCTAAGATCTTGGATCGACTTAGGGCTATGGTTTCTCTTTGTGTGTTTCTCCAAATCCAAAACTGTAAAAAGTGAAAGTTGTGTCCGAGATGTCCTCTGTTTTCATCTGAAAGCCTGTGATTTTTAGAATAGTGTTCATACCTGCTTTGGATTTTTTTTGTCAGTCCCCTGTTTTTCTACATTTGTCTGTTCTGTTAGTTTAGGCAAGAATAGTTATATTTTTATCTGTGTTTCTGTTGATCAAATGCCAAAGTCATAAACATGAAAGTTGTTCATGTATGTGTCATGCGTAGCTCTGATTAAGTTCATAAATTTCCATTTCTGTTTTATATTTTTTTGGCATTTTACATCAGATTAGGGTGATTTTTACCTCTGTCATAAATAAATCCCTGTTGCCGAACTCACCATGGCTCAAATCCCGAGGCCGTAAAAACCAAAAATGTTCCATTTCGGGTCTTTTAGCAGTCTGAAAAATATCATAAGTTTCCATGGTGTAAATCTTGCATTATCATATTAGGCATTGCATTTGGTTCGGATCCATAGGCAAAATCCACCATTTTAGGACTTTCTTTGAATTTTAGCATTTAAATCATATAATTTCGTGATTTTTAGCATTCCAGGTTGTTTATCAGAGTAATTAGATGCTTCATACCAAATTTGGTGCAATTTGGAATCCATTTGAGGTTCGGATTAGCCATAATACCAAAATAGGGTCCTGCAGGACCCGGATCCAAGTGAAAAACAAGCGAAATTCATTATTTTGGATAAATTGCAAAATGCCAAATTCTGATTTTACAGTCCTAATGTGTTTAGAAGCATGTCATACTGCATTTCATCATCATTTGATTCAATTTGAACTTCAAAATCTCAATTTTACCAAGTTTTCCTTCAAAAAACCCTGATTTTAAAGGTATAACTTTATAATTAGGGGTATTTTGGTCATTTTGACCACCATTCCGAATTTCAAACTATTTTCTACTGAATTTCCTGCATTTACATCATTTCAAATATCAAGGAAGCATGAGATCAAGGAAGCATGAGAATAGGGTTTATATCCAATTAAATCCAATAATTTCATAATATTATTGGAAAATCTTGGAAAAACCCACATAGTTGAGCTAACCCTATTTCAAGTTTGGCAGGAATAATCAAAAGAAGGAGCTGAAGACTGCAAATTTCTTTTACTTCCTTTATTTAGTGATGTAATAATGTAAATTTTGGAATAAGAGAGTTAATTTCCTGCTTAGACTAGGATGCATATCATATAGTTTGAATTTATGCAAATATCCTGCTTATGTGATGCATACATCTTATTTCAAAAGCACTATGGATGTTCACGAATGGCACGTGCACCAACTCTTAGGGAGTTGATGGACTCGGTGGGATCCATATTTACGGCCCTAGTCGGAATATGGACGAGACCCAGATCCATCATCTTTCTACTAGTCACATAGAGCCTACACTCTTAGGCTATCTTAAAATGCACATCATATTTCCAAAGTTTTCAAAATCATGTGCATCAAATCAACTAAGTTCTGAACATATTCATGGCCACAGTCAGAATATGTGAAGGATTTATTTGGACTTAATGCACATTTACCAACCAATTCCTCAGAAAATCTTTTCAAAGGGCATTCATTTACTCATGTCATTTGCATCATGAAATCATTGATTTTCTCAAGATTTTCTCAAGAAAACTTCATTCTCAAGAAATCGATTTCTCAAGAAACTCTAACGATTTTTCAAAATCGGTTTTCCAAAGACAAGTTTTTCCACAGTTTTCCCTGGAAAATGATATTTTCTTAAGAGATTCAAAAGAGTTTTCCAATCTTTCTCCAAGATCAAAATCGATTTCCAAGTATTTCAAGGGTAAAAAAATTCCTAGGATTTCAATTTCCCAAGTTTTGAATTTCCTTCCCCAATGAGTTTTCCTATAAATTTTCCATTATTTTCCTAAGAAAACTCTCAAAGTCCAAGTTTTCCTAAGAAGTATTTCCCTTTTCAAAGGTTCACCTTTTTTTCAAGAATCACTTCCATTTTCCCAGGATTTTCAACTATTCCTGATTTTCTCACATCTTTATAAGCTTTCTCATGTTTTCAAAAACCCCTTTTTATCTGAGTTTCCTGAGAAATTCTTTCCAACTCCAAATGTTTTCTAAGCATACATCATGTTTTCCAACTTGCATTTTCCAAAATCTCATAGCACATGCCTGAATTCTTTGTGCATCTAGGATAGAACACGATTTTGATGATTTAACTAAGTCTAGCATAGTTTTGGTCCTTGGTTCGATTACCCCTGTTAAAGGCGGCAGAAACGGTCGAACCTCGTACCGACAGGTCGAGCCCCATCCCATGGATTTTCCCGCAATTTTCAAAAACGGAGGCGAGTATTTCAAAAGCAATTTCCAAAATCCGGTCAAGTTTGAAGCGCGAAAGCGTTTCCTCTTTCTCTCTTCCGCAAGGAAGGGAAGACGGGGAAAAATTTCGCGACGATAACAGGTTTGGTGACCGTGATGGGACCTGTCCTCGTCTGACCTAAATTATGCTTGACTTAGTTTAATTATCAAAATTATGTTCACTAAATGTCAGCTCTTTACTTTCAATATCATGTGAGCCTAGGAGCCTAGATTCTGACCTAGCTGACATTGACTGCATATAGCTTAGGCATGGTTTGGTAGGACCAGATTGAGGAAATATTTTCATGTTCACATAGACTTAGGTCTAAATACAACCCTCCTCAATTTAGGATCTGAATACAAACAATGTATGCTTCTTCAAAGATTTTCAAAAGTCTATCTCTCTAGGACTTAGAGCCATCTATTTCTTGAATGTGATCATTTTTTCAAAACCCTAATTACCTATCATTACCCGGTCTTCACGTTGCTGGGCTCTCTTCTAGAACCCTAGTTTGGGACAGAGCCTCACAACTGGGCCAATTATTTGGGTTAACACCCCCTACCATGTACTGCGGGCCATAGTTCGAAGTATATCGGTAGGCGCTCAAGGATGTTGGAAAACCTTACCTTAGAACCGGAGTTGAAATTCTATGCCACGTACCTCGGATTTCGATTCGGATATATCGGCATAACTGGATTGGACAAAGATGATCTGAACCTAAAGTTAGGATTAAGGTCCTACAGCTGTTTTCAAATTGATGTATATAGAGTCAGCCTTTTAGAGAATGCTGAATGTGCATAAATGTTTTCCAAGTTTTTCCAACATGTTCCAGCCCGAGCAAGCTCTTTTAGATACAATGGACAAGAACTCCTTCCAGTGGCACAGTACCGGTCTATGATCAACAACATTCAAGAGGATGACGTAGTCTGGGACTATTTTGATCGTCAGCTGTCTCCTCCCAGATATACCTACGCTTACGGCAAGCGGTTCAAGTTGCTAGGACCATTCTTCTGCACTTACTACCAACCAGAGAGATGTGTTCGACAGTTCTCCCAGAGGCAGCAGTATGTCGAAGCCCGACTGTTATCAGGAGCTATGGCAGAGTTTGACCTCACTTCCGCACAATGGTCCGGGGCATATCACTCTGCCCGCTACGGCTGGGATTCCTTTGTCTCTCTTAAAATCTTTCCAGGTCCTAGAGTGTCTGCCGACTATCATGAATGGTGGCAAATTGTTTGTCCCCCCCCTCTTTGTCAAGATCAATAAAGTCATGTTTTTCTCATTTCTATTAAACTGTCTCTCTTTTCATTGTGGTTTGACGACCTCGCCTAGGTAACAAGGCATATTTTCGTTGTTTATCTCTTTTGCAGAAGGAATGACAACACAATTGTCGTGATCCCCACGACGACTCAGTACCTAGTAATGGGACATCTTTTCCAAATTGTCTACCATATTTTCAGCAAATATTTCTTCCAAAAGCTAATTCCTTCATAATCTAATCAGGTCTTTGCCCTGCAGAGAGCATCCATACCATTTGATGGTTGAGACAAGATCAGGCAAAAGAACCACGGCATCCCGATACTCGTCAGCCTCGGAAGAAGAAATGGGTTCCCCTCGATCCGAGAAGAGTCAAGAGCAGCAGCAAGAAGATGACGGCATAGACCCTCAAATGTATGCCATGTTCAGAAAAATGATGAATAAGATGATGAATGAACAGCCCGGGACCAGCTCAGAAAGGAACCCGTTCAGAGAAAAGTTCCATGGTCGCAGGAGTAAGAAGGCTCCCAAGAAACAGATCCAACCAGAAGAGATTTCAGATGAATCAGATTCAACTGAAAACACAGATAAAGAATATGAGGTGCCTTCGGCATTTCAGAAGCGTGGCCAAAGTAAAAGCCGCAGATCAAAGAGCAGAGATAAAGAAGAGCCTTTGCAAGCGCAGTTTAAAGAAATGGACCGAGTTGTCAAAGATCTGCAAGCCCGCGACAAGGGCAAGAAAGTCTTCACCAGTGAGGACTTCTATGACGGCTTAGAAGGGGATGACGATCTGGAGAATCTCCCTCGTAAATTCATTAAGTTCGATGGTTCTGGCGACCCAAAAGCTCATCTCGCCACATTCTTCGCAGAATGCTCGAGGTTCAGAAGGGATAACCGAGCATTGTTCCTATGCTTCCCCCGCAGCTTGGAAGGAGTTGTAGCCAAATGGTATGCTGAGCATATCAACCCCATCGAGCTCAAGGAGTTCGACAAAGTTGTGAATCTCTTTATTGAACGCTTCTTGTTCAACACAGAAGCGCTGCCTATACTGAGTTATCTCTGCAACTTAAGGCAGCACGAGAATGAAAAAGCATGGGACTTCATTCACAGATGGAGGTCAGCCTGTAATAAGATGAGAGATCCTATCTCGGAAAGGCATGCATTGTCCTTAATCCTCAACAATTTCTCGCAGCCGTTAAGAGGATTAATCTCCACAGCGCCGTCCAGGACCTTCATTGAGCTGACTGAACGAGCCGAATGGCTCGAGCTAAGTGTGGAAAATGGAGTCTATGAAGGCTTCACCTTTTCCAAGAACAACTCCCATGGTGAGCAAAAGAAGAAAGCTCACTTCACTTATTCTGCCAACAACAACAACAAAGGCCAAAATCAGCACAAAGGGCAGAAGAAAGATTACTGCTACGGCACAGGCAGTTCGAACAACAAGGATCAGAAAGCAAAGCCTGCTCCTCAGTACAGCAAGCCTCCTCAGCAGGATCAAGGGTCGAAACTGCGTGAGAAGACCAAACATGAAGGATGGAGTTACGACAGAAAATTTACTCCTCTTGACCAATCACTCGAGGACGTGCTCGAGTACATGCTATCAAAAGAGATGGTCAAATTGCCCAGATTGGCCGATCCCCCTGTGCCCATGGGGAAATGGAAAGATCAGTTCTGCAAGTTCCACAGGATAGTGGGACACAACACCGAGAACTGCTTTGTTCTCAAAAACATCGTGCAAGATCTCATTGAAAAGAATCTATTGGTAGAAGGAGAAGAAGAAGAGAAAATGGACATTCTCAATCACCCCTTCCCTTCACACACCACAGCAGTAGTGTCTGCACAACCCTTTCTATCGCATCAACACATCAAGCCATGTTCTGCGCAAGATCTATAGGTTCAGCATCAGGTGTCGGTGCTACGACAAGCAGCTCCAGATTCTAAGAAGATGGACTTAATTTCGGCATTCGGTAAAATGAAAGTTTCGGAAGCACCTGTGAAGTCAGTTCCCAAATCAAAAGGAACTCCTGACTTCTTCAAGCAAATCGTTAGACCCAGGCTGGAGAATTCAAGTCAGAAGCCTCTGACTGCTTTATCCAATGTCTCCATCCTTGACTTGGCCAAGAATTCTAGCAAGCACCGACAAGTACTGGATGATTTACTCAGGAAAATCAAAGTTAAGTCCAGTACCACTCCAGAAGACATGGCACAGATTGTGAACTCCGCCATGACCAATGCACCAATCACTTTTTCGGATGAGGACCTTCCAAAGCCTCATTCCTTTCATAATAATGCTCTTTACATTGTCGTTCGGGTCAGAGGAATGACAGTACCACATGTGTTGGTCGATGGAGGCAGTAGCCTCAACATATGTCTCGAAATGACCGCAAAGGCATTAGGGATCAAGGATGAAGAATATATTCTGGATCCCATCACTATCTATGGGTTTGACAATCATGGTCAAACGGCCAAGGGCAAGATATAACTGGAGGTGTTCATCAACTATTCAGTGCATTCAGTGCTTTTTCACGTGGTTAATGTACCACCAACCTACAACTTGCTGCTCGGAAGGACATGGATTCACAATGCTAATGCAGTGCCTTCCACCCTACATCAATGTGTGAAGTGGTCAAAAGGTGGAATGATTACCACAATACTGGGAGAAGACCGAGAAGAAAGGCTCCCGCAGCCCATGATTCCCCGGCCATCATTCAATGCAGATATTCCCAGCATCAGGGAAAGCGAAGAGATCAATCTCGGAGAGAATCGAGAAATACTTCAGGCACCATCAGAGCCATCTCTGCACACAGTAGCCACGACACGATGGAAAGGTCCTCAATTCTTCAAGGTTGGAGGTCGAATCGACTACAGCACCATTAAGGATCATCCCTTGTTTCCTCAATTCATGAAGTCAAGAAAGGGAATCGATTTACTCCTGAAGCATGGCTATCAACCCTTCAAGGGACTCGGCAAGAACGAAGATGGCCGCATCGAGCCAATGATCCAGAAACATCGTCCCCACAGAGCAGGACTAGGGTTTGCCGGCGGAAGCTCGTCAAAGGAGACTGTTTTTGTCAAAGGGGCACAATAAAGACCATTTGTTATTTCTTTCTATTCTTTTCCAAATAAATGTCTCATTTTACCAATGTCATTGATCAATTCAATCAATAAAGTTTCTTTATCTATCCGGATGCCATCTACTCCCTTCTTGTCTATCTCTTCATTTCATAATTCAATTGTATGCATGGTTCTCTTCAAATGATTGCTTGTCTTACTATAGGCCGATTTGTCTGAACCAGATTTCTTCTCCAAAATTTCAGAATGACTTCTCGGACAATCAAGAAGCTCGTTCTCAATCCCAAGGCCTTTCAGAAGTCGACAGCAATTCACAGAATCAAAGCAAGCACCGAAAATGATAAGATTGCAAAGCAGTCAGATGATTTTGCAGAATACGATCAGTCTCTTCAGGAATTACCAGAGTTCGCCGCTGTTCAGAAGCAAGATGAACCATCTCCTCTAGTACAAGATCCAACTGAAGGTGTTAATATCGGTTCAGAGGAAAATCCCAAAATTCTCCAGATCGGAACCAGTCTGAGTCCGCAAGAAAAGAAAAGGCTTACAGATTTTCTCAAGCGGCATGAAGAAGTGTTCGCATGGACATATGAAGACATGCCAGGCTTAGACCCCAAATTAGTCGAACACCGTCTCGTCTTGAAGCCGGATGCTAAGCCAGTCAAGCAGAAGCTGAGAAAAATGGATCCCAGAATAGAACAACAAGTCAAAGAAGGACTTGAGGATTTGCTCAAAGCAAGATTTATTCGAGCTATTGACTACCCGGATTGGTTAGCCAATATCGTCGTTGTCCCAAAGAAAAGCGGCAAAGTAAGGATCTGCATAGACTTCAGAGACCTCAATAAGGCAACTCCGAAGGATGACTATCCACTTCCAAGCATCGATCTTCTAGTCGATAGCACGGCAGGACATGCCATGTTCTCTTTCATGGACGGATATTCCGGCTATAATCAGATTAAGTTGGCCGCCCGCGATCAATCAAAAACTTCCTTTACTACGCCTTGGGGCACTTTTTGCTATACAGTTATGCCTTTTGGGCTCAAGAATGCTGGAGCAACGTATCAACGGGCAATGGCTGTCATCTTCCACGATCAGATGCGCAAAATCATGGATGCGTATGTTGATGATATCCTCGTGAAATCTAAAGAGGAAGAAGATCACCTCGAAGCGCTTGATCAAGTCTTTAAGCGACTCATCCTTTATAAGTTACGGCTTAACCCGCAAAAGTGTGTCTTTGGAGTCGAATCAGGCAAACTGTTGGGTTTTCTGGTAAGCAAAAAGGGAATTGAAGTTGACCCGGCCAAAGCAAAGGCTATCATTGATATGCCACCCCCGAAGAATCTCAAAGAACTACGTAGCCTTCAAGGACGTATGCAGTCAATCCGGCGATTCATTTCCAATTTGGCGATGAGATGTGAGCCCTTAAACCACTTACTCAGAAAAGGAGTTAAGTTCGAATGGGGACCAGAATGTCAGCAATCGTTCGATCGAATCAAGAAGTATCTTCTCAATCCTCCCATCCTGAAGCCGCCAGAATTGGGAAAACCTCTTCTGTTATACATCTCAGTCAATCAAGTCGCATGCGGCGGATTTTTGGCACAATACAAAGAAGGCAGCCTGATAGAACACGCCATTTATTACGTGAGTAAGACTTTCATAGATTATGAAAAGAGATACTCTCAAATAGAGAAGACCTGCCTAGCTCTGGTGTGGATGTGTCAGAAGCTAAGACACTACCTGTTGGCATCAGAGGTCAAAATCCTATCTAAACTCACCCCCCTCAAATACATCTTAGAGCAGCCTTTCCTCAGCGGACGAGTCGCAAAATGGCAAGACTTACTGATGCAGTATGACTTAGAATATGTCTCGTAGCAATCAATCAAAGGCCAAGCAATTGCAGATCAATTGGCGGATTTTCCTCTGGCTGAAGAAGAGAAAGCCGAAGATGACTTCCCTGATGAGCAAATTTGCAATATCCAGCAATTTCCAGTCTGGAATTTATTTTTTGATGGTTCTAAGAATATGGCGGGAATAGGCATCGGAATCCTATTAATCACTCCAGAAAAGGAGATGATTCCATTTTCTCTCAAGCTAGACTTTCAATGCACTCACAATATGGTTGAATACGAAGCCCTGATTCGAGGTCTAAAGATTCTATTAGACTTCAATGTCAAGAGAGTACATGCCTACGGTGACTCATTACTTGTTGTCAATCAAGTTCGAGCCGAATGGCAAGTCAAAGATCAGAAGTTATTTCCCTATCAGAAAATTGTTTCAGCTCTCGTCAGCAAGTTCGAAGAATTTCAGTTATTCCACATCAAGAGAGATTTTAATCAAGTGGCCGATAGCCTAGCCAGTTTAGGCTCCATTATGGCATTCAAGAATGGAGAATCTTGTTGCTCTTTTGAAATTGGCAGACTTGACCAACCTGCTTTCATTCCAGCGGAACAGGTAAACCAGGCTGAGCAAAAGAAGAAGCCTTGGTATTACAACATCAAAACTTTCATAGAAACTGGCGAATTTCCTCTAGAACTCTCAAAGAAAGAGCAACGAGCAATCCAGCGTATGTCTACTCGATACTTCATTTTGGCCAATGTTCTCTATCGTCGTGGATTCAGTTCAGAGTATTCCAGATGTTTAGATGAAGACGAAGCCAAAGAAGTCGTGCGAGAAGCACATGAAGGCATTTGTGGCGGCCACGTCGGCTACCAAACCCTTGTCAAGCAAATCATAAGAGCAAGGTACTATTGGAAGACTATGCAACAAGACTGTTATCATTATGTGAAGAAGTGTGTACAATGCCAGATACATGCACCTTCCATCCATGCTCCGACAACTTATTTACAGTCTGTTGTTTCTCCATGGCCGTTCTCCATGTGGGCCTTCGATGTCGTAGGTCCCATCACTCCTTCAGCTTCAAATGGCCACAAATACTTCCTTGCCGCAACAGAATATTTCACCAAGTGGGTAGAAGCCATCACTCTTCGCACAGTAGAAGGCCGGCATGTGGTCTCTTTTATTCACAAGAGCATCCTTTGCCGTTTCGGCATCCCGCATGACATTGTATCAGACAATGGCAGTCATTTCAAGAATGAAAAGATGAAGACATTTTGCTCAAAATTCAAGATCTATCATCATTTCTCCGCTCCATATTATCCTCAGGGGAATGGTCAGGCAGAGGCCACCAACAAGATTTTAATTCGTATCTTGGAGCGAACTATGGAAACAGGCCGTGACTGGCATGAGAAGATCCACGATGCACTATGGGCCTACCGGACCACTATTCGTACACCAACCAATGCTACCCCATCAGAACTGGTCTATGGGACAGAAGTAGTATTGCCGCTACATGTTCAGAAGCCCGCTTTGAAATTTGCTTCACTTCTGCAATTACCTCTTGATCAATACCAGCAGCAGCGACTAGTGCAGCTAGACTTACTCGACGAGAGAAGGCTAAAAGCAGCAGAGCATGCTCAATCCTATCGCCAGAGAGTAGCCAGGCAATATGCGAAATCTATCATCGAAAGAAGATTCAAAGTCAATGATTTAGTACTTCGATCCACAGCTTATCTCAAGCATCGTCCCGGCGGCAAATGGTCGCCAAATTGGGAAGGTCCCTATGTTGTCAAAGAAGCATTACCCCGCAACTCATATCGGCTCATCAATGCCGATGGGGTAGAATTGCCAGATCCTATTAATGCTCGACACTTGAAAAAGTTTTATACTTGAAACATTTATTCTTCTCTTGTAATCTTTCCTGTTTCCTTCAAATAATGATCCAACTTTATTTCCCAGTTACACTGGGGCATTTTAAAATTTTGTTCTATATGCAGGCAGGATAAACAAATTCCTCATTTCATGCACATGTGCATTCATAAGCATCAATTCACATTCGTTTGCATTCAACCACATTAACAACCATCTGGTCAGTATTGGGATTTCAACAAACAGTCCCATCACGATTCCTAATGATTCAAAATTGAAAGGTCATCACCAATACTGAACCAAAACCCAGCGCTCGGACTGGTATTATTTCAAAATCCAGTATTCAAACTGGCACATTTTCAAAATCCCAATTTTCAGAAAACCGAGTTCCGACTCAGGTTTTTATTCAAATCATTTTCTTTTGTTGATCCGGGTTCCGACTCGAGATCTCTTTATTCATTCGAGCTCCTATTCGAGCTCTTCATTTTCCTTTGTTGATCCGGGTTCCGACTCGTGATCTCTCTACATCTTATTTGAGCTCTAACTCGAGCTCTCCATTTTCTTCTGTTGATCCGGGTTCCGACTCGAGATCTCTCTATTCATTTGAGCTCAGATGCGAGCTCTTCATTCTCTTTTGTTGATCCGGGTTCCGACTCGTGATCTCTCTATTCATTTGAGCTCAGATGTGAGCTCTTCATTTTCTTTTGTTGATCCGGGTTCCGACTCGTGATCTCTGTATTTTATTCGAGCTCTGACTTGAACTCATCATTCTCCTTTGATTGATTCAAGCCATTTCGATCCTCAGGGTCTGTCAATTGCTCAAATTTGATATTTTGCTCTCCAAATTCCAATTTAAATCTTCAAATCAGGCAACTCTCCAATTTCGACCCCTGGGTCACCCAATTTTCAATTCTCAATTTCAATTACCAATCTCAATTTTGACCTTCGGGTCAATCAATTTCCAATTCTCGACCTTCGGGTCTACCAATTTTCGACCTTCGGGTCAATCAATTTCCAATTTTTGACCTTCGGGTCAATCAATTTCCAAATTTCGACCTTCGGGTCAATCAATTTCCAATCTTTGACCTTCATTTCTCAATTTCGACCGTTAGGTCACTCAATTCTCAATTTCGACTTTCGAGTCACACAATTTCGACCTTTTTGGTCAAATCAATTCTCAATTTCGACCGTCAGGTCATCCAAATTTGTGACCTTTGGGTCATTCAATTTCCAACAATCAATTTTCCAATTTCTCATTTCGACCTTTGGGTCAATCAATCTCAATATCCAATTTCAATCATTTTCTCTTGCGAGAGACCCTTTTAGGGAGAGTTCGAGGGAGCTTGTTCTTTTCGATGCTATCCAATTCGTTCACTTAGCCCCTTTTCAGGGAGAGTTTGAAGGGACTCGCGTCTTTGTGAACCGTTTGCAAAACAATTTCCAATTTCACACGAGGAACCCTTTTTAAGGGAGAGGCTCGACGGAGACTCGTTTTTCTTGTGAACCCCCGATTTCATACTAGGCCATCTTCGTCATGAAGGACCCCCCCTTGCAGGGAGAGTGTGATGGACTCGTTCCTTTCATGACCCAATTTTCTGACCTCACTATTATCGGCCCCCTTTCCATAAGAGAAGCCTAATATTAGGGAGCTTTGACGAAAGCTCAATTTCTCTTCGAAAGTTCGTTTTGCAAACACCTCCTCTTTAGGGAAGAGAGGAGTATTTCCCATTTCCCATTCAGGTAAGGGCTAAGCCTGAGTCTCTCTTTTTGGGGAAAAAGAGAGGAGAATTTTCGTCACGGATGTGTTGAGCCGGATTTCAAATACTCATTTTCACCAAGGATTTCAAGAAAATTTTGTCAATCAATTGTTGATTTCAGAATCTTTATTGTACAAATCTTTATTTCAGTTTACCTTCAGCATTACTTCCAAAAGAGTGAAGCTTCTGCGAAAAGAGATTCAAAATTCAAATTCTTTTTATTGGCCAACCAAAAGGATGAAGGATAAGTCCTCGATATGGCCAGAAAAGAAGATTCAATGTTATTGAAAAATCGTAAATGATTGATATTGATCGCAGTTATGGCACA
This sequence comes from Nuphar pumila, assembly GCF_984573655.1. Taxonomy (NCBI): domain Eukaryota; kingdom Viridiplantae; phylum Streptophyta; class Magnoliopsida; order Nymphaeales; family Nymphaeaceae; genus Nuphar; species Nuphar pumila. The sequence goes on along the minus strand of NC_143251.1, from coordinate 82,112,135 downwards.
TCTTTAAGGATTATTCTTGTAAAGACAAGGCAGTGGAAATATCCTGAGCGCTAGAAAAGAGAGCATTTACCCAAGCCTTGTCTCCTCCAAATCACCTAAGCTGCAATTAAATATCCGCAAAAGGGATCTCTCACCTGTCGTCAAGATGAAGGCGAATTAGGCGAATAGACCCCCGGGGCCAAAGAAGATTCGAAACATCTCCAAGATGACGGAGTTTGTGACGGATCCTTCCAGGGAAAGTCCAAAGCACTGTCAAGATGAAGGCAGATGCGATGGACCTCTCGACAATCTCTAAAAGATATTTAATTTCAGCTATCGCCCAAAGATCTCCAAACCCATCATCCAAGAAGGATCGAAACATCTCCAAGTTGAAGGAGTTTGTGATGTACCCTTCCCAAAAGAGAGAAAGAGAAGAAAAAAAAGAGAAAAAAGTCAGAACATCTCCAAAATAAAGGAGAATGTAGCAAAAACCCATAGAGCCAAAAGAGTGCAGAAAGATTATCATGAGAGAAGCCCTCAGGATATCAAACTGCCAGATCTATCAAGAATCCTCTTTAATCTTGTGAAGTTCTATTATCAATACTCTTTCATCAACTGCTTTCATAATATCAAATTCTCTTGCTCATATCAAGGAAATTGATAACTTCTTTGAAGAAGGTCAATTGCGAACAATTTGGATTTCAAGTCTCGATTCTACAAAGTGAACCTTGTTTGGAGGTAATGCTTTGGGTAGAAAAGAAAGAATATCTTTGCAAAAATGTGCAACATTTTCTAATATTTTGAATCAACAATAAAATTCTCAATATGTTGACAATATTTTCTAGCTATCTTGACGTGAAGTGAGAGCTTGATGTCCCTTTTTGATACATCCTGACACCAATTTTAAATCCCTCTTAAGGACTTGATTCCTTCCCTTCTTTGAGAGCATGAACTCTCATATTGCACACTTCCCTGTGTCCCCACTGTTCCACCATAGACAGTCCCATTTCGGTTCGAGGTCGAACCACCAATCATTTTCTCGCAAAAGGCAATTTCAAAAGCTGATTTTAGTCTCAGCAATGAGACGCCCAAAACCAATCCCTTTTCAAGCTTTAGGGACCCCATTTTCCTTCCTTTTGCAAAACCCCTGTCGGATTTACTGTGCAAAATCCGAAGGTTCCATCATGGTCTCTTCCTTCGAGGATTCCATTCCATTTTCCGCCCAATCAGGTTAAGGGTATAAACCTGAGCCTCAACCAATGAGGTATTTCATTTTCTGCCCGATCAGGATAAGGGTACAAACCTGAGCCTCATCCAAAGAGGTATTTCATTTTCCGCCCGATCAGGATAAGGGTACAAACCTGAGCCTCATCCAAAGAGGTATTTCATTTTCCGCCCGATCAGGATAAGGGTACAAACCTGAGCCTCATTCAAAGAGGTATTTCATTTTCCGCCCGATCAGGATAAGGGTACAAACCTGAGCCTCATCCAAAGAGGTATTTCATTTTCCGCCCGATCAGGATAAGGGTACAAACCTGAGCCTCATCCAAAGAGGTATTTCATTTTCCGCCTGATCAGGATAAGGGTACAAACCAGAGCCTCATACAAAAAGGTATTTCATTTTCCGCCCGATCAGGATAAGGGTACAAACCTGAATCTCATTTCAATGAGATATTTCATTCCCCAATCAGGTCAAGGTTTCAAACCTGAGCTTCGTTCCCTACGAGGTATTTTATCCCATCTAGGTTAAGGGCATAAACCTGAACTTCGCTCTCATAGAGCAAATCTTTCCTCTTCATTCTCCATTTCACATCTACCATCTTCCTCGGGCTAATTCCTTCACACCCAGTCAGATCCTTCTAACTGGGGCATTTTTTTTTTATATAGCCCAAATTTGGTGTGTTTTTCTTTGCCACTAAGCTCGGCCATGAGCCGGCTTAGTAGCAAAGTGGGGCATCTGTAAACACCCCAAATTTTCACTCACCTCCCCTACATCTCCACCAAACATCATCATTCAACCTCTGAAATCGTCGGAGGGCAAAATGGTCATTTTCTGAGCCCGGACCTTGCAAAAGTCTAAATTTCATCTGCAACTCTCAATTTTTTTATTTTTTATCTCAGATGTTCAAAATTTATTCCTGACAGGAGACAGACAGCTCCAAGTCTTGGTTCAAGACTGCATTTCATAGGACATGACATTGCATATCATTCCATGAGCATTTCAAATCACTGCACTGCACAGCATGTCATTTCGAGGTCCAGAACTCTTGATTTCAAAATTTTCAATCCAGATTAGAATTTCAACTCTTTTCAAAATTGATTTCAAAACCCTGGGTCTTCAAAATTATCAATTCTTTCCATTTTACCCCCAGGACTCTGAATTTCAAAATATTTTCTCAGGAAAACGATCTGGATAGTTTTCAATATGGATTTCAGCCACTTCACCTCAGATTTTGCCCTTTTGACTATTTCAAATATCTTCCTTTTACAAAATTGCCCTACAGGAGCCAACTCTTTCCAAAAATTCCTGTTTTACCAATCAGTCCAGATTTTATGAAAATTCCAAAAAGAAGTTGTTGTTTTATCCTTATTTCAGTAAAGAAGCAATGTGGGACCCACACTGAGGTGGTGTCACACAAGCTTTTCTTTTGAAAATTTGAATTTTGAAAAACCCAAAAATATAGGAGCCTTGTCCCCTGGATTGGTGCCACTTGTCATTTCTCTCTCCTCCCATTTCCATGCCAAGTGTCAGTGTGGGGCTACCTTAAGAAGCCGCCACATGTCATCCCAGGTATCTGCCATGTGTCAGTATCCTATCATGCGCCATGTGTCATTCCAAGATTACCAGGAGATGCCAAGTGTCATAGGTTTTCCTGTCTAGAAAAAGTGGAGCTTGTCTCCTCTGAGGTGGCGCCACTTGAAGTGTGTCTCCTGCAGGGGACACATGTCAACCTCCCCCTCCTTCTAGAAAAGTAACCTGACACATGTCTCTCCCTACTTTTCTCAGAAAAGCAGGAGACGTGTCACTCCTAGATTCCTCCGGAAAAAGTAGGCTTGTCTCCTCTGAGGTGGCGCCATTTAGAGTGTGTCTCCTGCAGAGGACACATGTCAAGCTCTCATTTCCTCAGAAAAAGCAAATGCCATGTGTCATTTCCTGCTCTCTCCAGAAAAACTAGAATTCAAACATTCAAATCTCCTCATAGGTGGCGTAGATCCTGAACTTCTACCTTTTCCATGTTGTCTGAAATAGCGCCACATGGCTTGGCCCTCCTTCTCTCCCCTCTGCCACATGTCATTCTCTGCTTCTTTCAGAAAAAGCAGGTGACACATGTCTCCTTCTAACTCCTTCAGAAAAAGTAGAGGACACATGTCTTCTCCCTACTTTTCTCAGAAAAGTAGGAGACACATGTCACTCCTGGCTTTCTTCAGAAAAAGCAAACCATTCAAAATTCAAACAAAGCCTAGGTGGCGCAAATCCTGAGCTCTGATTTTTTTTCAGATGGCCTATGAGGGCGCCACATGTCCTTTCCCTCCTTTTCCTCCCTCTTGCCACATGGCATTGTAGGAGCCACCCTAAGGTGGCGCCACATGTCCATCCTCCATTCCTCCAGGGCCAACCTCCATTTGAAATTCAAATTCTCCTCTGAGGTGGCGCCATTTGAGAAGGCCTCTCCAGACAGCTGACACTTGTCTGCCACATGTCAGCCCCTCCTTTCCTGCAGAAAAAGCAAAATTTCAAACATTTGAACTCCTCAGAGGTGGCTCCACATGGCATGCCCCTACTACTCCAACTTTACACCTCAGAACACCTTTTGAGGTGGCGCCATTCCAGGACTCCACTTGGCTCCATTTTTATTTTTTATTTTATTTTTAATAAAAGTAGCCCACCATGAGGTGGCGCCACCTGAGGACTCCCTACAAAAGGTGAGTTTGAATTTCAAACCCCCAGATAGCACCCCCTGAGATGGCGCCACATGGAGGGCTCAGATTGAGCCTGTTTGAAATTCAAAAATTTTCAAAAAATCTATAAAAACAAGGCTCCACGCCCAGGAGAAAGGAGCATCTTTGGAGACCATTTTTGTGAACTTGAAAATCCGACCTAGCCTCCCTAAAATCTGATTCTGAACTTTAGAAATCGTGCCCCCTTTGGCTCATTGGAGAAGGTGGAGTAAAGTTCGTGCAGTGGCCAATTCGATTCAAGCATAGGTCGATTTTGGTGAACCATCCGAAGCCCGGAGTGAAGGACGAAGGATGCTCGTGATAGCCTCCCCTTTCAAGAGCTTCTACGCTGCGTAACGAAGCAAGGTGCACTTCTTTTCCCCTTGATGTAATTCCATAATCCGATTCGGGAGTCGTTTGAAGAAAGAGCTCATCCGAGAGATGGATTGAGCTATTCTCATAAAATGACATATATAAAACGTTTAATTATGCTTCCTTGATGATTTTTAACATTCATGTAGTTAGCTAGGTTTAATTTGCATTTTATTTCATTCATTTAGCACATTTCATGAATTAATTAGGATTAGTTTAGCATTTATTTCAACTCTGCTCATTTTCAGTAGGTCTCTGCTTTTGTCAGTCAGTCCACACGTCATTTCATGCATTTGTTTTTTATTAAAATCCCAAAAAAATCACGAAATCCGCCCTTAGGTGTCCCTGAAATTTTGCCAAAAATTCGGAGGCATTTGAATTTGTTTACTGCGGTAAACATTCAAAATGGCAAGTCGGGTTTTGTTACCCGGGATGCGTTTTGAAAATCATTTGCCGACTTGTAAAATTGAGATATCCCTTATGGGAGATCCGATTTTCGATCCAAAAGATGCTATGAACTCGGGAGAATGTATAGTTTTTAATATGATTTTTTCAGATTTTTTTTAATGTCTGACAAAAATCCGAGAGTTCGGGACACGTGTCAGAGCCTAATTTGGGCCTCTGAGATCTTGGATCGACTTAGGGCTATGGTTTCTCTTTGTGTGTTGCTCCAAATCCAAAACTGTAAAAAGTGAAAGTTGTGTCCGAGATGTCCTCTGTCTGCATCTGAAAGCTTGTGATTTTTAGAACAGTGTTGATACCTGCTTCGGTTTTTTTTTGTCAGTCCTCTGTTTTGCTATATTTGTCTGTTCTGTTAGTTTAGGTAGGAATAGTTATATTTTTATCTGTGTTTCCGTTGATCAAATGCCGAAGTCATAAACATAAAAGTTGTTCATGTAGGTGTCATGCGTAGCTCTGATTAATTTCATAAATTTTCATGGCTGTTTTATATTTTTTTGGCATTTTACATCAGATTAGGGTGATTTTTACCTCTGTCAGACATAAATCCCTGTTGCCGAACTCACCATGGCTCAAATCCCGAGGCTGTAAAAACCAAAAATGTTCCATTTCGTGTCTTTTAGCATTCTGCAAAATATCAGAAGTTTCCATGGTGTAAATCTTGCATTATCATATTAGGCATTGCATTTGGTTCGGATCCATAGGCAAAATCCACCATTTTAGGACTTTCTTTGAATTTTAGCATTTAAATCATATCATTTCATAATTTTTAGCTTTACATGTTGTTTATCAGAGTAAGTAGATGCTTCATATTGAATTTGGTGCAATTTGGAATCCATTTGAGGTTCGGATTAGCCATAATACCAAAACAGGGTCCCGCAGGACCCGGATCCAAGTGAAAAACAAGCGAAATTCATTATTTTGGATAAATTGCAAAATGCCAAATTCTGATTTTACAGTCCTAATGTGTTTAGCAGCATGTCATACTGCATTTCATCATCATTTGATTCAATTTGAACTTCAAAATCTCAATTTTACCAAGTTTTCCTTCAAAAAACCCTGATTTTAAAGGTATAACTTTATAATTAGGGGTATTTTGGTCATTTTGACCACCATTCCGAATTTCAAACTATTTTCTACTGAATTTCCTGCATTTACATCATTTCAAATATCAAGGAAGTATGAGAATAGGGTTTATATCCAATTAAATCCAATAATTTCATAATATTATTGGAAAATCTTAGAAAAACCCACATAGTTGAGCTAACCATATTTCAAGTTTGGCAGTAACAATCAAAAGAAGGAGCTGAAGTCTGCAAATTTCTTTTACTTCCTTTATTTAGTGATGTAATAATGTAAATTTTGGAATAAGAGAGTTAATTTCCTGCTTAGACTAGGATGCATATCATATAGTTTGAATTTATGCAAATATCCTGCTTATGTGATGCATACATCTTATTTCAAAAGCACTATGGATGTTCACGAATGGCACGTGCACCAACTCTTAGGGAGTTGATGGACTCGGTGGGATCCATATTTACGGCCCTAGTCGGAATATGGACGAGACCCAGATCCATCATCTTTCTACTAGTCACATAGAGCCTACACTCTTAGGCTATCTTAAAATGCACATCATATTTCCAAAGTTTTCAAAATCATGTGCATCAAATCAACTAAGTTCTGAACATATTCATGGCCACAGTCAGAATATGTGAAGGATTTATTTGGACTTAATGCACATTTTCCAACCATTTCCTCAGAAAATCTTTTCAAAGGGCAATCATTTACTCATGTCATTTGCATCATGAAATCATTGATTTTCTCAAGATTTTCTCAAGAAAACTTCATTCTCAAGAAATCGATTTCTCAAGAAACTCTAAGGATTTTTCAAAATCGGTTTTTGTAAACACCCCAAATTTTCACCCTCATCCAGTACTTACATTTCATGTGTCATTGCATATCATTGCATGCATTCGGCATACAATTTCATTGCATCGCATAACATTGCATGTCATTACATCTCATTTTCGAGATCCAGCACTCCTATTTCAAAACATTCAATCCAGATTTGAATTTTAAAGCTTTATTTCAAAATCAATTTCAAAACCTGGGTTTTTATTCAATACTCTGTCATTTTCCAACCCCAGGACTTTATATTTCAAAATATTTTCTCAAGGAAACAATCTGGATTCATTTCAAATTCACATTTTAATCGATTTCAATTCACAGATGAGACCCATTGAGGTGGTGTCGCTTCTGAATTCCTCTATTCATCAAATTTCTCAAATTTTTGAAAGTTTCAGTCCGATCAGGACTCTGTCTCAGAGTCCTAATCCAGTCAGGAGTCTGTTTTTAAGTCTGTTTTACTTCCATTTTTAGTCTTTTTCGATTATTTTCAAAATTTAGGTCATTTTACAGAGTCCAGTTAGTTCAGGACTCTATTTTAGAGTTCGGTCGAGTTAGGAGTCTAACCCTGACTGTGTTTTTTGACTTATTTCATCATTTCTTGATAAAATCTTTTGAAAATTCTTTCATTTGGCTTTTAAAATCTAAAATCTCAGAGTCCTAAGAGTTCATGACTCTAACCCGGAGTTCCAGTTCACTTGAGACCCTATTTTCAAAGATCTTGAATTTTAATTATTAATTTTAACCCCTTTTCAAAGGTATTTTCAGTGTTTATTTCAAAATTTGCAAAACTCGATGTGGGCCCACTCAGTTGGTACCATATCCAGAGGAGTCCTGACCCAGTTAGGACCCTATGCCATTTCAGAAAATTTAATTTCAAAGTTTACTTTTGAAAATCTTTTGAAAACTCTCAATTTCAAGTTTTAAAATCATTTTTTAAAAAAAAAAAAAACTCAAGTAGGGCCCACTCGGGGTGGCGCCATATTCGAGTAAGTCAGGGCTAGACTAAGGTTAGTCATTGTCCTAGTTAGGTTAGAGGTTTAGAGGAGTCAAAATCAATTTTAAAAATTCATTTTATTTAAGTTTTAAACCATTGGTTTTTAAAGGTTTTAAATTCAGGTTTTAAAAACCAAATGTGGGTCCATACTATGTGGTACCACATTTGGACTTTTTAGGGTTTAATTAGGTGTTAATTAAGGTTTAATTAGAGTTCATTTAGGGTTAGAAAACCACAAAAAATCGTTGCCTTTAGTGGATTTATTAGAAAGAGTCCTAAAAAAATGAAAAACCTCTTAATTAACCCTAATTAAGTGACTTTTTGAAAAACTATAAAAAGGGACCTAAGGGGGGCCAAAAAGAGGGCTCTTTTCTCTCAAATTTTCGTGGCCTCTCTCTCCTCTCCAGCACCTCCACCTTCCTCCATTGCAGATGCAAGCACAAAGGTAATATTTTTAATATTTTTTAGTTTTATTTAATACTTTTTCATGTTTTAAATCAATTTTAGCCATTGGTGTCATCCCCTTCATGGATTAACCATGGATTCAACCTCAAGAACCATCAAGAATCAGCAAGAACACTCCAAGAAGGTGATCTAACCCTGTTTTGGATGATTTACAGAGATTTTAATCCATTAGAATTGATTTTAACATGATTCTTTGCATTATTAACCAATAAAATATATGATTTACCCTTTTTAATGGGTTAAATCTATATTTTAAAGGTGATATCAAATTCCAGCCATTGATTCCCTGTTTTAAATTTATTTTCATGGTTTATTCATGTTTGTTTTACATTCTATAGCATAGAAATAAGTTTTATTTACTGTTTTATGGTTTATTTTATTTATTTACATTAGTTAATGCATGGTTTTTCAAGTTTCTTAAATTTCTGTGTGTTCTAGGTTTAGAACAGTAAAGATGATGTTATTTCGGATTGAAGCACTCGTTGTTTATTTCTGATTTTTTTATATGTGATGCATGCATGAGTTATTGAGTTACTGTAGAAAAATCAGAGGTTTTGGATCTCGGGAACCCTGTCAAAAAAATCAGACATCAAATCGAGTTTTTAAAGCTTTAAAATCGTGGTTAAAATCAAGAAGGTAACTTGCTGTTATGATATTTCTCTCATCTTATATCCGATTTTAGATATGTAAAGTGCTATGGATTCAAATTGAGTAGATCTGTCTTCTGTAAAATTTTCGGAGTTTTTGATCATTGTTTAGTATTTTTTCCCTTTTGGAGAATCTGTTTTTAAATTTAAAGCTCGTTAGGGTTTACCAAAACCCTAATCAGACTTGTGTTAGTCATAAATCCCAAACCACAGATCCGATTTTAGATCTGTAAAAAGTGAGTATTATTATTTTTCTGTCTACTGTTCACCACTAAAATTTCAGAATTTTTTGTTTAGGATTGCTATTTATTACTGTATTTTCAATCTGTAATAGCTGTTTTAATCCCTGTTAAAAGTGATATATTTTAGCTCAGATTTCCGGAAGGGTTTCTCCCTAACCGGAGATGATTTTTCCGATCTGTAAATTGGGAAATCTCTGTCTTTTTTCCTAGTTAGTCTCTGTAAAATTTCATAAATTTCCATGGAGATTTGACCCCTGATTCAGGTCTTGGATTGAAACTGGTTGGTGAATTAGGTCAAAAATAGCATATTTTTAGGGTTTAATGCAATTTTCGGATTACTTTAATGTCAAAAAATTATTTTTATAATTCCAATTCTACATTAAGGTTATAACAAGTGCAGGTACCAATTTTTATGGATTTTGGAATCCATTTGATGGCTGAATTAAGCAAATTGCAAAACCGGGTTCCTGAAAGATCCAAAACACTGCTAAAATCACAGTTTTTGAGATATTATTGGATTTTCGTGCATAAGCATATGTTTTTAGGGTTTAATCATGTTCATAATCATATTAGGATGCTTTAGGTTTAATTTGATGCTCATTTGATTTCATTTAGTGCATAAAACCTAAGTTTTTACCAAAAATCTATTTCTAAAAACCCTGATTTCAAGGCCATAGTCTTGCTATCGGGGGCAATTTGGTCATTTGACCTAAATTTTGAAATCCCTAACCCTAATTTCATATTTTTAATTATGTCATAGCATATTTGGTTTGGGTTTATTCCATTCAAATTTCAAAATTTGCATTTTATCAAAATATCTTTCTAAAAACCCTAATTTCAAGGCCATAGTCTTGTTATTAGGGGTATTTTGGTCATTTTGACCCCAATTTCGAAATTCCATATCTTCTCTTTCATATTTATTCAATTTTATTTCATATTTTATCATTTTTATTTAAGGGAATCAAGGAAAAGGCTTATATCTAGCAAAATCCAGTAATTTCTAGATATTACTGGATAAATCTAGAAAAGCCAACATATTTTCATTAACCAAGTTTTCTAGTTTTGCAGGTACATTGAAGACTTTATTTTTCATGTATTTAAATTTCAATAGTGATGTAACTTGTAATTAAACTTTGGAATAAGAATTTACATTTCCTGCTTAGCTTAGGTTGCATTGCATATAGTTTATAATTTTAATGTGTGATGGATGATGATTCATGCATATTTTTACAAATTCACCATGGTCTACATGAATGGCACATGCACTGGCTTCTATGAAGTTTATAAACTTGGTGGAATTTGTATTTATGGCCATAGTCAGAATACGAATGATACTCAGATTTATAATCTTCACATTAGCCACATTCAGCCTACACTCCTAGGCTAACTTAAAAAATGCACTGCATTTCTCAAAAATACAAAAAGTATTTCTCAATTCCTCAAAATCATATTCATTCATTTCATGCATTTGCCAATTCCAATCTTAATTCAAAGAAGTTTATTTTCTCAAAATCTCCTAAGTCTTATAGCAAAATCGATTTTCCCAAAGACTTTGAATTTCAAAGGATATTTCAAGTATTTCCCAAGTTCCAAATTCAAATTTTCTAAGTTAGAATTTCAATTTCCAAGTTTGAATTAAGAGAAACCAAGTCTCTCAGAATCGATTTTCACCAAATGTCAAGGATTCCTCAAAATCGATTTTTATTTCTCTCAGAAGTATATTTCAAATCCCATTTCACGATTTCTCATGTGATATCATTTCCAAGATTTACATTTTCTAAATATTTCAATCATTCAAAGCAAACATCATGTTTTCAAATGTGCATTTTCTGAAAATTCATAGCACATGCCTGATTCTTTGTGCATTTAGAAATTAGAATATGATTTAGACAAGCTGAATAGAGTAGAGCATAAGATTGATCCTTGGTTCAATTACCCCTGTTAAAGGTGGCAGGAACGGTTGAACCTCGTACCGACAGGCGAGTCCCATTCTACGGAATTTTTCCGCATTTTAAAATGGAGGTGAGTTATTTTCAAAAACTTTTTCAAAGGTCAGTTTGATTCGCAAAAGTAAAAATTTTGCGATGATAACAGGTTTGGCGACCGTGATGGGACCTGTCTTTGCCTGATCAATCTAATGCTCTACTTAGTTCAAATTGTCAAAATCGATTTCCATGGAATGTCAGCTTTGCTTTATGATATCATGTGAACCTAGGAGCCTAGACTTGAACCCAGCTGACATGGAATGCATATAGACTAGGTATGGTTTGGTAGGACCATATTGAGGAGAATTATTCATGCTCACATAGACTTAGGTCTAATACAACACTCCTCAATGTATGAATTGTATGAAAACAATGTTTGCTTCTTCAAATATTTCAAAATTCTATCTCTTTAGGACTTAGAGCCTTCTGTTTGATTGCATGTGCTCATGTTTTTCAAAAACCACCCCCACCTATATTGTCCCGGTCTTCACGTTGCTGGGCTCTCTTCCAGAACCATAGTTCGGGACAGAGCCTCACAACTGGACCACCTATTTGGGTGAAAACCCCCCCTGCCACGTACCAAGGGCCATAGTCCAACGTATATCGGCAGGTGCTCAAGGATGTTGGAAAACTTGAACCTAGAACCGGAGAAATTGATTTTATGCCACGTACATTGAGCCTTGGCTTGAGTATATAGGCATAACTGGATTGGATACAGTTGATCTGAACCTTAGAGTTAGGATTAAGGTCCTACAGCCATTTCAAAATTTGTGCATCTAGAGTCAGCTTTTAGGGAATGCTGTATGTGCATGCTTGTTTATGCAGATTTTGATTGAATATGTTATTTCCTTTTATTTTCCATATTTTCCTCAATTTTCTAAAATACTAGACGATTTTCTCAAAATTCCCCAATCTATGTCCATATACTGTCCATGTTTTAAACCTTGGACGATTTTTCAAATACTTCATTTTCTATTTATTTCTTCATATTTCATCAAACCCTGGACGATTTTCCAAATTTCCCATAATTTCCTTTAAAACTCCAGGTGATTTCCCATCTTTCCTGTCTTCTGGATCTCGAATTTCCTACTTTATTTTTATCCTGCCTGCATTTTCCTCAAATTTCCTGTATTTCCCCAAGTCTTATTCCAATCTTCCATGTTTTCCAGTCTGATGGCATCCAGTCAGCTTGATTCAGTCTTCCCTGAGGGTCACATCTCCTACGAGGTGCGACAACGTCTTCCCGAACATCGAGTCCTCAGCACCGGATCCTTCTTTCCCCGGTGGTATTATTCATGGTTCAAAAACTTCTCTCGTATGTTTCCGGACCATCTGGATGAGTGTGGATTGGAACTGGCGTCCGCAGTGGGAAAGCAGACAGTCAACGGCAGCTTGATCCATGCACTAGCAGAGCGGTGGAATCTGAGCACTTCTACCTTCTGGTTCCCGTGGGGCGAGATGACAGTACTGATGGATGAATTTTCAAAGATTATGGGATTGCCTGAGCCAGCCGGTCAGCCTGGAGATCCATTGGAGAAACAGTTTCTGATTAATGTTAAGGGTCTAGACTCTAAGGATGCATTAGCTCGCATGACAGGACGCAAGTCTTGGCCTCTGATTGAAGAAGATGGAAATGAATATATGGATCTGCTCGAAATCTACAGACAGCATGGGGCATTTGTGGAAGTCAGCTCGTTGTCCAGGACAGCTCGAGAGAGAATTCAGCACGTGATGGTTCTGTGCACTGTGGGATTGGCTTTCTTTCCCGACGGACGAAATTACATGGATATCAGAATAGTTCAGCTTCTAAGGAGATGGGGAAGTCGACAGACCAGCCGCCTCTCAATAGCCATGGCCGCACTCGCCTTTCTATACCGAGGGTTGACTCGTTTCGCACTCGGAGAATCCATTCTAGTCGAAGTGTGCACCTATGCCTTGCAGTCTTGGTTCCTCCGACATGTGCCAGTCCGAGCCAGTTCCTTCAGATACAATGGAGAGAAGCTTCTTCCAGTTGCGCGATACCGGTTCTTGATCGACAACCTTCAGGAGGAAGAAGTCGTATGGGACTACTTTGATCGTCAGGAATCACCTCCCAGATACACTTATACTTATGGCAAGCGATTCAGACTACTTGGCCCGTTCTTCTGCGCATACTATCATCCAGAGCAGTGTGTCAGGCAGTTCTCTCAGAGGCAGAAACGCGTAGAGATTCGTCCACTAGCCGGGGTTCTGCCAGAATTCGATCTCGCATCAGATCAGTGGTCCGGAGCATACCATTCTGCCAGACATGGCTGGGATTCCTTTGTCAGTCTTATTATTTTTCCTGGTCATCGTGTGTCTTCTGATTTTGTAGAGTGGTGGAAAATTGTTCGTCCCCCTCCCCTCTGTCAAGTGTATTATTGATAAAATCATGTTTTTCCCCTCAATAAAATTCTTTTACATTTCACTTTGGTTTAACGACCTCGCCTAGGTAACAAGGCCTATTTTCAGTTGTTTATCTTGCAAAGAATAGCAACGCAATTGTCGTAATCCCAGCGACGACTCAATCCCTAGTAATGGGATATTATTTCAATTGTCTACCAAAATTCTCAACAAATATTTTTCTCCAAACCAAATTTCCTTCAGAAGCCTAACCATCAGTTCTGCCCTGCAGAGAGCATCAGCAGATATCCAAGAGAACATTTGCAATACCCGATGGTCAATACAAGATCCAGAAAGAAAACCACATCAGTTGAAGGTGTCGCATATTCAGTAGCTTCAGAAGAAGAGATGGACTCACCTCGATCAATCCAGAGTCAGGGTCAGCAGGCGGATGATGGCATCGATCCCCAAATGTATATCATGTTCAAAAAGATGATGACCAAGATGCTGGCAGAGCAAGCTGAGGCCAGTACTGAGCAAATTCAAACTAAACAGAAAGATAAGGGTCATGCCGTCAAGAATGTGAAGATCAGTAAAAGGCAGAATCGTCATGAGGAGATGTCTGATGAGTCAGAATCAGCAGATGATACTGACAAAGAGTGTGAAAACAAGCAAGAATTCAAAAGGTCGACTCAGGGGCAGGGGTCGGCCTACAAATCCAAGAATCAGTCTGTTGACGACCCTGCGCAGTCACAACTCAAAGATGTGATGAAAATAGTTAAGGATCTTCAAACTCGTGACAAGGGCAAAAGAGTCTTTACAAGTGAAGACTTCTATGATGGACTGGATGGGGATGATGATCTCGATAACCTCCCCAAGAAATTCATTAAGTTTGATGGTTCGGGTGACCCAAAGTCACACCTCGCCCTTTTCTTTGCAGAGTGTTCCAAGTTCAGGAGGAATAACCGAGCCTTATTTCTTTGTTTCCCTCGCAGTCTGGAGGGTGTTGCAGCAAAATGGTATTCAGAGCATATTAATCCCATAGAGCTGAAAGAGTTCGATAAAGTGGTCAATTTATTTATTGAGCGCTTTCTATTCAATGCTGAAGCACTCCCGACTCTCAGTCATCTTTGCAGCCTCAAGTAGAAAGAAAACGAGAAGGCCCGAGATTTTATCCACCGATGGAGGTCAGCTTGCAATAAGATGAGAGACCCGATATCAGAAGGGCATGCATTGTCACTAATCTTGAATAATTTTTCACAACCCTTGAAAGGTCTCATTTCCACGGCACCGTCAAAAACCTTCATCAAACTGACAGAACGAGCCGAGTGGCTCGAGCTAAGCATAGAAAATGGAGTTTATGAAGGCTTCATCTTTATACAAGGTAACAATCAGAGTGAGCAGAAGAAGAAGGCTCACTTCACTCTTTCTGCCAATGATAGCAAAAGCAACAAGAAAAATCATGATCACTATTCAGAGGGATCCAAGGGCCAAAAAGGAAAGTTCTCCAACAATGATAGGCCTCTTCAATCTAGTCCTCAGCATAAAGAGAAAGATCAAGAAAGGCCAAAGCGCAAGGATTGGAGTACGGATCGAAAGTTCACCCCTCTGGACCAAACACTAGAGAGTGTTCTGGAATACATGCTTGCAAAAGATATGATCTGTTTACCTAAAGCAGCTGATCCTGCAACAATCATGGGTAGATTCAAAGAAAGATTTTGCAAATTTCATCGGGCAGTAGGGCATGACACTGAGAATTGTTTTGTCCTGAAAAATATCATTCAAGATTGCATCGACAAGAATATCCTTATTGAAGATGAGGAAAATACCAGTCGACCATCCTGAGCAAGTTTTCTAAAAATTGATAATGTCGAGACTATGTCACTTTCATCATTTTGTCATTTTGAAGCAACAATGTAGTCTCAGTTCTTCTATCAATTTGTTATTTCCTTCTTCAATGCATTAATAAATTTGTCAATCTTCCTTATGGCCTGGCGTCATCTTTTATATTCTTCATTTGCAAATGTTTAAATGTCTTCTTATAAGGGGTAACCTTTTTCAAAGTGCCTCTTTGATCAACCAAGAAGCTCATTGTCAGTTTTACCTCGTTATCCTCAGAGAATTCTCATCAAATATCAATTACTTATCCTTTCTTATTCCCCCATTACACTGAGGCATTACTTTGGAAATTGTCTTCAAAACATCTTGTATGCAGGCAGGATCAAACAAATCTCTCATTTTGCACGCATGTGCACCCGTTTATATCATTTTACATACATTTGCATTCATTTGCATTTGCAGGCATTCATTCGCATTCATCTGCATTTACATCAAGCTTCCTCGCTCAGGAGAAGGGGTTAATCCTGAAAACAGGCTTTGAAAAGCTAACTATGATGGTCCATTCAAATCATGAACCAAGAATTTTTATTTTCCAAATTCAAAACCCATAAGTTGAACCCTTCCTCCTTAAATTGTGATCCTTAGGTTAAATCCCTATGGAATTGATAGTTCGTAGGTCGAACCCCTGCAGAGTCAATGTGATTTGTAGGTTGAATGCCTGTCAAACCAATACGGCTCATAGGTTGAACCCCTTTCGAACCAATCTCGTTCTCAAAAATTTCGATCTGTAGGTTGAAGTCCTCCTGATCCAATATTCTTTACAGTCCTTAGGTCGAACTCCTTTTGGATTGGTATTTTTTAGATATATGATTTGTAGGTTGAAATCCTCCTGATCCACGTTCTTAGGCTGAATCCCTATTGAACCCATGTCGTTCCCAGTGAACCAATGTCGTTCTCAATTGAACCAATATCGTTCTTAGGCTGAATCCCTATTGAACCCATGTCGTTCCCAGTGAACCAATGTCGTTCTTAGGCTGAATTCCTACAGAACCCATGTCGTTCCCAGTGAACCAATGTCATTCTCAATTGAACAAATGTCGTTCTTAGGCTGAATACCTACAGAACCCATGTCGTTCCCAGTGAACCAATGTCGTTCTCAATTGAACCAATGTCGTTCTTAGGCTGAATCCCTATTGAACCCATGTCGTTCCCAGTGAACCAATGTCGTTCCCAGTGAACCAATGTCGTTCTTAGGCTGAATACCTATCGAACTCATGTTGTTCCCAGTGAACCAATGTCATTCTCAATTGAACCAATGTCATTCTTAGGATGAATCCCTACAGAACCCATGTCGCTTCCAGTAGACCAAATCACAATTTTGATCTCCAGGTCATCCAATATCCTATTTCCAATTTCTGAGTCTCTCCTTTGGGGAAAGGAGAGGAGAATCTAGCCACGGATGTGTCATTTAGATCTCAAGTGATTTCTTTCACCAAGGATTTCAGGAATATTTTGCCAATTTGTCATGAAAAATAGTTGTTGATCTCAAAATCTTTACTGCATAAAATTGTACCTCAGAATACCTTTAGTATTACTTTCGAAAGGACAAAGCTTTTGTGAAAAAGGATTCAAAGTTCAAAATCTTTCTATTGGCCAACCAAAAGGATGAAGAATAAATCCGCGATATGGCCAGCAAAGAGAATTCAATGTTGTTGCAAAGCCATGAGTGATTGATATTGATCGCAGTTAATGGCACATTTTTAAAGACCTTTCTTGAAAAATAAAGCAGTCGAAATATCCTGGGTGATACAAAAAAATCCACTCAATTTTCATATCTCCTCAATCACCTAAGCTGCAATTAAATATCTGCAAAAGGGATCTCTCAACTGTCGTCAAGATGAAGGCGAATTAGACGAGTCGACCCCCGGGGCTAAAGAAGATTTGGATCATCTCCAAGATGACGGAGTTTGTGACGGATCCTTCCAGGGAAAGTTTAGATCACCGTCGAGATGAAGGCGAGTGTGATGAGCCTACCGACAAACCCTAAAAGATATTTAATTTCTGCTATCATCATGAGATTCCCAACCAATGAGCTAATAACCGTCAATATAATCCCTGAGAGAGAAGAAGGATCGGAACATCTCTGAGATGAAGGAGTTTGTGACGTACCCTTCCAAAAAAAATAAAGAGAGAAAAGCCAGGACATCTCCAAAATGAAGGATGATGTAATTCCCAAAAAATCCAAGAGAGCTCCAATTCTGTCAAAAAAAGAGTGCAGAAAGATCATCATGAGAAAAGAATCTCAGGATATCAGACTGCCGAATCTATCAAGAATCTTCTTTAATTTTGTGAAATTCTTTTATCAATATCCTTTCACCAATAGCCCTCGCAATATCAAGAATACTTTCTTTTCCGTCCATATCAAGGAAATTGATAGCTTCCTTGAAAGAAAGTCAATCGCAAGCAATTTGAATTCGAATCTTGATTCTACGAAGTTAAGCTCAGTCGGAGGTAATACTTCAGGTAGAAAAGAGGGAATACTTTCAAAACAATGTGCATCATTTTCAATTATTTTGAATCAACAACAATTTTCAACATTTTGACAATATTTTCTAACTATCCTGGCATGAAACGAGAGCTTGAGGTTCATCTTTGGTGCATCCTGACATCAGTTGTTATCCCTTTTAGGACTTGATAACGGGAGTTTTCAAGATTCCTTCCCTTCTTTGGTATAATCTGAGCGCACGGGCTCTCATATTCGCACACTTCCCTGTGTCCCCACTGTCCCACCATAGACAGTCCCATTTCGGCTTGAGGTTAAGCCACCAATTTCAGCAAAAGGCAATTTCAAAAGCTATTTAGTCTCAGCAATGAGACGCCCAAAATCAAACCCTTTTCAAACTTTAGGGACCCCAATTTCCTTCCTTTTGCAAAACCCCTATCGGATTCATTGTGCGGAAATCCGAAGGTTCCATCACGGTCTCTTCTTTCGAGGATTCCGTTCATTTTCTGCCCGATCAGGTTAAGGGTATAAACCTGAGCCTCCTTTGATGAGGTATTTTATTTTCTGCCCAATCAGGTTAAGGGTACAAACCTGAGCCTCCTTTGATGAGGTATTTCATTTTCTGCCCAATCAGGTTAAGGGTATAAACCTGGGCCTCCTTTGATGAGGTATTCCATTTTCTGCCCAATCAGGTTAAGGGTACAAACCTGAGCCTCCTTTGATGAGGTATTCAATTTTCTGCCCAATCAGGTTAAGGGTATAAACCTGGGCCTCCTTTGATGAGGTATTCCATTTTCTGCCCAATCAGGTTAAGGATATAAACCTGAGCCTCCTTTGATGAGGTATTCCATTTTCCACCCAATTAGGTTAAGGGTATAAACCTGGGCCTCCTTTGATGTGGTATTTCATTTTCAACCCGGTCAGGTTAAGGGTTAAGCCTGAGCGTCGTTTCTACACGAGGTATTTTCTGTCCCATCTAGGTTAAGGGCAAAACCTGAATCTCACTTCATTTTGAAATAAAATTTTCTTCTTATTCTCCATTTCATATCTATCATCATTACTTGGATTAATTCTTTCATACCCAATCAGATTTATCTAACTGGGGCATTTTTATAATCCAAATTTGGTGTGTTTTCTTTGCCACTAAGCTCGGCTTTCAACCGGCTTAGCAGCAAAGAGGGGCATCTGTAAACACCCCAAATTTTCACCCTCATCCAGTACTTACATTTCATGTGTCATTGCATATCATTGCATGCATTCGGCATACCATTTCATTGCATCGCATAACATTGCATGTCATTACATCTCATTTTCGAGATCCAGCACTCCTATTTCAAAACATTCAATCCAGATTTGAATTTTAAAGCTTTATTTCAAAATCAATTTCAAAACCTGGGTTTTTATTCAATACTCTGTCACTTTCCAACCCCAGGACTTTATATTTCGAAATATTTTCTCAAGGAAACAATCTGGATTCATTTCAAATTCACATTTTAATCGATTTCAATTCACAGATGAGACCCATTGAGGTGGTGTCGCTTCTGAATTCCTCTATTCATCAAATTTCTTAAATTTTTGAAAGTTTCAGTCCGATCAGGACTCTATCTCAGAGTCCTAATCCAGTCAGGAGTCTGTTTTTAAGTCTGTTTTACTTCCATTTTTAGTCTTTTTCGATTATTTTCAAAATTTAGGTCATTTTACAGAGTCCAGTTAGTTCAGGACTCTATTTTAGAGTTCGGTCGAGTTAGGAGTCTAACCCTGACTGTGTTTTCTGACTTATTTCATCATTTCTTGATAAAATCTTTTGAAAATTCTTTCATTTGGCTTTTAAAATCTAAAATCTCAGAGTCCTAAGAGTTCAGGACTCTAACCCGGAGTTCCAGTTCGCTTGAGACCCTATTTTCAAAGATCTTGAATTTTAATTATTAATTTTAACCCCTTTTCAAAGGTATTTTCAGTGTTTATTTCAAAATTTGCAAAACTCGATGTGGGCCCACTCAGTTGGTACCATATCCAGAGGAGTCCTGACCCAGTTAGGACCCTATGCCATTTCAAAACATTTAATTTCAAAGTTTACTTTTGAAAATCTTTTGAAAACTTTCTCAATTTCAAGTTTTAAAATCATTTTTTAAAAAAAAAAAAAACTCAAGTAGGGCCCACTCGGGGTGGCGCCATATTTGAGTAAGTCAGGGCTAGACTAGGGTTAGTCATTGTCCTAGTTAGGTTAGAGGTTTAGAGGAGTCAAAATCAATTTTAAAAATTCATTTTATTTAAGTTTTAAACCATTGGTTTTTAAAGGTTTTAAATTCAGGTTTTAAAAACCAAATGTGGGTCCATACTATGTGGTACCACATTTGGACTTTTTAGGGTTTAATTAGGTGTTAATTAAGGTTTAATTAGAGTTCATTTAGGGTTAGAAAACCACAAAAAATCATTGCCTTTAGTGGATTTATTAGAAAGAGTCCTAAAAAAATGAAAAACCTCTTAATTAACCCTAATTAAGTGACTTTTTGAAAAACTATAAAAAGGGACCTAAGGGGGGCCAAAAAGAGGGCTCTTTTCTCTCAAATTTTCGTGGCCTCTCTCTCCTCTCCAGCACCTCCACCTTCCTCCATTGCAGATGCAAGCACAAAGGTAATATTTTTAATATTTTTTAGTTTTATTTAATACTTTTTCATGTTTTAAATCAATTTTAGCCATTGGTGTCATCCCCTTCATGGATTAACCATGGATTCAACCTCAAGAACCATCAAGAATCAGCAAGAACACTCCAAGAAGGTGATCTAACCCTGTTTTGGATGATTTACAGAGATTTTAATCCATTAGAATTGATTTTAACATGATTCTTTGCATTATTAACCAATAAAATATATGATTTACCCTTTTTAATGGGTTAAATCTATATTTTAAAGGTGATATCAAATTCCAGCCATTGATTCCCTGTTTTTAATTTATTTTAATGGTTTATTCATGTTTGTTTTACATTCTATAGCATAGAAATAAGTTTTATTTACTGTTTTATGGTTTATTTTATTTATTTACATTAGTTAATGCATGGTTTTTCAAGTTTCTTAAATTTCTGTGTGTTCTAGGTTTAGAACAGTAAAGATGATGTTATTTCGGATTGAAGCACTCGTTGTTTATTTTGGATTTTTTTATATGTGATGAATGCATGAGTTATTGAGTTACTGTAGAAAAATCAGAGGTTTTAGATCTCGGGAACCCTGTCAAAAAAATCAGACATCAAATCGGGTTTTTAAAGCTTTAAAATCGTGGTTAAAATCAAGAAGGTAACTTGCTGTTATGATATTTCTCTCATCTTATATCCGATTTTAGATCTGTAAAGTGCTATGGATTTAAATTGAGTAGATCTGTCTTCTGTGAAATTTTCGGATTTTTTGATCATTGTTTAGTATTTTTCCCCTTTTAGAGAATCGGTTTTTAAATTTAAAGCTCGTTAGGGTTTACCAAAACCCTAATCAGACTTGTGTTAGTCATAAATCCCAAACCACAGATCCGATTTTAGATCTGTAAAAAGTGAGTATTGTTATTTTTCTGTCTAATGTTCACCACTAAAATTTTAGAAATGTTTGTTTAGGATTGCTATTTATTCCTGTATTTTCAATCTGTAATAGCTGTTTTAATCCCTGTTAAAAGTGATATATTTTAGCTCAGATTTCCGGAAGGGTTTCTCCCTAACCGGAGATGATTTTTCCGATCTGTAAATTGGGAAATCTCTGTCTTTCTTCCTAGTTAGTCTCTGTTAAATTTCATAAATTTCCATGTTGATTTAACCCCTGATTCAGGTCTTGGATTGAAACTGGTTGGTGAATTAGGTCAAAAATAGCATATTTTTAGAGTTTAATGCAATTTTCGGATTAATTTAATGTTAAAAAATTATTTTTATAATTCCAATTCGACATTAGGGTTATAACAAGTGCAGGTACCAATTTTTATGGATTTTGGAATCCATTTGATGGCTGAATTAAGCAAATTGCAAAACTGGGTTCCTGAAAGATCCAAAACACTGCTAAAATCACAGTTTTTGAGATATTATTGGATTTTCGTGCATAAGCATATGTTTTTAGGGTTTAATCATGTTCATAATCATATTAGGATGCTTTAGGTTTAATTTGATGCTCATTTGATTTCATTTAGTGCATAAAACCTAAGTTTTTACCAAAAATCTATTTCTAAAAACCCTGATTTCAAGGCCATAGTCTTGCTATCGGGGGCAATTTGGTCATTTGACCTAAATTTTGAAATCCCTAACCCTAATTTCATATTTTTAATTATGTCATAGCATATTTGGTTTGGGTTTATTCCATTCAAATTTCAAAATTTGCATTTTATCAAAATATCTTTCTAAAAACCCTAATTTCAAGGCCATAGTCTTGTTATTAGGGGTATTTTGGTCATTTTGACCCCAATTTCGAAATTCCATATCTTCTCTTTCATATTTATTCAATTTTATTTCATATTTTATCATTTTTATTTAAGGGAATCAAGGAAAAGGCTTATATCTAGCAAAATCCAATAATTTCTAGATATTACTGGATAAATCTAGAAAAGCCAACATATTTTCATTAACCAAGTTTTCTAGTTTTGCAGGTACATTGAAGACTTTATTTTTCATGTATTTAAATTTCAATAGTGATGTAACTTGTAATTAAACTTTGGAATAAGAATTTACATTTCCTGCTTAGCTTAGGTTGCATTGCATATAGTTTATAATTTTAATGTGTGATGGATGATGATTCATGCATATTTTTACAAATTCACCATGGTCTACATGAATGGCACATGCACTGGCTTCTATGAAGTTTATAAACTTGGTGGAATTTGTATTTATGGCCATAGTCAGAATACGAATGATACTCAGATTTATAATCTTCACATTAGCCACATTCAGCCTACACTCCTAGGCTAACTTAAAAAATGCACTGCATTTCTCAAAAATACAAAAAGTATTTCTCAATTCCTCAAAATCATATTCATTCATTTCATGCATTTGCCAATTCCAATCTTAATTCAAAGAAGTTTATTTTCTCAAAATCTCCTAAGTCTTATAGCAAAATCGATTTTCCCAAAGACTTTGAATTTCAAAGGATATTTCAAGTATTTCCCAAGTTCCAAATTCAAATTTTCTAAGTTAGAATTTCAATTTCCAAGTTTGAATTAAGAGAAACCAAGTCTCTCAGAATCGATTTTCACCAAATGTCAAGGATTCCTCAAAATCGATTTTTATTTCTCTCAGAAGTATATTTCAAATCCCATTTCACGATTTCTCATGTGATATCATTTCCAAGATTTACATTTTCTAAATATTTCAATCATTCAAAGCAAACATCATGTTTTCAAATGTGCATTTTCTGAAAATTCATAGCACATGCCTGATTCTTTGTGCATTTAGAAATTAGAATATGATTTAGACAAGCTGGATAGAGTAGAGCATAAGATTGATCCTTGGTTCAATTACCCCTGTTAAAGGTGGCAGGAACGGTTGAACCTCGTACCGACAGGCGAGTCCCATTCTACGGAATTTTCCCGCATTTTAAAACGGAGGCGAGTTATTTTCAAAAACTTTTTCAAAGGTCAGTTTGATTCGCAAAAGTAAAAATTTTGCGATGATAACAGTTTTCCAAAGACAAGTTTTTCCACAGTTTTCCCTGGAAAATGATATTTTCTTAAGAGATTTAAAAGAGTTTTCCAATCTTTCTCCAAGATCAAAATCGATTTCCAAGTATTTCAAGGGTAAAAAAATTCCTAGGATTTCAATTTCCCAAGTTTTGAATTTCCTTCCCCAATGAGTTTTCCTATAAATTTTCCATTATTTTCCTAAGAAAACTCTCAAAGTCCAAGTTTTCCTAAGAAGTATTTCCCTTTTCAAAGGTTCACCTTTTTATCAAGAATCACTTCCATTTTCCCAGGATTTTCAACTATTCCTGATTTTCTCACATCTTTATAAGCTTTCTCATGTTTTCAAAAACCCCTTTTTATCTGAGTTTTCTGAGAAATTAACCCTTTTCCTGAGAAATTCTTTCCAACTCCAAATGTTTTCTATGCATACATCATGTTTTCCAACTTGCATTTTCCAAAATCTCATAGCACATGCCTGAATTCTTTGTGCATCTAGGATAGAACACGATTTTGATGATTTAACTAAGTCAAGCATAGTTTTGGTCCATGGTTCGATTACCCCTGTTAAAGGCGGCAGGAACGGTCGAACCTCGTACCGACAGGTCGAGCCCCATCCCATGGATTTTCCCGATATTTTCCAAAACGGAGGCGAGTATTTCAAAAGCAATTTCCAAAATCCGGTCAAGTTTGAAGCGCGAAAGCGTTTCCTCTTTCTCTCTTCCGCAAGGAAGGGAAGACGGGGAAAAATTTCGCGACGATAACAGGTTTGGCGACCGTGATGGGACCTGTCCTCGTCTGACCTAAATTATGCTTGACTTAGTTTAATTATCAAAATTATGTTCACTAAATGTCAGCTCTTTACTTTCAATATCATGTGAGCCTAGGAGCCTAGATTCTGACCTAGCTGACATTGACTGTATATAGCTTAGGCATGGTTTGGTAGGACCAGATTGAGGAAATATTTTCATGTTCACATAGACTTAGGTCTAAATACAACCCTCCTCAATTTAGGATCTGAATGCAAACAATGTATGCTTCTTCAAAGATTTTCAAAAGTCTATCTCTCTAGGACTTAGAGCCATCTATTTCTTGCATGTGATCATTTTTTCAAAACCCCAATTACCTATCATTACCCGGTCTTCACGTTGCTGGGCTATCTTCCAGAACCCTAGTTCGGGACAGAGCCTCACAATTGGGCCAATTATTTGGGTTAACACCCCCCTACCACGTACCGCGGGCCACAGTCCGAAGTATATCGGTAGGCGCTCAAGGATGTTGGAAAACCTTTCCTTAGAACCGGAGTTGAAATTCTATGCCACGTACCTCGGATTTCGATTCGGATATATCGGCATAACTGGATTGGACAAAGATGATCTGAACCTAAAGTTAGGATTAAGGTCCTACAACTGTTTTCAAATTGATGCATATAGAGTCAGCCTTTTAGAGAATGCTGAATGTGCATAAATGTTTGTACAGGATGTGATTGTATGTATGATTTTCTCCATTCTTTATATTTGCCAAGGTTTTTTAACTCATTAGGTCTTATTCAAAATATCCTTATTTTCCACAAGATCTTTTTCTCAAACCCTGGATGATTTTTTTCAAATATCCCATTTCTTCCAAAACTCCAGGCGATTTTACATTCTACCTTTCTACTGGATCTCGAATTTCTAGCTACATTTTTATCCTGCCTGCAAAATTTTTCAAAAAATTTCCCACATTTTCCTAAGTCTCATTCTGAGTCTTTCTCTGTTTTCAGTTCGATGGCATCCAGTCAAGTCGATCCTATCTTTCCTGAAGGTCACATCTCCTTCGAGGTGCGACAAGGTCGTCCTGAACATCGAGCCCTTAGCACCAGAACTTTCATTACCCGGTGGTATTATTCCTGGCTAAAGAGCTTTTCCCGAATGTTCCCGGACCATTTGAGCGAGTGCGGATTAGAGCTGGCATCAGCAGTCGGAAAGCAGACCATCAATGGCAACCTGATCCATGCAATGGCGGAGCGATGGAATCCTCGGACGTGTACCTTCCGGTTCCCATGGGGAGAGATGACTGTTTTAATGGATGAATTTTCAGAAATCATGGGGTTACCAGAACCAACCGGTCAACCAGGAGACCCATTAGAGCATCAATTCCTTATTAATGTCAAGGGTTTGGACCCCCGAGACTCCTTAGCTCGTATGACAGGCCGCCGATCTTGGCCCCTGATTCAGTTAGAAGGAGATGAATATGTTGACCTACTTGAGTTGTACCGCCAGTACAGGACCTTCATGGAAGTCAGTTCGCTATCAAGAACAGCTAAAGAAAGGATTCAGAATGCAATGGTTCTGTGCACTGTAGGATTATCCCTCTTCCCAGATGGACAAAACTACATGGACATCAGAATAATCCAGCTTATGAGAAGATGGGGAAGTCGACAAACCAATCGCCTCTCCATAGCCATGGCAGCGCTCGCCTTCCTATATCGAGGTCTGACTCGATTCTCACTTGGAGAATCCATCTTGGTTGAAGGATGCATCTACGCACTTCAGTCCTGGTTTTTCCAACACGTTCCAGCCCGAGCAAGCTCTTTTAGATACAATGGACAAGAACTCCTTCCAGTGGCGCAGTACCAGTCTATGATCAACAACATTCAAGAGGATGACGTAGTCTGGGACTGTTTTGATCGTCAGCTGTTTCCTCCCAGATATACCTACGCTTACGGCAAGCGGTTCAAGTTGCTAGGACCATTCTTCTGCACTTACTACCAACCAGAGAGATGTGTTGGACAGTTCTCCCAGAGGCAGCAGTATGTCGAAGCCCGACTGTTATCAGGAGCTATGGCAGAGTTTGACCTCACTTCCGCACAATGATCCGGGGCATATCACTCTGCCCGCTACGGCTGGGATTCCTTTGTCTCTCTTAAAATCTTTCCAGGTCCTAGAGTGTCTGTCGACTATCATGAATGGTGGCAAATTGTTTGTCCCCCCCCTCTTTGTCAAGATCAATAAAGTCATGTTTTTCTCATTTCTATAAAACTGTCTCTCTTTCCATTGTGGTTTGACGACCTCGCCTAGGTAACAAGGCATATTTTCGTTGTTTATCTCTTTTGCAGAAGGAATGACAACACAATTGTCGTGATCCCCACGACGACTCAGTCCCTAGTAATGGGACATCTTTTCCAAATTGTCTACCATATTTTCAGCAAATATTTCTTCCAAAAGCTAATTCCGTCATAATCTAATCAGGTCTTTGCCCTGCAGAGAGCATCCATACCATTTGATGGTTGAGACAAGATCAGGCAAAAGAACCACGGCATCCCAGTACTCGTCAGCCTCGGAAGAAGAAATGGGTTCCCCTCGATCCGAGAAGAGTCAAGAGCAGCAGCAAGAAGATGACGGCATAGACCCTCAAATGTATGCCATGTTCAGAAAAATGATGAATGAACAGCCCGGGACCAGCTCAGAAAGGAACCCGTTCAGAGAAAAGTTCCATGGTCGCAGGAGTAAGAAGGCTCCAAAGAAACAGATCCAACCAGAAGAGATTTCAGATGAATCAGATTCAACTGAAAACACAGATAAAGAATATGAGGTGCCTCCGACATTTCAGAAGCGTGGCCAAAGTAAAAGCCGCAGATCAAAGAGCAGAGATAAAGAAGACCCTTTGCAAGCGCAGTTTAAAGAAATGGCCCGAGTTGTCAAAGATCTGCAAGCCCGCGACAAGGGCAAGAAAGTCTTCACCAGTGAGGACTTCTATGACGGCTTAGAAGGGGATGACGATCTGGAGAATCTCCTTCGTAAATTCATCAAGTTCGATGGTTCTGGCGATCCAAAAGCTCATCTCGCCACATTCTTTGCAGAATGCTCGAGGTTCAGAAGGGATAACCAAGCATTGCTCCTATGCTTCCCCCGCAGCTTGGAAGGAGTTGCAGCCAAATGGTATGCTGAGCATATCAACCCCATCGAGCTCAAGGAGTTCGACAAAGTTGTGAATCTCTTTATTGAATGCTTCTTGTTCAACACAGAAGCGCTGCCTACACTGAGTTATCTCTGCAACTTAAGGCAGAACGAGAATGAAAAAGCACGGGACTTCATTCACAGATGGAGGTCAGCCTGTAATAAGATGAGAGATCCTATCTCGGAAAGGCATGCATTGTCTTTAATCCTCAACAATTTCTCGCAGCCGTTAAGAGGATTAATCTCCACAGTGCCATCCAGGACCTTCATTGAGCTGACTGAACGAGCCGAATGGCTCGAGCTAAGTGTGGAAAATGGAGTCTATGAAGGCTTCACCTTTTCCAAGAACAACTCCCATGGTGAGCAAAAGAAGAAAGCTCACTTCACTTATTCTGCCAACAACAACAACAAAGGCCGAAATCAGCACAAAGGGCAGAAGAAAGATTACTGCTACGGCACAGGCAGTTCGAACAACAAGGATCAGAAAGCAAAGCCTGCTCCTCAGTACAGAAAGCCTCCTCAGCAGGATCAAGGGTCGAAACTGCGTGAGAAGACCAAACATGAAGGATGGAGTTACGACAGAAAATTTACTCCTCTTGACCAATCACTCGAGGACGTGCTCGAGTACATGCTATCAAAAGAGATGGTCAAATTGCCCAGATTGGTCGATCCCCCTGTGTCCATGGGGAAATGGAAAGATCAGTTCTGCAAGTTCCACAGGACAATGGGACACAACACCGAGAACTGCTTTATTCTTAAAAACATCGTGCAAGATCTCATTGAAAAAAATCTATTGGTAGAAGGAGAAGAAGAAGAGAAAATGGACATTCTCAATCACCCCTTCCCTTCACACACCACAGCAGTAGTATCTGCACAACCCTTTCTACCGCATGAACACATCAAGCCATGTTCTGCGCAAGATCTACAGGTTCAGCATCAGGTGTCGGTGCTACGACAAGCAGCTCCAGATTCTAAGAAGATGGACTTAATTTCGGCATTCGGTAAAATGAAAGTTTCGGAAGCACCTGTGAAGTCAGTTCCCAAATCAAAAGGAACTCCTGACTTCTTCAAGCAAATCGTTAGACCCAGGCTGGAGAATTCAAGTCAGAAGCCTCTGACCGCTTTATCCAATGTCTCTATCCTTGACTTGGCCAAGAATTCTAGCAAGCACCGACAAGTACTGGATGATTTACTCAGGAAAATCAAAGTTAAGTCCAGTACCACTCCAGAAGACATGGCACAGATTGTGAACTCCGCCATGACCAATGCACCAATCACTTTTTCGGATGAGGATCTTCCAAAGCCTCATTCCTTTCATAATAATGCTCTTTACATTGTCGTTCGGGTCAGAGGAATGACAGTACCGCATGTGTTGGTCGATGGAGGCAGTAGCCTCAACATATGTCCCGAAATGACCGCAAAGGCATTAGGGATCAAGGATGAAGAATATATTCCGGATCCCATCACTATCTATGGGTTTGACAATCATGGTCAAACGGCCAAGGGCAAGATATAACTGTAGGTGTTCATCAACTATTCAGTGCATTCAGTGCTTTTTCACGTGGTTAATGTACCACCAACCTACAACTTGCTGCTCGGAAGGACATGGATTCACAATGCTAATGCAGTGCCTTCCAACTTACATCAATGTGTGAAGTGGTCAAAAGGTGGAATGATTACCACAATACTGGGAGAAGACCCAGAAGAAAGGCTCCCGCAGCCCATGATTCCTCGGCCATCATTCAATGCAGATATTCCCAGCATCAGGGAAAGCGAAGAGATCAATCTCGGAGAGAATCGAGAAATACTTCAGGCACCATCAGAGCCATCTCTGCACACAGTAGCCACGACACGATGGAAAGGTCCTCAATTCTTCAAGGTTGGAGGTCGAATCGACTACAGCACCATTAAGGATCATCCCTTGTTTCCTCAATTCATGAAGTCAAGAAAGGGATTCGATTTACTCCTGAAGCATGGCTATCAACCCTTCAAGGGACTCGGCAAGAACGAAGATGGCCGCATCGAGCCAACGATCCAGAAACATCGTCCCCACAGAGCAGGACTAGGGTTTGCCGACGGAAGCTCGTCAAAGGAGACTGTTTTTGTCAAAGGGGCATAATAAAGACCATTTGTTATTTCTTTCTATTCTTTTCCAAATAAATGTCTCATTTTACCAATGTCATTGATCAATTCAATCAATAAAGTTTCTTTATCTATCCGGATGCCATCTACTCCCTTCCTGTCTATCTCTTCATTTCATAATTCAATTGTATGCATGGTTCTCTTCAAATGATTGCTTGTCTTACTATAGGCCGATTTGTCTGAACCAGATTTCTTCTCCAAAATTTCAGAATGACTTCTCGGACAATCAAGAAGCTCGTTCTCAATCCCAAGGCCTTTCAGAAGTCGACAGCAATTCACAGAATCAAAGCAATCACCGGAAATGATAAGATTGCAAAGCAGTCAGATGATTGTGCAGAATACGATCAGTCTCTTCAGGAATTACCAGAGTTCGCCGCTGTTCAGAAGCAAGATGAACCATCTCCTCTAGTACAAGATCCAACTGAAGGTGTCAATATCGGTTCAGAGGAAAATCCCAAAATTCTCCAGATCGGAACCAGTCTGAGTCCGCAAGAAAAGAAAAGACTTACAGATTTTCTCAAGCAGCATGAAGAAGTGTTCGCATGGACATATGAAGACATGCCAGGCTTAGACCTCAAATTAGTCGAACACCGTCTTGTCTTGAAGCCGGATGCTAAGCCAGTCAAGCAGAAGCTGAGAAAAATGGATCCCAGAATAGAACAACAAGTCAAAGAAGGACTTGAGGATTTGCTCAAAGCAGGATTTATCCGAGCTATTGACTACCCGGATTGGTTAGCCAATATCGTCGTTGTCCCAAAGAAAAGCGGCAAAGTAAGGATCTGCATAGACTTCAGAGACCTCAATAAGGAAACTCCGAAGGATGACTATCCACTTCCAAGCATCGATCTTCTAGTCGATAGCACGGCAGGACATGCCATGTTCTCTTTCATGGACGGATATTCCGGCTATAATCAGATTAAGTTGGCCGCCCGCGATCAATCGAAAACTTCCTTTACTACGCCTTGGGGCACTTTTTGCTATACAGTTATGCCTTTTGGGCTCAAGAATGCTGGAGCAACGTATCAACGGGCAATGGCTGTCATCTTCCATGATCAGATGCGCAAAATCATGGATGCGTATGTTGATGATATCCTCGTGAAATCTAAAGAGGAAGAAGATCACCTCGAAGCGCTTGATCAAGTCTTTAAGCGACTCATCCTTTATAAGTTACGGCTTAACCCGCAAAAGTGTGTCTTTGGAGTCGAATCAGGCAAACTGTTGGGTTTTCTGGTAAGCAAAAAGGGAATTGAAGTTGACCCGGCCAAAGCAAAGGCTATCATTGATATGCCACCCCCGAAGAATCTCAAAGAACTACGTAGCCTTCAAGGACGTATGCAGTCAATCCGGCGATTCATTTCCAATTTGGCGATGAGATGTGAGCCCTTAAACCACATACTCAGAAAAGGAGTTAAGTTCGAATGGGGACCAGAATGTCAGCAATCGTTCGATCAAATCAAGAAGTATCTTCTCAATCCTCCCATCTTGAAGCCGCCAGAATTGAGAAAACCTCTTCTGTTATACATCTCAGTCAATCAAGTCGCATGCGGCGGATTCTTGGCGCAATACAAAGAAGGCAGCCTGATAGAACACGCCATTTATTACGTGAGTAAGACTTTCATAGATTATGAAAAGAGATACTCTCAAATAGAGAAGACCTGCCTAGCTCTGGTGTGGATGTGTCAGAAGCTAAGACACTACCTGTTGGCATCAGAGGTCAAAATCCTATCTAAACTCAACCCCCTCAAATACATCTTAGAGCAGCCTTTCCTCAGCGGACGAGTCGCAAAATGGCAAGTCTTACTGATGCAGTATGACTTAGAATATGTCTCGCAGCAATCAATCAAAGGCCAAGCAATTGCAGATCAATTGGCGGATTTTCCTCTGGCTGAAGAAGAGAAAGCCGAAGATGACTTCCTTGATGAGCAAATTTGCAATATCCAGCAATTTCCAGTCTGGAATTTATTTTTCGATGGTTCTAAGAATATGGCGGGAATAGGCATCGGAATCCTATTAATCACTCCAGAAAAGGAGATGATTCCATTTTCTCTCAAGCTAGACTTTCAATGCACTCACAATATGGTTGAATACGAAGCCCTGATTCGAGGTCTAAAGATTCTATTAGACTTCAATGTCAAGAGAGTACATGCCTACGGTGACTCATTACTTGTTGTCAATCCAGTTCGAGCCGAATGGCAAGTCAAAGATCAGAAGTTATTTCCCTATCAGAAAATTGTTTCAGCTCTCGTCAGCAAGTTCGAAGAATTTCAGTTATTCCACATCAAGAGAGATTTTAATCAAGTGGCCGATAGCCTAGCCAGTTTAGGCTCCATTATGGCATTCAAGAATGGAGAATCTTGTCGCTCTTTTGAAATTGGCAGACTTGACCAACCTGCTTTCATTCCAGCGGAACAGGTAAACCAGGCTGAGCAAAAGAAGAAGCCTTGGTATTACAACATCAAAACTTTCATAGAAACTGGCGAATTTCCTCCAGAACTCTCAAAGAAAGAGCAACGAGCAATCCAGCGTATGTCTACTCGATACTTCATTTTGGCCAATGTCCTCTATCGTCGTGGATTCAGTTCAGAGTATTCCAGATGTTTAGATGAAGACGAAGCCAAAGAAGTCGTGCGAGAAGCACATGAAGGCATTTGTGGCGGCCACGTCGGCTACCAAACCCTTGTCAAGCAAATCATAAGAGCAAGGTACTTTTGGAAGACTATGCAACAAGACTGTTATCATTATGTGAAGAAGTGTGTACAATGTCAGATACATGCACCTTCCATCCATGCTCCTGCAACTTATTTACAGTCTGTTGTTTCTCCATGGCCGTTCTCCATGTGGGCCTTCGATGTCGTAGGTCCCATCACTCCTTCAGCTTCAAATGGCCACAAATACTTCCTTGCCGCAACAGAATATTTCACCAAGTGGGTAGAAGCCATCACTCTTCGCACAGTAGAAGGCCGACATGTGGTCTCTTTTATTCACAAGAGCATCCTTTGCCGTTTCGGCATCCCGCATGACATTGTATCAGACAATGGCAGTCATTTCAAGAATGAAAAGATGAAGACATTTTGCTCAAAATTCAAGATCTATCATCATTTCTCCGCTCCATATTATCCTCAGGGGAATGGTCAGGCAGAGGCCACCAACAAGATTTTAATTCGTATCTTGGAGCGAACTGTGGAAACAGGCCGTGACTGGCATGAGAAGATCCACGATGCACTATGGGCCTACCGGACCACTATTCATACACCAACCAATGCTACCCCATCAGAACTGGTCTATGGGACAGAAGTAGTATTGCCGCTACATGTTCAAAAGCCCGCTTTGAAATTTGCTTCACTTCTGCAATTACCTCTTGATCAATACCAACAGCAGCAACTAGTGCAGCTAGACTTACTCGACGAGAGAAGGCTAAAAGCAGCAGAGCAAGGTCAATCCTATCGCCAGAGAGTAGCCAGGCAATATGCGAAATCTATCATCGAAAGAAGATTCAAAGTCAATGATTTAGTACTTCGATCCACAGCTTATCTCAAGCATCGTCCCGGCGGCAAATGGTCGCCAAATTGGGAAGGTCCCTATGTTGTCAAAGAAGCATTACCCCGCAACTCATATCGGCTCATCAATGCCGATGGGGTAGAATTGCCAGATCCTATTAATGCTTGACACTTGAAAAAGTTTTATACTTGAAACATTTATTCTTCTCTTGTAATCCTTCCTGTTTCCTTCAAATAATGATCCAACTTTCTTTCCCAGTTACACTGGGGCATTTTAAAATTTTGTTCTATATGCAGGCAGGATAAACAAATTCCTCATTTCATGCACATGTGCATTCATAAGCATCAATTCACATTCGTTTGCATTCAACCACATTAACAACCATCTGGTCAGTATTGGGATTTCAACAAACAGTCCCAGCACGATTCCTAATGATTCAAAATTGAAAGGTCATCACCAATACTGAACCAAAACCCAGCGCTCGGACTGGTATTATTTCAAAATCCAGTATTCAAACTGGAACATTTTCAAAATCCCAATTTTCAGAAAACCGAGTTCCGACTCGGGTTTTTATTCAAATCATTTTCTTCTGTTGATCCGGGTTCCGACTCGAGATCTCTTTATTCATTCGAGCTCCTATTCGAGCTCTTTATTTTCCTTTGTTGATCCGGGTTCCGACTCGTGATCTCTCTACATCTTATTTGAGCTCTAACTCGAGCTCTCCATTTTCTTCTGTTGATCCGGGTTCCGACTCGAGATCTCTCTATTTATTTGAAATCAGATGCGAGCTCTTCATTCTCTTTTGTTGATCCGGGTTCCGACTCGTGATCTCTCTATTCATTTGAGCTCAGATGTGATCTCTTCATTTTCTTTTGTTGATCCGGGTTCTGACTCGTGATCTCTGTATTTTATTCGAGCTCTGACTCGAACTCATCATTCTACTTTGATTGATTCAAGCCATTTTGATTCTCAGGGTCTGTCAATTGCTCAAATTTGATATTTTGCTCTCCAAATTCCAATTTAAATCTTCAAATCAGGCAACTCTCCAATTTCGACCCCTGGGTCACCCAATTTTCAATTCTCAATTTCAATTACCAATCTCAATTTCGACCTTCGGGTCAATCAATTTCCAATTCTCGACCTTCGGGTTTACCAATTTCCAATTTTCGACCTTCGGGTCAATCAATTTCCAATTTTCGACCTTCGGGTCAATCAATTTCCAAATTTCGACCTTCGGGTCAATCAATTTCCAATCTTTGACCTTCATTTCTCAATTTCGACCGTTAGGTCACTCAATTCTCAATTTTGACTTTCGAGTCACACAATTTCGACCTTTTTGGTCAAATCAATTCTCAATTTCGTCCGTCAGGTCATCCAAATTTGTGACCTTCGGGTCATTCAATTTCCAGCAATCAATTTTCCAATTTCTCATTTCGACCTTTGGGTCAATCAATCTCAATATCCAATTTCAATCATTTTCTCTTGCGAGAGACCCTTTTAGGGAGAGTTCGAGGGAGCTCGTTCTTTTCGCATGCTATCCAATTCATTCACTTAGCCCCTTTTCAGGGAGAGTTTGAAGGGACTCGCGTCTTTGTGAACCGTTTGAAAAACAATTTCCAATTTCACACGAGGAACCCTTTTTAAGGGAGAGGCTCGACGGAGACTCATTTTTCTTGTGACCCCCCGATTTCATACTAGGCCATCTTCGTCATGAAGAACCCCCCCTTGCAGGGAGAGTGTGATGGACTCGTTCCTTTCATGACCCAATTTTCTGACCTCACTATTATCGGCCCCCTTTCCATAAGAGAAGCCTAATATTAGGGAGCTTTGACGAAAGCTCAATTTCTCTTCGAAAGTTCGTTTTGCAAACACCTCCTCTTTAGGGAAGAGAGGAGTATTTCCCATTTCCCATTCAGGTAAGGGCTAAGCCTGAGTCTCTCTTTTTGGGGAAAAAGAGAGGAGAATTTTCGTCACGGATGTGTTGAGCCGGATTTCAAATACTCATTTTCACCAAGGATTTCAAGAAAATTTTGTCAATTTGTCAATCAATTGTTGATTTCAGAATCTTTATTGTACAAATCTTTATTTCAGTTTACCTTCAGCATTACTTCCAAAAGAGTGAAGCTTCTGCGAAAAGAGATTCAAAATTCAAATTCTTTTTATTGGTCAACCAAAAGGATGAAGGATAAGTCCTCGATATGGCCAGAAAAGAAGATTCAATGTTATTGAAAAATCGTAGATGATTGATATTGATCGCAGTTATGGAACATCTTTAAGGATTATTCTTGTAAAGACAAGGCAGTGGAAATATCCTGAGCGCTAGAAAAGAGAGCATTTACCCAAGCCTTGTCTCCTCCAAATCACCTAAGCTGCAATTAAATATCCGCAAAAGGGATCTCTCACCTGTCGTCAAGATGAAGGCGAATTAGGCGAATAGACCCCCGGGGCCAAAGAAGATTCGAAACATCTCCAAGATGACGGAGTTTGTGACGGATCCTTCCAGGGAAAGTCCAAAGCACTGTCAAGATGAAGGCAGATGCGATGGACCTCTCGACAATCCCTAAAAGATATTTAATTTCAGCTATCTCCCAAAGATCTCCAAACCCATCATCCAAGAAGGATCGAAACATCTCCAAGTTGAAGGAGTTTGTGATGTACCCTTCCCAAAAGAGAGAAAGAGAGGAAAAAAAAAGAGAGAAAAGTCAGAACATCTCCAAAATAAAGGAGAATGTAGCAAAAACCCAGAGAGCCAAAAGAGTGCAGAAAGATTATCATGAGAGAAGCCCTCAGGATATCAAACTGCCAGATCTATCAAGAATCCTCTTTAATCTTGTGAAGTTCTATTATCAATACTCTTTCATCAACTGCTTTCATAATATCAAATTCTCTTTCTTGCTCATATCAAGGAAATTGATAACTTCTTTGAAGAAGGTCAATTGCGAGCAATTTGGATTTCAAGTCTCGATTCTACAAAGTGAACCTTGTTTGGAGGTAATGCTTTGGGTAGAAAACAAAGAATATCTTTGCAAAAATGTGCAACATTTTCAAATATTTTGAATCAACAATAAAATTCTCAATATGTTGACAATATTTTCTAGCTATCTTGACGTGAAGTGAGAGCTTGATGTCCCTTTTTGATACATCCTGACACCAATTTTAAATCCCTCTTAAGGACTTGATTCCTTCCCTTCTTTGAGAGCATGAACTCTCAGATTGCACACTTCCCTGTGTCCCCACTGTCCCACCATAGACAGTCCCATTTCGGTTCGAGGTCGAACCACCAATCATTTTCTCGCAAAAGGCAATTTCAAAAGCTGATTTTAGTCTCAGCAATGAGACGCCCAAAACCAATCCCTTTTCAAGCTTTAGGGACCCCATTTTCCTTCCTTTTGCAAAACCCCTGTCGGATTTACTGTGCAAAATCCGAAGGTTCCATCATGGTCTCTTCCTTCGAGGATTCCATTCCATTTTCCGCCCAATCAGGTTAAGGGTATAAACCTGAGCCTCAACCAATGAGGTATTTCATTTTCCGCCCGATCAGGATAAGGGTACAAACCTGAGCCTCATCGAAAGAGGTATTTCATTTTCCGCCCGATCAGGATAAGGGTACAAACCTGAGCCTCATCCAAAGAGGTATTTCATTTTCCGCCCGTTCAGGATAAGGGTACAAACCTGAGCCTCATTCAAAGAGGTATTTCATTTTCCGCCCGATCAGGATAAGGGTACAAACCTGAGCCTCATCCAAAGAGGTATTTCATTTTCCGCCCGATCAGGATAAGGGTACAAACCTGAGCCTCATCCAAAGAGGTATTTCATTTTCCGCCCGATCAGGATAAGGGTACAAACCTGAGCCTCATCCAAAGAGGTATTTCATTTTCCGCCCGATCAGGATAAGGGTACAAACCTGAATCTCATTTCAATGAGATATTTCATTCCCCAATCAGGTCAAGGTTGCAAACCTGAGCTTCGTTCCCTACGAGGTATTTTATCCCATCCAGGTTAAGGGCATAAACCTGAACTTCGCTCTCATAGAGCAAATCTTTCCTCTTCATTCTCCATTTCACATCTACCATCTTCCTCGGGCTAATTCCTTCACACCCAGTCAGATCCTTCTAACTGGGGCATTTTTTTTTATATAGCCCAAATTTGGTGTGTTTTTCTTTGCCACTAAGCTCGGCCATGATCCGGCTTAGTAGCAAAGTGGGGCATCTGTAAACACCCCAAATTTTCACTCACCTCCCCTACATCTCCACCAAACATCATCATTCAACCTCTGAAATCGTCGGAGGGCAAAATGGTCATTTTCTGAGCTCGGACCTTGCAAAAGTCTAAATTTCATCTGCAACTCTCAATTTTTTTATTTTTTATCTCAGATGTTTAAAATTTATTCCTGACAGGAGACAGACAGCTCCAAGTCTTGGTTCAAGACTGCATTTCATAAGACATGACATTGCATATCATTGCATGAGCATTTCAAATCACTGCACTGCACAGCATGTCATTTCGAGGTCCAGAACTCTTGATTTCAAAATTTTCAATCCAGATTAGAATTTCAACTCTTTTCAAAATTGATTTCAAAACCCTGGGTCTTCAAAATTATCAATTCTTCCCATTTTACCCCCAGGACTCTGAATTTCAAAATATTTTCTCAGGAAAACGATCTGGATAGTTTTCAATATGGATTTCAGCCACTTCACCTCAGATTTTGCCCTTTTGACTATTTCAAATATCTTCCTTTTACAAAATTGCCCTACAGGAGCCAACTCTTTCCAAAAATTCCTGTTTTACCAATCAGTCCAGATTTTATAAAAATTCCAAAAAGAAGTTGTTGTTTTATCCTTATTTCAGTAAAGAAGCAATGTGGGACCCACACTGAGGTGGTGTCACACAAGCTTTTCTTTTGAAAATTTGAATTTTGAAAAACCCAAAAATATAGGAGCCTTGTCCCCTCGATTGGTGCCACTTGTCATTTCTCTCTCCTCCCATTTCCATGCCAAGTGTCAGTGTGGGGCTACCTTAAGAAGCCGCCACATGTCATCCCAGGTATCTGCCATGTGTCAGTATCCTATCATGCGCCATGTGTCATTCCAAGATTACCAGGAGATGCCAAGTGTCATAGGTTGTCCTGTCTAGAAAAAGTGGAGCTTGTCTCCTCTGAGGTGGCGCCACTTGAAGTGTGTCTCCTGCAGGGGACACGTGTCAACCTCTCCCTCCTTCTAGAAAAGTAACCTGACACATGTCTCTCCCTACTTTTCTCAGAAAAGCAGGAGACATGTTTCACTCCTAGATTCCTCCAGAAAAGGTAGGCTTGTCTCCTCTGAGGTGGCGCCATTTGGAGTGTGTCTCCTGCAGAGGACACATGTCAAGCTCTCATTTCCTCAGAAAAAACAAATGCCATGTGTCATTTCCTGCTCTCTCCAGAAAAACTAGAATTCAAACATTCAAATCTCCTCATAGGTGGCGCAGATCCTGAACTTCTACCTTTTCCATGTTGTCTGAAATGGCGCCACATGGCTTGGCCCTCCTTCTCTCCCCTCTGCCACGTGTCATTCTCTGCTTCTTTCAGAAAAAGCAGGTGACACATGTCTCCTTCTAACTCCTTCAGAAAAAGTAGAGGACACATGTCTTCTCCCTACTTTTCTAAGAAAAGTAGGAGACACATGTCACTCCTGGCTTTCTTCAGAAAAAGTAAACCATTCAAAATTCAAACAAAGCCTAGGTGGCGCAAATCCTGAGCTCTGATTTTTTTTCAGATGGCCTATGAGGGCGCCACATGTCCTTTCCCTCCTTTTCCTCCCTCTTGCCACATGGCATTGTAGGAGCCACCCTGAGGTGGCGCCACATGTCCATCCTCCATTCCTCCAGGGCCAACCTCCATTTGAAATTCAAATTCTCCTCTGAGGTGGCGCCATTTGATAAGGCCTCTCCAGACAGCTGACACTTGTCTGCCACATGTCAGCCCCTCCTTTCCTGCAGAAAAAGCAAAATTTCAAACATTTGAACTCCTCAGAGGTGGCGCCACATGGCATGCCCCTACTACTCCAACTTTACACCTCAGAACACCTTTTGAGGTGGCGCCATTCCAGGACTCCACTTGGCTCCATTTTTATTTTTTATTTTATTTTTAATAAAAGTAGCCCACCATGAGGTGGCGCCACCTGAGGACTCCCTACAAAAGGTGAGTTTGAATTTCAAACCCCCAGATAGCACCCCCTGAGATGGCGCCACATGGAGGGCTCAGATTGAGCCTGTTTGAAATTCAAAATTTTTCAGAAAATCTATAAAAACAAGGCTCCACGCCCAGGAGAAAGGAGCATCTTTGGAGACCATTTTTGTGAACTTGAAAATCCGACCTAGCCTCCCTAAAATCTGATTCTAAACTTTGGAAATCGTGCCCCCTTTGGCTCATTGGAGAAGGTGGAGTAAAGTTCGTGCAGTGGCCAATTCGATTCAAGCATAGGTCGATTTTGGTGAACCATCCGAAGCCCGGAGTGAAGGACGAAGGAAGCTCGTGATAGCCGCCCCTTTCAAGAGCTTCTACGCTGCGTAACGAAGCAAGGTGCACTTCTTTTCCCCTTGATGTAATTCCATAATCCGATTCGGGAGTCGTTTGAAGAAAGAGCTCATCCGAGAGATGGATTGAGCTATTCTCATAAAACGACATATATAAAACGTTTAATTATGCTTTCTTGATGATTTTTAACATTCATGTAGTTAGCTAGGTTTAATTTGCATTTTATTTCATTCATTTAGCACATTTCATGAATTAATTAGGATTAGTTTAGCATTTATTTCAACTCTGCTCATTTTCAGTAGGTCTCTGTTTTTGTCAGTCAGTCCACACGTCATTTCATGCATTTGTTTTTTATTAAAATCCCCAAAAAATCACGAAATCCGCCCTTAGGTGTCCCTGAAATTTTGCCAAAAATTCGGAGGCATTTGAATTTGTTTACTGCGGTAAACATTCAAAATGGCAAGTCGGGTTTTGTTACCCGGGATGCGTTTTGAAAATCATTTGCCGACTTGTAAAATTGAGATATCCCTCATGGGAGATCCGATTTTCGATCCAAAAGATGTTATGAACTTGGGAGAATGTATAGTTTTTAATATGATTTTTTCAGATTTTTTTTAATGTCTGACAAAAATCCGAGAGTTCGGGACACGTGTCAGAGCCTAATTTGGGCCTCTGAGATCTTGGATCGACTTAGGGCTATGGTTTCTCTTTGTGTGTTGCTCCGAATCCAAAACTGTAAAAAGTGAAAGTTGTGTCTGAGATGTCCTCTGTCTGCATCTGAAAGCTTGTGATTTTTAGAACAGTGTTGATACCTGCTTCGGATTTTTTTTGTCAGTCCCCTGTTTTGCGGGTTTTCACTTGACCTTAATTTGAAAATATTTAGAAAATTACTCGCCTCCGTTTTGAAAATTTGTGGGAAAAATGGAGAGACGGGATTCGCTCGTCGGTACGAGGTTCGACCGTTCCTGGCGCTTTTACCAGGGATAATCGAACCAAGGATCGAATCTATGCCTTTTGCTTTGCCTAAATATAATCTAGGAATTTATCCTAAAGGTCTAAATGCACAGAGAATCATGCTTGTGCAATGCAAGAATGTATGCTCCTTTTGAAAAGAATGTTTTGAAAATTTCCAAGTATTCTGAGATGAACTTGGTAAAGAAATGAAGAAATGATTGAATCTAACTTAGAGCTTGAGATGGATCAGAGAAGTTCTAAGTAAGTATAACAGAGCTGGGAGAATAAATGAGAAAGAATGACTTGAAGCTTTGAAAATGAAAGGAAATGAAGTTTCAAAGTTAGAGATAGACTTTGAATTTGAACTCGAATTTAGAAAAGGAAATGAATACTTGAAATAGAATTGAATTTGGGTTTTGAAGTTTGAAATTCGGAATGGATCTGAGATAATCAAATGGTATTTAAGAATAGAAATGGATTTAGGGAGTTCAGATGAGATCTGAAAATGGAATTGGATTTGAAATCTAGGATTGGGAATGGAATTGGATCTAAAGATGGATTTAAGATCTGAGATCCGAGATAAAATTGGGTTCCGGATCCTAAGATGGATTTGGATCTGAAGTTTAAGATCTAAAATAGAATTGGACTCTAGATCCTAAGTGGATTTGGATCTGAAGTCTAAGATCTAAAGTGGAATTGGATTCTAGATCCTAAGTGGATTTTGATCTGAAGTCTAAGATCCAAGGTGAAATTGGATTCTGGATCCTATAAGGAAATTTGATCTGAAGTCTAAGATCCAATATGAGATTGGAGTCTGGATCCTAAAGAGGAATTGGATCTGAAGTCTGAGATCCAATATGAGTGTTGAATTCGGGATCCTAAAAATGGATTTGGAGTTGAATTCAGAAGATGAATCAGGAACTTCCAAGTTTAAATTGAACTTGAAAAATGAAATTTAGAATTTGAATATACAAACGAATTTCAAAGTCAAATTAGACCTTGAATTTTTTAAGTTTGAATTTGGACTTTAGAAGATGGATCAAGAGTCCCAAAATTGAACTTTGAGTTTGATTAGAGTTTTGAAAAATGAATTTGGAATTTTCAAAGTCAAATTGAACTTTGAAAAATGACTTTGAAATCTCAAAGTTAAATTGAAGAACCTTGAGATTGAAAATGAAATTGATTTTGAAAATGAAAGGATGAATTGGATTTTATAAAAATTGAAGATAGATTGAAGAAGAAATTTACATCACTTGGAGTTTTGGAAAAGGAATTTTTGAAAACATGATGCAGTTCTATCCTAATTGATGAAATGAATTTGAAGAATTTGAAATTAATTTTTGAAAACAAGCTATTTCATTCTTTAGATGAATTGAAATAAGATTGAAGATATAATACATCCTTGACTATGGTCATTGAATGTATTATATAATAATCTATATTTAGATTCAGGTGAAGAATGAAACACATTTGGTGCTTTTATAGAATTTAAAATGAAATTAACTCTCAATATACCCTGACTATGGCCATTGGTATATATTTTGAGTCAATTTTAAGTTAAATTCTAATAAAAGGAGAAAATATTTAAGGAAATATGATGAATTTTGAAAATGGATCCAGTGTGGATCCAGTGTTATTTCGTAAAAGATAAAAATCCTAAGTTTTGTCCACACCCTGACTATGGCCATTGATGTGGATTATCAACTTAGGATTGATTTACCTCTTACGAAATGGTGCACGTGCCATTCGTGTTTCACCATTTGGGAAATAAAGGAAAAGATGCATGAAAACAGGTAATTTGTGATTTTATAATGCTCATTCATTCTAGCTAAGACAGGAAATGTAAATTCTTATTCAAATCTAGCTATTACATCTTGAATCTGATTAAAAATTGAAAGAATCCCCAAGAAGATAGATATTTTCATGTATTTCCTGCAAAAACACTTGGTTAGTATGATCATAGAGGAGATTTGTATACATCGTATGGTTATTAATGGCAAAAGTCAAGATATAAATGGTGAAAGAAAGAAAGAAAAAAAAAATGAAGAAATGACATTATATACCAATATATGTACATGCATACCTAGACATATGTATATATACATATATACATATCATACATGTGTGCATATATATATATATATATATATATATATATATATATATATATATATATATATATATATATATATACACATTCAATGTAGGTGGATGAGGATGGGCTGTGAATGTATTACTACAAGAGGTACAACTGGGAATGTACTGGAGTGTGGCAGATGGGCTATTGTATCAACAGTGGAAATGGATAACAGTAAGTAGAAATGAAAATTGGGGGAAGTAAATGTGGCAATAGTTGCTGGAAAAAAAAATGCCAACGGTGAACATAGTGTAAATGCATAGAGCTCTCTCGAATGTATGTCCTTTTGCTGCAAATGTCTTTTAACAGGCGAACGCAGCAGCCTAACCAGCCTGATTCCTCAAGTTAATATCAACCGGGATGACTTGAGTATGATAGTGTCATATTGATCATAGCTTTCAAATTTCTCCAAAGTGGCAATGTAGCATCAAATTCCTACCTTCAGCAGTTAGGCACAGAACCTGATAATGGAAGCTGGTGGAATGAATTTTAGATTCACAATATTTGAAACCGGGGAGGGGGAATTTCACTTCCACATTGAAACATGGCTTTTACAGGGATTTCAACAGCAGGAATTCCATTTTAGGGGAATGCTTTTAGTTGCCATGACCAAGCACAATTATAAATTGAACTATACAGATATGTGAAATGTGACATATCAGCTGAAATTGGATATAAGACCTACAGATATGCAAGAACATTAACATCATGCAATATAAAACCTTACATGATTGTATGATATGGAAATACACAGGAGATGAAAAATGGGTTATGAAACATAGAACAAACATGGCAGAAATTGTGGAAAATCAACATTTGATTGGGGGGAGGGGCTGATGTTTATTACAGGCCGTGAATCTAAAATGCAGGTGGAGCCATGTGAAGGTCGTTGTACAAAAAAAAAATGAAAGCACAAATGCACAACTTATACAGGGGTCAGTGTCATGGAAATCATGCATCGGATAAAATATCCGAGATGAGCATTTAGCAGGGGACAATCCTGGACTGAGATAGTTTTGAGTAATAACAACAGGGAAAGAAAAAAGGAAAATTAAAGATTTTAAAGCAGGAGACCAATTAAGCATAAACGTAAACAAGATGAAAATGCACTAACAGGACTGTTACAGCATCTATATTA